>NC_053040.3:83864912-84175912 GCF_002575655.3 Aegilops tauschii subsp. strangulata
CAACGCGGTTGATGTAGTCATACGTCTTCACGATCCGACCGATAAAGTACCGAACGTACGGCAGCTCCGAATTCAGCACACGATCAGCTCGATGACGTCCCGTGAACTCCGATCCAGCAGAGCTTCGCTGGAGAGTTTTGTCAGCACGACGGCGTGGTGACGGTGATGATGATTCTATCATCACAGGGCTTCGCCTAAGCACCGCTACGATATGACTGAGGTGGAATATGGTGGAGGGGGGCACCGCACACGGCTAAGAGATCAATGATCAACTTGTGTGTCTATGGGGTGCCCCCTCCCCCGTATATAAAGGAGTGGAAGAGGGGGAGGAGGCCGGACTCCTAGGCGCGCCCCAAGGGGAGTCCTACTCCCATCGGGAGTAGGATTCCACCCCTTCCATGAGTAGGAGTAGGAGGGAAGGAAGGAGGGGAGAGGGGGAAGGAAAAAGGAGGGCGCCCCCCCTTCCTTGTCCAATTCGGACTAGAGGGGTAGGGGGCGCGCGGCCTGCCCTGGCCGCCCCTTCCTCTCTCCACCAAGGCCCATGAGGCCCATTACACTCCCCGGGGGGTTCCGGTAACTCCCCGGTACTCCGGTATTCGTCCAAACTCACTCGGAACCCTTCCGAAGTCCAAACATAGTCATCCAATATATCGATCTTTATGTCTCGACCATTTCGAGACTCCTCGTCATGCCCATGATCATATCCGGGACTCCAAACTACCTTCGGTACATCAAAACACATAAACTCATATTACCAATCGTCACCGAACGTTAAGCGTGCGGACCCTACGGGTTCGAGAACTATGTAGACATGACCGAGACATGTCTCCGGTCAATAACCAATAGCAGAACCTGGATGCTCATATTGGCTCCTACATATTCTACGAAGATCTTTAATCAAACCGCATAACAACATACGCTGTTCCCTTTGTCATCGGTATGTTACTTGCCCGAGATTCGATCATCGGTATCTCAATACCTAGTTCAATCTCGTTACCGGCAAGTCTCTTTACTCTTTCTGTAATGCATCATCCCGCAACTAACTCCTTAGTAACATTGCTTGCAAGGCATATAGTGATTTGCATTACCGAGAGGGCCCAGAGATACCTCTCCGACAATCGGAGTGACAAATCCTAATCTTGATCTATGCCAACTCAACAAGTACCATCGGAGACACCTGTAGAGCACCTTTATAATCACCCAGTTACGTTGTGACGTTTGGTAGCACACAAAGTGTTCCTCCGGTATTCGGGAGTTGCATAATCTCATAGTCATAGGAGCATGTATAAGTCATGAAGAAAGCAATAGCAATATACTAAACGATCAAATGCTAAGCTAACGGAATGGGTCAAGTCAATCACATCATTCTCTAATGATGTGATCCCGGTAATCAAATGACAACTCATGTCTATGGTTAGGAAACTTAACCATCATTGATTCAACGAGCTAGTCAAGTAGAGGCATACTAGTGACACTCTATTTGTCTATGTATTCACACATGTACTAAGTTTCCGGTTAATACAATTCTAGCATGAATAATAAACATTTATCATGATATAAGGAAATATAAATAACAACTTTATTATTGCCTCTAGGGCATATTTCCTTCAGGTACAACACCAGCAACGCCCTAAACACCTAAGCTCCACGACAACGCCCTCGGGAGGGAAAACGACGCGAAGCGACGCCGCTGCCGAGTCCACCATGGACAAGGGTTTTCACCCGGAACCCTGACAGGAAGAGGAGCACCACCGTGTCACCATGAGGTCTTCAGGACACGCGCGATGAGGTCCGATCCCCAGGTCTGGATCGGGGTGTCCCCACTGCCAATGACAGAGAGCGCACCCGAGCTACCCGCCGCAACACCTCTTTCCACCCACACGACCAAGAGGAAGCCACCACCACCGCCATGAAGCCCGCCGGAGAGCCAACCATGCGGACCACCATCCGAGGCCGCCACCCCGGCATCCATGTTGCAGACCCCGCCCTCATCCACATCACGAAGCACCCACCACGGTAGGAAGAATGAAAGGTGTCTCCTTTCACTCCTAGCCCGGCATTAGCCACAGAGTCTGGGTCAGCGCCTCCAGCGTCGGAGGCGCCCACGCCTGCGTCCCCACCTAGTCCCAGTTGACCAGGGGAGACACGACCCCGTGGCTACCGACGGCCGTCGTCTAGCTGACTCCCACGACGCCATGCCCGTGGCCTCTGGTTCTGATCTGCCGGACAAAGGAGCGTTGTCCTGACCACCACCATCGACCACCGTACCCGCAAGGAGAGGACTCCACTGCTCGCGGGCACCACCCGGACCGCGCCCACCATCGCCTACCCGGAGCCGAAGCTCCGACCCGCCCCGGGCCCCAAGCTGGTCCGCCCGAGCACGAGCCCCAAGTCCTGGCCATCGCCGCCGTCCCAGACCTAAGAGAAGAGAGGAGCACCACCACCCGCACCCCGCCGCCGAACGCCAACCACCGCCACCCGAGCCGCAGTGGCCGCCTCGCCGGCGAGCGCCACCACCGAACCGGACCACAGCAAGCCGCATAAGCCGACCCATAGCACCACCCTAGGCCTCTAGCCACCGCGCCGCGCACCGAGACCCGCCCAAAATCCGGCAGATCTGGCCAGGTCCACTGCGCACGCACCACCAACCACCCTCCAAGCCACCTCTGCCGACCACCACTACCGCATGTCAGGGGCAGAGGCCACCAGCCTCGCCACACGCAGCCCGCACCCTCTGCCGCCGCCGGAGGCCAGATAGAAGAAGGCCACGGCCCACCACCAGTGCAGCAGACACGCAACACCCTGCAGGCCCGCGCAAACCACCTCGCCTGCGCCGAGCCAAGCACCTGCAGCCGTCGCAGACCCAGCAGCCGCCCAAACCGCCTGCGCGGCCGTCGGGACAGACACGTTTCATTTTTCTTCATCAGGAAGAAACAAAAGCGATCTTGGCCAGACAAGTCTGGCCTACCGCCGCCGTCAGGCGGCTCCCCTCCGCTGACGACTGTCGGACGTCGGTGCTGAGGGTCGGCGGACCCGTGCGGGCAAATCATGTAGCTTTAGGTTTTAGTCCCTAGTAGATTAGGCATCCGCGTCGTTCAACGTCTTGGCTTCGACGACAGCAAAGGGACCGCTAAATAAAGAAGCTGCTAATCTTTTCCCTACGAGGCTATCGCTCTATGGTTAGATATTGTTTTGAAAACCAGTATATTCAAGCGAGGATGGCGTGGCGGCGATGACATCCTTGTGGAGGATGTGTGTCTTTAGGCTCTGTCGTTGCAACGACGTTTGCTCCGGCCCCGACGCAGAGCTTGCGATGTAGTCCAGGAGCAGATGTAGATTGTGGTCAGCATCGGCGACATCTGAAAGATAATGGATCGTGTGCTATGTTTGTGGTTCGTGGATGACATGTATGGTTTTCTCCTCTGTCGTTTTAGTCGAGGGGAGTATCAGATCTGAAATTGGCTCTCCAGAGTACCACCTTAGCAAGATTCTTTCAACGGGCGATAGCTTCACCTTTGATAAATATTATATGAACGAGATATGTGTTACCGTGCCAAAAGAAAATCACGAATGTGAGGCTGAAACGTAGACACCTCGCAATTGATGTTTTTCAGATCAGGAATATTAAATTTGACATCAGATTTGTAATGTTTCACAGCGAACGCCAGATTTGCTATCTGAAAGCAGATGGATTTTTCATGCTTGTGTATACAAATTTGTCATGTTCTAGAGTAACAATTGTCATGCAGTGTAAACAAATTATCAAAAAAATTACCATGCTCCAGCGAGTAATTCCCATGCGTCCGATCGGGATCCGATGTACCTGAGGGCACCAAATTTTTAACCCTAAAAATCTGACATCACATGTATATTGGAGTCCTTTCAGATTTAATGCGGGTTTTCACAGAGGTGGATCACGATCACAGGTAGTTTTTGCTTGATACAAGCTGACGTACATTTTTCAGTGTTTCCTTTCTTAAGTACTGC
Source organism: Aegilops tauschii subsp. strangulata (assembly GCF_002575655.3). Taxonomy (NCBI): domain Eukaryota; kingdom Viridiplantae; phylum Streptophyta; class Magnoliopsida; order Poales; family Poaceae; genus Aegilops; species Aegilops tauschii. The sequence goes on from NC_053040.3 coordinate 83,868,900, forward strand.
TTTTTCAATACTGTTATTGTTGACACTGTCCTTCAGTCCGTATGTGTGTTTTGAGCAGTGATGCAATGTCAGGCCCCAAATCAACCTGAAACTACTTGCAAGTGTTCAAAATATCAGAATGCTCAGAAGACAGCTAAACAGAGAAGGGAGAGAGGGAACGACCATGATGCAAGCTTATTAGTGACCCTGATGCAAGCTTAGTGCTGCCAGTCGATCTGATGGTCTACATTCTTGCGCACTCGGTGTTAGGATTAATTGTAATTTTGTTAACCTAAAATGCGCTTAAGTGTGTGAATAGTGTTTAATCACTGTAAACCAAACATGGGTGTTGCCTCTTCCGGTGGGAAGCAAGCTATGAAAAAGCCAAAAATTTCATTCTGTTCATTTTTCCTTTCGATTCTTCACTTTTCTTCATAATGTTTGTGTCCGCTTGATGCTACATTTTGAGATAATAAAATGTCCTTTATCGAAAAAGTTCTTCACTTTTCCTGCAAACAACTCTCTGTATCAATGTATCACGGCAAGCTAGCTGCATGAAAATTTGTATGGGTAGTTCGCGAGGTCCATGAACCCTCTGGGCATGCCAATATCTATAATCATATGTGGTGAACATGGTGAATTTGTGGAAACTGTTCATCGTTGGACTTTGGTAAGCTTAAGAGATACAGGGATGTAGCACGCCTATGTGTGAGGAGAGGGAGTAAGCTTCTAGTACTATGTAAAGAACCAACTTGTATATTTAGTCACCATACACTGTATTACACTAGTTGTATGAACGACTGTGGACTTGTAAAATGAATATTCCTATTAGAAAATAAAACATAAGCTATCGGAGATGCTTTAAAGCGGTGCGTCAAGGACAAAGCTGCCAAATTCATAGTTCTCAAAAAATAAAAACTACCAAATTCATGATACATCAGTAAATACATAGAGATCAACCTATCATCTGTTTGCATTAAAAAGAGAAGAAGCTGGTATCTGTTTCTGCTCACAAGGACGTGACTAAGTTGCCACTAAGGCCATAACTTGTCCAAGAATATCGAATGCGACGCGTGGTTGGTTTCGCTTTAGTTGAGCAAACCCCTTGGTGTTTACGATGTCCCGTGATCTCTCACCGTCACTTGTCATATACCTGAGACAACAATCCTTGAGCTGCTGACAATGGTATTGCTCTGCAAGATCCAAGGTGAACCTCACCGTGTTGACATCTAACCCCTTGCTCAGCCTGCTCTCGCACACCAGCTTTAGCCTTTCCATTGCGTAACGATCAGCCGCGACGAGCAAATGCCGCGTCATGTTCGTGGTCTCTTCCGTTGTCTCGTCCATGGACTCTGGCAGACGATCATTGTACATGTAATGCAGCAGGATCTCGAAAACCTTGGCATCCATGTCCTCGACGCGGATGCTGCTTTCTCTGCTCTCCATCATGGCGCCGCATAGCTGGGCTCGGAAGACCGGCGATCTCGCAGCGAGCACGCACGCATGCACCTTGAATCTCTTGAACCAGCCGATCCTGACGGTCAGGTCCTCCTTGAGGCCGCTGTCTATAAGATTAGACAGACCTTTGGTTAGGTCCGCGGGTGGCACAATGACGCTGGTGTTGTCATCGCCCACCCGACTCCTCCCGTGTCGCCCCTCCGTGGCGACCGGGGGAACCCTAGCGCCGCCGCGTCCTCGTCCCTCCCCCGACCTCTCCTCCTCACCGCCGCCGGGCAAAGCCCGGTCGGCGTCGGCGGCGGCGGGATCTCTTCTCCCACGACTCGCTAGATCTGGCAAGGGCGGATCGCGGCGGTTGTTGGCGGCGCGCTGGAGGCGGGGGCCAGCGCGGGCTTGGGGGCGACGGCAGGGCTCACGCTCACGGTTTCTCCTGGTGTGCGTGGGAGTCCGCTCGGGGCGCGCGGCGACGACCCTCGGCAAGCGGTGGGGGCGCTGGGCTCTCGGCGGCGCTCCGGCGTGTGCAGGCGGCGACGGTCCCTGTGCGCGGTTGGCGACTCCATCTCTGACCCGGACGGCGCGGGGGATGGCGGCGGCCCGGCGTGGCCGGCGATCTGGATGCGGTGGTGCCGGCGGTTCGCTGATCTGCCGGTGCTCTAGGGTTCTACCTGGTGGTGCTGGTGGTGACGGCGGCCCGTGCACGAGAGTTTGATCCCTTCGAACTGATCTGGGTGAAAACTTGCCTTCGGCGTCCGCTAAGGCCAGCGGTGGCGGCGCTATCTGCATCGTTCCCTTCTTGAAGGCATCGCCGTTGAGAAGTTCAAACCACTCTCTGCTACCTTCGGGGGAAACCCTAGATCGGATGATCGGATGACGGCGGCGCTCTAGTGTCGTTCCTTCCTTGGGGGCGTCATTCTTGGAGGTACACACGTGATCGAGGGACCAGAGGACGGATTCTTTGGTGGAGCGGTGATTCATCCTACACACTGATGGCGACGGATCTTGACAGCGTGGCGCAGTGCAGATTCGGAGTTCCCTGTGGGAGGATGGACTCGCGCAGGAGGATGACGCTGTCGGGCGTCGTGGTGGCGTCGTTGGCAGAGAGACCTGGCACGGTACATGCAACAGTACAGCTCTGAAGATGGATTAGTGGCAGGTGGCTGCGGCGGCCTCATACCCGGCTGGCGTCCTGGTTGAGGAGTGCGCCGGACTGGTAGGTGCCCCATACCAGGCAGGCGTCCTGGTTGGGACCTCAGTTCTTAGATGTTTAGGTTTGGCTGCAATGTCTGTTGGGGTATTAGGCCCAGATGCAGAGGCCGGGGTCATCCTCCTTTTCTAAAAAAACCTGTCGGTCGTCAGTCCGCCTGATGATGACCTTGACGGTGCACTTGATTACTAGGCAGTCATCCTTGAGGCACCCGGACGCGGCCAAATCGGCTTTGTTCACAAAGAAGTACCTACCCCAGACCGAATTTTAGTGGATGAGAACTTCTGGAGGCCGGATCTGAGTATGTGCTTCTCCCCTGTCTCCGGCGCCGCGGGGTCCCGGAGGCAGAAGGTATAGGAAGCAGTGAACTCACCCTCACCGGCGTTCATCAGCTTGAGAAAAATCGAACATAACTGACCGTCGACGACCCTAGTGTCGCCGTTTGGGTAGTAGAGGATTGCCCAGTCGATGAATCCCCCCCACCCGCGTCGCCTGGCTCTGGCGACTCAGGGGCGAAAACCTAGCGCCGCCACCACCCCTCCCCCCACCCCTCCCATCTCGCCGCCGCCAGAGGTTTCCGCCGGCAAAGCTCGCGCTGGACCCAGGGACGGCGGCGGCGGGGCGTCTCTCTCAATCCAGGTAGCAGGGCTCGGCGACGCGAGGCCCTCTGCCGGCGGCGCATCTAGCCGTGGTCGGTGGCGGTCTCATCCGGCGCGAGCTGCCTCACGATGGTGGTTGCGAGGCAGTGGCGGGCGGCTGTGCTGCGGCGGTGTGGCGGCCGGTGGACCTGGTGACCTGGATCTGGATCCAGCGAGCCGGTCAGGCGCGGCGCCGGCTTGCAGGTGGCGAAGGGCAGAGGAGTTGGGCGGCGCGGTGTGCGCGCACGGGCTGCGTGGTCGTGCGGGGGTGCAGTCTAGCCGGTGTGGGATGCTACTTGGCGCCCATATATGCTTTTCCTGAACTCACCCGGCCAACCGGCGTTCGTGGCCACGACTAGGGGGTCGGCAGTGGATGCCGTCGACAGAGTTTGACTACGGTGGTGGTGGGGTGTGGTTGGAGGCAAGGGCTTGAATGCAGGTGGCAGCCGACAACGACCTGACTCCGGCTGTGCAGGTGCTCGAGGTGAGCTTCTGTGTCAATGGAGCCTCATGCTAGTCCTAGTGCGGACGCTCGCCGTGGACTGGCAGGAGGGCGGGGAGGTCTCGGGCTGCAGGGCACATCGGTCAGCTTCAACGGAGATGACGGGGACGGGATGCTTCAGGCGAAAGCCTTGTGTCGATCTTGTCTGCAACGATGACGGCGACGCCTTCGAGCGCCGTTTCCCTTCTTGAAGGTGTCATCGGGAAGCTACTGTTACCCTCTTAATCGTGTGCCCCGGGCGAAAGCCTCAGATCCATCTCTGGATCGGACGACGACGGCGTCTCGATGTCGTTTCTCCCCCTTGAGGGCGTTGATTTTGGGGGCCACGGATCCGCGGTTGGCAGCTTGATGTTTGGATTGAAGTGTTTGTTGGGTTGTTGGTGTGCAGGGTGGTGGCGGTGGAAGTGATCTGTGGCGGCGACCAATCCCTTGGTCACCTCGGTGCTGATAGTTGACCTTATCTCTTGGGGGCTCGTGGCGATGATGAGGTCTCGGTGTTCGGTGCCCTTCGACGGCGTCTGAGGATTTGTTGCCTGGCATAGTGCTTTGGTTCTCTCTATTTTTGATGGTGGCCGTGGTGTGGCCTAGAGGAGGTGCAGGGTCTGTCTCGGTGGAACATTGCCCTTCGGCACGGTCCGTAGCTCTCTTTGCCGCGACGTGGCTAGGCAGTGGGATGCCCTTTCGACAGTGGTTGCGACTTCCTAGCTCTTCAAGGTGCAGAGTGATCGCAGGGCAGCCGGCAACTTCTTCTCTACGTCTTCTCGGTGACGGATCTCCTTTCGATTGATTCAACAAAGCTTGCTTCCGCTCTTCTCGTTCCAACCAGTGGTGTTGGGTGCTAAGTTCTTGGTGTTGGCTGCTTGTCGTAGCTCTTTTCTGGTTCTTCTTCTGTTCTTTTTTGTGCCTTCTTGTGTGTGTTGGTTGCTTTCTGTTGTACTTGATGTCTTGTATCTTTCTCCTATATATAATGAAAATGGTTTAGGCTGGCGTAAACCCGCCGTAGCACCGTCAAAAAAAGATTGCCCAGTCGTGATCACCAACGCGGAAGGTGTCGGACGTGAGCTTGGTGTTGCTGTCCATGATCAGCGAGTGGCCGACGACCTTGAAGAGGTGCTCGCCGGCGTGAACCACCACCGCCGAGGAGGACTTGTTCACCATGGCGGCCGGCCGGCGTACTTGTAATGAAGAGATTTCGAAGGAAAATCGATCTAATCTAAGCGAATCGATGTGCAAACAGAGCCATGTTTTTTTCTTTTTTAAAATGGAGGAAAATCCCCGGCCTCTGCATCTGGACGATGAGCTACGTACGCACTTATACTCTTTTTTCATGGTAATACGTGTCTCATTCATATTATAATGAACAAAGTACAAATCACGTAAAGACCGACATGACAAAACTGAAAACATAACAGAACACTCGTCAACTGCCTCCGGCACCACCACAGTAGCCACCGAAGAAAAGAATGACGAATCATCACCTCATCCGAGCTCGACGCAGCTCTATCGCTGATATGCAGCTTTGCGGACCTGCAAGGTGGCTCACCAAAAGTGAAGTCCTTACCGTTGAACGAATCAGACCGGGGCAACACCCCGGACACGCTATCGAACTCCAGATCTAGCACCCCACCACGACTAAGACGCCGAAGGAGGAAACCATATCTGCCATCCACGAACCACGAGTCCAGTAGATATCCCGTCTTTCAGATGTCGTCGATGCAGACCACAATCTGCATCCGCTCCTGGACTACCTCCCAAGCTTCGACGCTGGAGCAAACGTCGTCGCAACGGCGGAGCCCGAGGACATAGGTCCACCACGAGGATGCCGCCGCCGCCACACCATCCTTACTTGAACAGACTGGTTCCTAAATCCATCCCCAACCATAGGACCGATGGCCTCGTCAGAAAAGGATCCGAAGATTCTTTATTCAGCATCTCCAACGTCGTCACCGAAGCCAAGACAATGAACAACCTAAAAACCTAAACTATGAGGAAGTAAAATCGATCGACACGCGTGGATCCGGCGGCCCCCCTCACCACCGATGACCGAGGTCGCCGGCGGAGAGGAGCCGCCGGAGAACGGCATTGGAATCAGCCCGGCGGCTAGGGTTGCAGCCGCCAGGGACAAGAGGAAAATCACAAATACGTACTTTTACTCCTACAAAGGATCGATGTGTTTAGTTGCGCGTATATTTATCGGAGATTAAACCGAATACTAGTACTAGTACTAGTAGTTACTGTAATCGGTACGGACGTGTTTCCTGCGCTGGTCTCCTTTCCTTGCTAATCACAAACGTGAGGAGGGCAGCAGAACGGGCCGAGGTGGATAGACGCGTTTTCTTTCTTCCCTGAGGAAGAAAAGAAGGCGATCGATCTCGGACATATCCGGCGGTAAGAGCATCTAGCAGACCTTTTAAACCGTGGAACCGAAAATGCGGTTTTCAGTTGGCGAAAAACGCGTTTTAAAGATCGGTTGAAGTTGTGGCCGAACAGACCCCTTAAATTTAAACTGTAAAACCGAATATTCGTATATTTTTTTCCCAAGTCTTCTTCTTCCTCTTGTTTGTGTCCACGATCAGCTAGCTCGCTTCTACGAAACTGAGGGACAACACACGAAGCGGCCAAATACGAACCCGCCAACATCCAGCAAACTCGAAGCGACCAAATACGAAGCCGTCGGCAGCGCACGAAGCCGAATAGCTAGCTAGCTAGCTCCTTCGTCTGCCGATTCGAGCTCACTCGCTAGCTAGCTAGCTCCGTCGGGCGGACGCCTGCCGGCCGGGACGGATGCGGCGGCCAGGGCGGGCGGGCGGCGGCCGAGGACGGGTGGACGAAAGCGATTCATGAAGGTTTCGATGGCAGTTGGATTTTCGCCAACGGTCTTTCGCGTATATAGGGCGCCCTCGGGTTGCCTCCAAAATCCTTATTTTCACGGGTTTTGCCGGAATGTTTTCCGTGCCTATTAAACTTTTTACGGATCAGAGTAGTTTACGGGTTCTATTCGGATCGCTTTTTCCGCCTAAAATTCTAAACTGACGGTTATTTTACAGTTTCTTACATTTTAAGGGATCTGCTAGAGATGCTCTAAATAGGTGCTGAGGGGTTCGTCAGATCCGAGGCACTCGAAGCTATTGTTTTTAAAAAAAACCGACAGACACCTCGCAGTTTATGTTTTCAGATCGCCGGAGCGTCCAAATTTGCCATGCGTAAACAGCTAAATTTGTCATGTTTGTATATAAGGATTTATTTACCATGTTTTAAAATGAAAATTGTCATGTAGGGTAAAAATTATCAAAAACATTGACATGCTGGAGTGAATAATTGACGTGCATTCAATCGGGATCTAACATATCTCAAGTCTGTCATATTTTCAAAAATCTGAAGTTAGTTATATATTCGGGTCCTTCTCGGCCTGTGCCGCCACGGCCTGGCGCTCCTCCTCCTCGGCCTCGCGCTGCTCCTCCTCGGTGTTGCCTTCCAGCAGGTCGAGGTACTCGCTGTCGTGGCGCTCCTCGGCCACCCATTGTTGGCGCCATTGTTTGAGGTACGCCGCCTCCCGCGCCTCCGTCGCCCGGTACCAGACCGGCGGGGCGCTGATCCACTCACGCACCATTTTGGTCCAGGAGTAACGCTCGACTGGGGCCGGCTCCGGCTCGGCCTTGACTGGGGATGGCGGGGCCACCGGTGGCGCGACGCAGTCGCCCGCCACGGACTGCGCCATGGCCTCCGCAATGGCCGCCTGGTACGCTTCCGGCACTGGGATTCTCTCCAAATCCAAATGTCAGTCATGCGGCAGGGTGACGTCGGGGTACGGGAGAGGGACGCGGTGCTGCCAGTGCCACTCCGCCTGGTGCACTGGCACGTTCACGTGCTGCCTCGGCCGGCTGTTGGAAATATGCCCTAGAGGCAATAATAAATTGGTTATTATTATATTTACTTGTTCATGATAATCATTTATTATCCATGCTAGAATTGTATTGATAGGAAACTCAGATACATGTGTGGATACATAGACAACACCATGTCCCTAGTAAGCCTCTAGGAGACTAGCTCGTTGATCAATAGATGGTTACGATTTCCTGACCATGGACATTGGATGTCGTTGATAACGGGATCACATCATTAGGAGAATGATGTGATGGACAAGACCCAATCCTAAGCCTAGCACAAGATCGTGTAGTTCGTTTGCTCAGAGCTTTTCTAATGACAAGTATCATTTCCTTAGACCATGAGATTGTGCAACTCCCGGATACCGTAGGAATGCTTTGGGTGTACCAAACGTCACAACGTAACTGGGTGGCTATAAAGGTGCACTACAGGTATCTCCGAAAGTGTCTGTTGGGTTGGCACGAATCGAGACTGGGATTTGTCACTCCGTGTAAACGGAGAGGTATCTCTGGGCCCACTCGGTAGGACATCATCATAATGTGCACAATGTGACCAAGGAGTTGATCACGGGATGATGTGTTACGGAACGAGTAAAGAGACTTGCCGGTAACGAGATTGAACAAGGTATCGGGATACCGACGATCGAATCTCGGGCAAGTAACATACCGATTGACAAAGGGAATTGTATACGGGATTGATTGAATCCTCGACATCGTGGTTCATCCGATGAGATCATCGAGGAGCATGTAGGAACCAACATGGGTATCCAGATCCCGTTGTTGGTTATTGGCCGGAGAACGTCTCGGTCATGTCTGCATGGTTCCCGAACCCGTAGGGTCTACACACTTAAGGTTCGGTGACGCTAGGGTTATAGAGATATTAGTATGCGGTAACCCGAAAGTTGTTTGGAGTCCCGGATGAGATCCCGGATGTCACGAGGAGTTCCGGAATGGTCCGGAGGTAAAGATTTATATATGGGAAGTCCTATTTTGGTCGCCGGAAAAGTTTCGAGCATTATCGGTATTGTACCGGGAGTGCCGAAAGGGGTCCGGGGGTCCACCAGCCCCGGGGGGCCACATGGGCTGTAGGGGTGTGCGCCTTGGCCTATATGGGCCAAGGGTACCAGCCCCAAGAGGCCCATGCGCCAAGAGATAAGGGAAAGGGAGAGTCCTAAAGGGGGAAGGCACCTCCGAGGTGCCTTGGGGAGGAAGGACTCCTCCCTGGCCGCACCCTTCCTTGGAGGAAGGGCCAAGGCTGCGCCCCCCTCTCCCTTGGCCCTATATATAGTGGGGGGAGGGAGGGAAGCAATACACAAGCCCTGGCGCCTCCCTCTCCCTCCCGTGACACCTCTTCCTCCCCGCTTGCGCTTGGTGAAGCCCTGCCGGGATCCCGCTACTTCCACCACCACGCCGTCGTGCTGCTGGATCTCCATCAACCTCTTCTCCCCCCTTCCTGGATCAAGAAGGAGGAGACGTCCCTGCTTCGTACGTGTGTTGAACGCGGAGGTGCCGTCCGTTCGGCGCTAGGATCATCGGTGATTTGGATCACGACGAGTACGACTCCATCAACCCCGTTCTCTTGAACGCTTCCGCTCGTGATCTACAAGGGTATGTAGATGCACTCCTTCCCTCTTGTTGCTAGATTACTCCATAGATTGATCTTGGTGATGCGTAGAAAATTTTGAATTTCTGCTACGTTCCCCAACAGTGGCATCATGAGCTAGGTCTATGCGTAGTTTCTATGCACGAGTAGAACACAAAGTAGTTGTGGGCGTAGATGTTGCCAATTCTTCTTGCCGCTACTAGTCTTATCTTGTTTCGGCGGCATTGTGGGATGAAGCGGCCCGGACCGACCTTACATGTACGCTTACGTGAGACAGGTTCCACCGACTGACATGCACTAGTTGCATAAGGTGGCTAGCGGGTGTCTGTCTCTCCCACTTTAGTCGGAACGGATTCGATGAAAAGGGTCCTTATGAAGGGTAAATAGAAATTGGCATATCACGTTGTGGTTTTACGTAGGTAAGAAACGTTCTTGCTAGAAACCTATACAAGCCACGTAAAAACTTGCAACAACAATTAGAGGACGTCTAACTTGTTTTTGCAGCATGTGCCATGTGACGTGATATGGCCAGAAGATGTGATGAATGGTATATGTGATATATGAGATTGATCATATTCTTGTAATAGGAATCACGACTTGCATGTCGATGAGTATGAAAACCGGCAGGAGCCATAGGAGTTGTCTTTATTTTTTTTGTATGACCTGCGTGTCATTGAATAACGCCATGTAAATTACTTTACTTTTTGCTAAGCGCGTTAGCCATAGAAGTAGAAGTAATCGTTGGCGTGACAACTTCATAAAGACACAATGATGGAGATCATGATGATGGAGATCATGGTGTCATGCCGGTGACGAAGATGATCATGGTGCCCCGAAGATGGAGATCAAAGGAGCAAAATGATATTGGCCATATCATGTCACTATTTGATTGCATGTGATGTTTATCATGTTATGCATCTTATTTGCTTAGAACGACGGTAGCATAAATAAGATGATCCCTCACTAAAATTTCAAGAGATGTGTTCCCCCTAACTGTGCACCGTTGCGAAGGTTCGTTGTTTCGAAGCACCACGTGATGATTGGGTGTGATAGATTCTAACGTTCGAATACAACAGGTGTTGACGAGCCTAGCATGTACAGACATGGCCTCGGAACACATGCGAAACACTTAGGTTGACTTGACGAGCCTAGCATGTACAGACATGGCCTCGGAACACAAGAGACCGAAAGGTCGAACATGAGTCGTATAGCAGATACGATCAACATGGAGATGTTCACCGATGATGACTAGTCCGTCTCACGTGATGATCGGACACGGCCTAGTTTGACTCGGATCATGTATCACTTAGATGACTAGAGGGATGTCTATCTGAGTGGGAGTTCATTAATCAGATGAACTCAATTATCATGAACATAGTCAAAAGGTCTTTGCAAATTATGTCATACGCTTTAGTTCTACTGTTTAAGATATGTTCCTAGAGAAAATTTAGTTCAAAGTTGGTAGTAGCAATTATGCGGACTAGGTCCGTAAACTGAGGATTGTCCTCATTGCTGCACAGAAGGCTTATGTCCTTAATGCACCGCTCGGTGTGCTGAACCTCAGCGTCGTCTATAGATGTTGCGGAACATCTGACATACACGTTTTGATAACTACGTGATAGTTCAGTGCGTAATGCTAACGGTTTAGAATTGTGGCACCAAAGACGGTTTTTGAAACGTCGCAGAACATATGAGATGTTCCGAAAACTGAAATTGAGATTTCAGACTAGTGCCCACGTCAAGAGGTATGAGACCTCTGACAAGTTTCTTAAGCCTGCAAACTAAGGGAGAAAAGCTCAACCGTTGAGCATGTGCTCAGATTGTCTGAGTACCACAATCGCTTGAATCGAGTGGGAGTTAATCTCCCAGATGAGATAGTGATAGTTCTCCATAGTCACTGCCACCAAGCTAGTAGAGCTTCATGATGAACTATAACATATTTGGGATAGTTATGATGATCCTTGAGCTATTCGCGATGTTTGACAGCGCGAGAGTAGAAATCAAGAAGGAGCATCAATTGTTGATGGTTAGTAAAACCACTAGTTTCTAGAAGGGCAAGGGCAAGGGCAAAAGGGATACTCCATGAAACAGCAAATCATTTGCTGCTCTAGTGGAGAATCCCAAGGTTGAACCCAAACCGGAGACTAAGTGCTTCTGTAATGAGGGAAACGGTCACTGAAGCAGAACTACCCTAGATACTTGGTAGATGAGAAGGCAGGCAAGGTCGACAGAAGTATATTGGATATACGTTATATGAATGTGTACTTTACTAGTACTCCTAGCAGCACCAGGGTATTAGATACCGGTTCGGTTGCTAAGTGTTAGTAACTCGAAATAAAAACTGCGAAATAAACGGAGACTAGCTAAAGGTGAGATGACGATATGTGTTGGAAGTGTTTCCAAGGTTGATGTGATCAAGCATCGCATGCTCCCTCTACCATCGAGATTTGGTGTTTGCGTTGAGCATGATTGGATTATGTTTATCGCAATACGGTTATTCATTTAAGGAGAATAATGGTTACTCTGTTTATTTGAATAATACCTTCAATGATCTTGCACCTAAAATGAATCTCGATCGTAGTGATACACATGTTCGTGCCAAAAGATATAAAATAGTAATGATAGTACCACATACTTATGGCACTGCAATTTGAGTCATATTGGTATAGAACGCATGAAGAAGCTCCATGTAGATGGATCTTTGGACTCAGTCGTTTTTGAAAAGATTGAGACATGCGAACCATGTCTATTGGTATATATGCATGAAGAAACTCCATGCAGATGGATCGTTTGGACTCACTTGATTTTGAATCACTTGAGACATGCAAATCATACCACATGGGCAAGATGACTGAAAGGTCTCGTTTTCAGTAAGATGGAACAAGAAAGCAACTTGTTGGAAGTAATACATTTTGATGTATGCAGTCCAATGAGTGCTGAGGCATGCAGTGGATATCGTTATGTTCTTACTTCACATATGATTTGAGTAGATGCTGAGTGTATTTACTTGATGAAACACAAGTCTGAATTATTGAAAGGTTCAAGTAATTTCAGAGTGAAGTTGAAGATCGTCGTGACAAGAGGATAAAATGTCTGTGATATGATCATAGAGATGAGTATCTGAGTTACGAGTTTGGCACACAATTAAGACATTGTGGAAAGTGTTTCACAATTAATACCGCCTGGAACACCACCGTGTGATGGTGTGTCCGAACATCATAACTGCACCCTATTGGATATGGTGCATGCCATGATGTCTCTTATCGAATTACCACTATCGTTTGTGGGTTAGGAATTAGAGATAACCGCGTTCACTTTAAAAGGGGCACCACGCAATTCCGTTGAGACGACACCGTTTAGAGAAACCTAAGTTGTCGTTTCTTGAAAGTTTGGGGCTGCGATGCTTATGTGAAAAAGTTTCAGGCTGATAAGCTCGAACCCAAAGCGGATATATGCATCTTCATAGAACAGCCAAAACAGTTGGGTGTACCTCCTATTTCAGATCTGGAAGCAAAAGTAATTGCTTCTAGAAACAGGTCCTTTCTCGAGGAAAAGTTTCTCTCGAAAGAATTGAGTGGGAGGATGGTGGAGACTTGATAAGGTTATTGAACCGTCACTTCGACTAATGTATAGCAGGGCACAAGAAGTTGTTTCCTGTGGCACCTACACCAATTGAAGTGGAAGCTTATGATAGTGATCATGAAACTTCGGATCAAGTCACTACCAAATCTCGTAGGACGACGAGGATGCGTGCTACTTCAGAGTGGTATGTGATCCTGTCTGAGATATCATGTTGTTGGACAATACTGAACCTACGGGCTATGAAGAAGCGATGGTGGGCCCATATTCCGACAAATGGTTAGAAGCCATGAAATCCGAGATAAATGGATCTTTGAGAAGAAGACGGACATGGACGGTAATGTTACCGTCTATGAAGCTCGACTTGTGGAAAAGAGTATTTTCACAAGTTCAAGGAGTTGACTACGATGAGATTTTCTCATCCGTAGCGATGCTTAAGTCCGTCAGAATCATGTTAGCATTAGCTGCATTTATGAAATCTGGCAGATGGATGTCAAAACAAGTTTCCTTACCAGTTTTCGTAAGGAAAGGTTGTATGTGATACAATCAGAAAGGTTTTTTCGATTCTAAGGATGCTAAAAGGTATGCTAGCTCCAGCGATCCTTCCATGGATTAGAGCAAGCATCTCGGAGTCAGAATATACACTTTGATGGAGTGATCAAAGTTTTTGGGTTTATACAAAGTTTGTTAGAAACTTGTATTTACAATAAAGTGAGTGGGAGCGCTACAACATTTCTGATAAGTATATGTGAATGACATATTGTTGATCCGAAATGATGTAAAATTTCTGGAAAGCATAAAGGGTTGTTTGAAAGGAGTTTTTCAAAGGAAGATCTGGATAAAGCTGCTTACATATTGGGCATCAAGATCTATAGAGATAGATCAAGACGCCTGATGATACTTTCAAAGAACGCACACCTTGACATGATTTTGAAAGAGTTCAAAATAGATCAGCAAAGAAGGAGTTCTTGGCTGTGTTACAAGGTGTGAGTATTGAGTAAGACTCAAGACCTGACCACAGCAGAAGAGAGAGAAAGGACGAAGGTCGTCCCCTATGCTTCAGACGTAGGCTCTACAGTATGCTATGCTGTGTACCGCACATGAAGTGTGCCTTGCCATGAGTTGGTCAAGGGGTACAATAGTGATCCGGGAATGGATCACATGACAGCGGTCGAACTTATCCTTAGTATCTAGTGAACTAAGGAATTTTCTCGATTATGGAGGTGAAAAGGGAGTTCGTCGTAAAGGGTTACGTTGATACGAACCTTGACACTAATCCGGATGACTCTGAGTAGTAAAACCGGATTCGTATAGTAGAGCAATTATTTGAAATGGCTCCAAATAGCGCGTGGTAGCATCCACAAGATGACATAGATATTCGTAAAGCACACACGGATCTGAAAGGTTCAGACCCGTTGACTAATAACCTCTCTCACAAGCATAACATGATCAAACCAGAACACATTGAGTGTTAATCACATAGTGATGTGAACTAGATTGTTGACTCTAGTAAACTCTTTAGATGTTGGTCACATGGTGATGTGACCAGTGAGTGTTAATCACATGGTGATGTGAACTAGATTATTGACTCTAGTGCAAGTGGGAGACTGTTGGAAATATGCCCTAGAGGCAATAATAAATTGGTTATTATTATATTTCCTTGTTCATGATAATCATTTATTATCCATGCTAGAATTGTATTGATAGGAAACTCAGATACATGTGTGGATACATAGACAACACCATGTCCCTAGTAAGCCTCTAGGAGACTAGCTCGTTGATCAATAGATGGTTACGGTTTCCTGACCATGGACATTGGATGTCATTGATAACGGGATCACATCATTAGGAGAATGATGTGATGGACAAGACCCAATCCTAAGCCTAGCACAAGATCGTGTAGTTCGTTTGCTCAGAGCTTTTCTAATGACAAGTATCATTTCCTTAGACCATGAGATTGTGCAACTCCCGGATACCGTAGGAATGCTTTGGGTGTACCAAACGTCACAACGTAACTGGGTGGCTATAAAGGTGCACTACAGGTATCTCCGAAAGTGTCTGTTGGGTTGGCACGAATCGAGACTGGGATTTGTCACTCCGTGTAAACGGAGAGGTATCTCTGGGCCCACTCGGTAGGACATCATCATAATGTGCACAATGTGACCAAGGAGTTGATCACGGGATGATGTGTTACGGAACGAGTAAAGAGACTTGCCGGTAACGAGATTGAACAAGGTATCGGGATACCGACGATCGAATCTCGGGCAAGTAACATACCGATTGACAAAGGGAATTGTATACGGGATTGATTGAATCCTCGACATCGTGGTTCATCCGATGAGATCATCGAGGAGCATGTAGGAACCAACATGGGTATCCAGATCCCGCTGTTGGTTATTGGCCGGAGAACGTCTCGGTCATGTCTGCATGGTTCCCGAGCCCGTAGGGTCTACACACTTAAGGTTCGGTGACGCTAGGGTTATAGAGATATTAGTATGCGGTAACCCGAAAGTTGTTCGGAGTCCCGGATGAGATCCCGGACATCACGAGGAGTTCCGGAATGGTCCGGAGGTAAAGATTTATATATGGGAAGTCCTATTTTGGTCGCCGGAAAAGTTTCGAGCATTATCGGTATTGTACCGGGAGTGCCGAAAGGGGTCCGGGGGTCCACCAAGGGGGTCCACCAGCCCCGGGGGGGCACATGGGCTGTAGGGGTGTGAGCCTTGGCCTATATGGGCCAAGGGCACCAGCCCCAAGAGGCCCATGCGCCAAGAGATAAGGGAAAGGGAGAGTCCTAAAGGGGGAAGGCACCTCCGAGGTGCCTTGGGGAGGAAGGACTCCTCCCTGGCCGCACCCTTCCTTGGAGGAAGGGCCAAGGCTGCGCCCCCCTCTCCCTTGGCCCTATATATAGTGGGGGGAGGGAGGGCAGCAATACACAAGCCCTGGCGCCTCCCTCTCCCTCCCGTGACACCTCTTCCTCCCCGCTTGCGCTTGGTGAAGCCCTGCCGGGATCCCGCTACTTCCACCACCACACCGTCATGCTGCTGGATCTCCATCAACCTCTCCTCCCCCCTTGCTGGATCAAGAAGGAGGAGACGTCACTGCTCCGTACGTGTGTTGAACGCGGAGGTGCCGTCCGTTCGGCGCTAGGATCATCGGTGATTTGGATCACGACGAGTACGACTCCATCAACCCCGTTCTCTTGAACGCTTCCGCTCGCGATCTACAAGGATATGTAGATGCACTCCTTCCCTCTTGTTGCTAGATTACTCCATAGATTGATCTTGGTGATGCATAGAAAATTTTGAATTTCTGCTACGTTCCCCAACACCGGCGAGTTGGCGCCGACGGGGCCTTGCCCTTGGCTTTGCTGTTGCCGGCGCCGGAGAAGAGCCCCGTCTGGGTTGGCTAGGGTGGCTAGGGTTGCCGCCGACGGGGTAGCAGAGGGTGGCGAAATGGGGACGAGGGCTTTTTCGAAGCGGAAGAGGACACCCCCCCCCGCCGCCGCACGCTTGGCTTAAAAAAGGACGACCGCCATCGCTGACACGCTGGCCCGAGGTGGGCGGTCGTCATAAATTAAGCTGGCCAAACTGGCCGCAGGATAGTTGGACGGCCCTAGGTGGGGACGTGACGGACACCGAGAGGGTGCACGAGGCGTCCGCTTCGCGTCCGCGCCGATGCATTTCAGCCGCAAATGCGTCTGCGCGGACACGTTTTGGATTTGGATCGGCGCGTTGGGCATCAACTTTTGTCCGCGTCGGTTCGAATGGACTCAGGCGGACGATTTGATTCGCTGCATTGGAGTTGCTGTAACGTATCTGAAGTCGTCAGATTTTCAAAAATCTGAAGTCAGATATATATTCGGGTCCTTTCTGATTTAACAAAGGATTTGACAGATGGGATCTAAATTTTGCTTGATATAAGCTGACATACATTTTTTTAGTGTTTCGTTTCTTAAGTACTGTTGTTTCATTACTGTTATTGTTGTGTCACTGTTTTGGCACTGTCCTTCATTCCATATGTGTGGTTTGATGACCTCGACAAGATTGCAGAGACGCGCAGCTTATCTCATCAAGAGATTGAATTGAAGAATCAATCGAATGAGAAGGTTGCCCGTCTTTTACGAGAAGAGGAGATCAAATAGTACCAGAGATCCAAAACTGATTTCATTTTGATGGGTGATAGTAATACAAGATACTTCCAATTGATCGCCAATGGGCGGCATAGGAAGAAATATATTTACAGTCTCCAACAAGATGAGGGGCGGATCGAAGGTCAGGAGGAGCTCAAAAAGTATATCACCAAATACTACAAATCTCTGTTCGGAGCGCCGACTGAAGGGAACTTCACCCTCGACGAGACCCGAACAGATGATATTCCACAAGTCACGGCAGAAGAAAATGATATCCTAACGGCACCATTCTCAGAAGAGGAGGTGAGAGCGGTTGTGTTCCAAATGGAACATAATAAAGCTCCAGGCCCAGATGGTTTCCCCGCAGAATTCTATCAGAATTTCTGGGATATCATCAAGACTGACCTTTTGGAGTTGTTCAATTGTTTTCATGCCGACCGACTAGAGCTATTCAGACTTAATTTTGGCGACATTGTCTTGTTGCCAAAGATTAAGGAGGCCGAACGGATCCAACAGTTCAGACCTATATGCCTCCTTAATGTTAGCTTCAAGATTTTCACCAAAGTGGCTACGAATAGATTAAACTCGGTAGGTGACCATGTTGTCGGGCCATCTCAAACGGCATTCATGCAAGGAAGAAATATACTCGACGGTGTAGTAATTTTGCATGAGACCGTTCATGAGATGCATCGGAAAAACATGAGTGGGGTAGTATTCAAGATCGACTTTGAAAAAGCCTATGACAAGGTCAAATGGTCTTTCCTCCAACAGGCACTAAGATGAAAGGTTTCTCAGAGAAATGGCGCCAGTGGATCCAAATTTTTGTAACTGGAGGTAGTGTGGCCATCAAAGTCAATGATGATATAGGCCATTACTTTCAGACAAAAAAAGGACCACGACAGGGTGACTCCATGTCTCCAATGTTATTTAATATTGTCGCTGACATGTTGGCTATTCTGATTGAGTGCGCTAAGCAGGACGGCCAGGTTGCCGGAGTAGTGCCACACCTTGTGGATGGTGGCCTCCCTATTCTGCAATATGCCGATGACATAATTCTGTTTATGGAACATGACCTGGAAAAGGCTCGAAACCTGAAACTCTTACTTTCAGCGTTTGAGAAAATGTCGGGTCTCAAAATTAACTTCCATAAAAGCGAACTTTTCTGCTTGGGAGATGCTGCTGAGGCGGCTGCCGATTATGCTGACCTGTTTGGTTGTGCACACGGGCAATTCCCGATTAAATATCTGGAAATACCTATTCACTATCGGCGTCTCACCATTGCGGAGTGGAAACATGTAGAGGAGCGTTTAGACAAACGGTTGAGCAGTTGGAAATGCAAGATGCTCTCAGTTGGAGGACGGCTGGTTTTGATTAACTCTGTCCTCACAAATATGGTTCTTTATATGATTTCTTTTTTCCAACTCCCAAAAGGGGTGCTGCAAAGACTGGACTATTTTAGATCCAGATTCTTTTGGCAATGAGATGGTGAAAAGAAAAAGTACAGGCTAACCAAATGGAGCGTGGTTTGTAGGCCGAAAGACCAAGGTGGCCTTGGAATTCATGACCTGCAGGTCAAGAATGTGTCCCTACTTAGTAAATGGTTGTTCAAACTTCTTACTGAGGATGGTGTTTGGCAAACCATGTTGCACAACAAGTATCTAGACCAAAAGGCAGTGGCTCAGGCCTATTGGAAACCTGGCGACTCGCACTTTTGGGCTGGCCTAATGGCGGCAAAGACACATCTCTTTCGCTTTGGGTCTTTCACGATAAAGGACGGGTCGGAAATTCGTTTCTGGGAAGACTATGGCTAGGCAATTCCAGTCTCCGAGAACAATACCCAGCCTTATACACCATTGCTCGCGATAAAAATAATACTATTGCGCACGTGCTCAGTTCGTCTCCGCCGAATATTTTGTTCAGGCGGGACTTGATTGGCCCCCGACTTATGTCATGGCATAATCTTTTATCCCGACTGGATTCGATTAACCTGGCACAAGGCAGGGATGTTTTTCGCTGAAACCTTACTACATCGGGGTCTTTCACAGTAGACTCTATGTATCGTGCGCTAATGCATTCTGAGGTACCAGTGAGTAATAACAAGAAAATTTGGAAGTCGAAGATTCCACTAAAAGTTAAAATCTTCATGTGGTATCTTCGTAGGGGAGTTGTGCTAACCAAAGACAACCTTGCACGACGCAACTGGCCAGGAAGTAAGCAGTGTTGCTTTTGTCCTCATGACGAGACAATCAAGCACCTCTTTTTCCAATGCAAGTTTGCACGTTCTACATGGTCAGTCATCCAAATAGCATCAAATTTGTATCCGCCCACAAGTGTTGCCAATATATTTGGTCATTGGTTGGACGGTATTTCAAATAAGTTCAAAACGCTAATAAGGGTGGGAGCGTATGCCTTACTTTGGTCGCTTTGGCTATGTAGAAATGATTTCATTTTTAAGGACAAAAATGCTTCTCCTCTACAGGTTATTTTCCGTTGTACGCACTTGCTTCGTATGTGGTCTACGCTACAACGACCGGAGCACCACCCGTTGTTCAAGGCGGTGTGTACGCGGTTGGAGCAGGCGGCTATTAAGATTTTTTTTCAACATGGGTGGCATCATAACCTCTGAATCGATCTACCTCCATTTTTGACATAGGCATAGTGTCGATATGTAGGACTCTACTGTTGTCGACTTATCATTTTTGTTACTTTTCCTTTTGACACACTTTTGTTGTTTGGCTGTGTGCATCCTAGTTATGCAGAGGCCGGGTGATACTCATGATGTTTTGTATTCGCTTGATGCTACATTTTGAGTTAATAAAAGCGCCCTTTATCGAAAAAATATGTGTGGTTTGAGCAGTGATGCACTGTCACAGGCCTCAGGTCTAACCTGGTGCCTGAAGCCTGAAGCTACTTGCAAGTGTTCAAAAGTTCAGAATGTTCAGAACAGAGCTAAACAGCAAAGGGAGAGAGGGAACGACCAGGATGCAAGCTTAGTGTTACCAGTCGTCGATCTGATGGCCTACATTCTTGCGTACTCGGTGTTCGGATTAATTGTAATTTTTGCACCTAAAAAAGTACTCTACTTAAGTATGTCAGCAGAGTTTAACCACTGTAAACCAAACATAGGCACTGCCTCTTTGATATAAAGGGCAGCGCAGAGGCTGGGTGGGAGGCAAGCTATCAAAAAAAAAAAAATCATTCTCTTCCATTTTCCCTTCCAGTCTGTACTTTTTTCCCTGCAAACAACTCTGTATCTCTGTATCACGGCAAGCCAGCTGCCGCTCGGATTCCATCGGTTGTTTGCGAGGTTCTGACATGCACCCTGTGGGCATGCCAATATCTACAATCAACCGATAATTACAGTAAAAATCTGATCCCGAGTGAATCTGCTTCGTTTCAAGTCCAAAAGAAGGTGAAAAGTGGTTGTCAACATAGAAGAGAGAACGCATTTGTATCCAAAGATTAGCTTTAGAAAACTGAACATGTATACAAAACCTGGACCTGGGAATACAACAGTGCCAGTCATGGAAAAGGAAACGAATGAACTCTTACAAGGTGAAACGCAGCACAGATCTAGCTCTTGGGGATGTTCTTGCCGACAATCTTCGCGGGCGTGATGCGGAGAAGGTTTCCCTGCTTCCCAGGAATGGCTCCCTTGATCATCACAACTTTGAGATCATTGTCGATCCTGACAATCTTGAGCTTCCTGATCTTGGTCTTGGTTCCGCCCATCCTCCCGGGCATCTTCTTCCCCTTGTACACCCGCCCTGGGGTTGTCCCCGCACCGATCGAACCTAGGGCTCTGTGGCTCTTGGAACCGTGAGTCATCAGACCACGCTTGAAGTTGTGCCTCTTAATTCCACCTGCACAACAATGACAAACCATTAGGCGAAAGTTAAGAGTATAAGTGCTGATCCAAGTTGTTAGCCATCCAAAAATGGAGCATCGGAATGCCACAGGCTATCAATGTATCAAGGGCACAACTGATGATGCCCCATGTTAGCTATCAGAAAAGCATGTCACAAGCTGTCAATATTCAAAACTAAGAGCACAAAGGATGATGATCGATGTCGCTGGCCTTCAGAAACTGAACCATGGGTATGTTACAAGCTGTCAATATTCTTAACCTTCAGACAAACAAATCAATTGAAATGAAACATGGGAATGTCAGAAACTGCCAATGTTCTTAACATTCAGAAAATTAAACCAAGGCCAATGCCAATGCTTGCATTAAGCGGCAAATAAAGGAACTGTAAACGCTGTCAAGCACTGAAACGGATGTTAGGCATTGCAAAGCAATACACATTGCATTGACATGAATGGCATTGAGGAAATGACATTGTTATGTTGGTAATTTCAGGCGTTGGTACACGGGATGGTTCAAGCGTTGACAGGAAACGGAATTGGGATCGAAGCATCGCTCACCTTGGAATCCCTTTCCGATGGATTTGGCGGAGACGTCGACGAGGTCGCCCTCCTTGAAGAGCTCGTTGAACTCGAGCGCCTGGCCGGGGTCGAAGGCGTCGACGGCCACCAGCCGGAACTCCTGCAGGTGCCGCAGCGGCGGCGCGCTGGCCTTGCCGAGGTGGCCCAGCTCAGGGCGGGTGAGCTTGTCCTCGCGCACGCCGTGGTACCCGACCTGCACGGCGTCGTAGCCGTCGGTGGCGGCCGTCTTCACCTGCGTCACCACGTTGCCCCCCTCCCGGAACCCGACCACCGTCACCGGCACGGGCTTCCCGTTTTCCGGGTCGAAGTAGGTCATCATCCCCACCTTGGTGGCCATCACCCCGACGCCCGCCTCGTAGGACGCCGCCCGCACCACCGCCAGCGACGGCCTCCTACGGCCCACCGCCGCGGCGAAGGACACGCCACGACGGCGCGGGGCGAGGAAGCCCAGTGCGCCGCCGATGCTCGCGGCCGCCATGGCCATGGCTGGTGGATTCGAGCGAGATTAGTGCAGCGGAGGCGCTCACTCTGCTGCTGCTGCCGGTGATGTTTTGGTTTGGGATTTATGCGGTGCGGATAGGGGTTTGCGGCTACCTCCCCTTATCCTCCCGCCCGTGGGAGCCGCTTTCATGCTATTACGCCTTCTTTCGACGAAAGCGTATACCGCGGACCAAGAAGACACCTCCCCGGCTAGTACATGGGGCACAAGGGCGCGTCTGGTTGATGCACCCCACAAACAGGGCGAGTGGATACAACAATGGTTGCTCACATGAATAGATGGTCGACACGCGCATGAAGCGTGAAGCACTCAAATCAACCATGTTTGTGGAGCCAAGCCGAGGAGGACGCAAGGGGGGAAGTGTAAGTACGTGGGGCTATAGGCGGGAGATGGTGGGACACAAAAATTTGCAGGCGCATGATGGCGCGAAATCTGCAGTCACATCCCCTTTACTCGCTCACTTCTAGCGGTAGGAAAAATCGAGACTTGGTTCTTGACACCGGCGTGGGCGGCGACTTAGATCTGCAATACCAGCAATGACAATGACAACTTAGAGCATATACAGTCGGACTCTTTAGCCCCCCCCCCCCCCCCCCCCCCCCCATCTTCCCATCCGGTCGGGCGGCCCGATCACTGGTCGGTCACAAAAACCTGACCCAACTGGACTCCTCATGCCGGCCCTAGTAGTTGCAACTTAATAGTCTTTTTTGTGGCACTTGTTGTGCTTTATGAATGGGTTACTAGTTTTGATTACTCCCACATTATAGAGAAACAAATTAGCAGTTGCAGTCTTTTAGGTGGCAAATGTTATACTTTACCAATGGCAATTTCTGTCAGGTCCTCTGATGTGACGGGCTCCATTCACAACAAGTCCACGGCCTCGCTCGGGGCTCGGCCCGCAAGACAAAGGAAGACCAACCCATGCAATCGTGGGCTGGAGTGGGTGTGAACAAGTCGGTAGGCGACAACTACTTATGCCCACACGCAGGAGAGGAAGGTCATCCAGTGGATCACGGCACCCGACGGCGGTGGCTCTCTCTTCTTCCTATTCCCCATTTTCTCTCTCCATTCGTGTACCAGCTATTGTAATCGCTATTCGAGACTCGAATTCGTGAGCAAGTGCAATAGATCGTGAGAAGAACAGCTAGGTTGCTAACATCTGGTATTCAAAGCCTTGGATTTGAGCCCTGGCGGATCTCGTGGAGATGCAGCTGCAAAAATGGATCAAGGATCGCATCATCGCAATTGGGTCCCGCGTCCAAGGACTACTTCGACAAGTTGACGTTGTCGCTCGACGGCATCTACGTGGACATCCTCTCCTCGGCGGCTAAACTGGACGATCTAGTATAGTGGCAATCTATCTGGAGCGGCATGTTGACCAGCTCTCCACCGTGGTCGCCGAGTTCCAGCAGGCACGACCCGTGGTGGAGGAGGAGCATCCGCCTGCTCCACCACTTGCGTCCCTACGTGACCATCTGGGCGCCAGCGAGGACACGGGGGCTGGCACCCCCAGGCCAATGGGCCATGGCATTGACGTCCTGCATCAGGGTCTGGCACCAGCGTTCACGTCAATGTCCACCCCGGCCAACGGGCAGTCTGCTTCCCTGTCACCCATGGCACTTCCTTCTCCATATGCGTAAGTTAGTCAACAGCCCGCGGGGGATCAGCCAGACTCATCCGTCGATTGCCTTTCCCCAATTCTCTGGCGAGAATCCATGCCTCTGGAAAACCTTATGCGAGCAGTACTTCCATATGTTTACGATTCAGGAGAACTCTTGGGTTCCGATGGCCACATTGAATTTTTCGGGCACGGCTTCAGTGTGGTTATAGTCGATTTAGAAGAGACTTTCTGAATTCGATTGGGAATCGTTCTCTTCCTTATTGTGCACCCATTTGGGTCATGATCGTCATCAACTTCTCATCCATCAATCTTATACGCTTGCACAAACAACTTCTGTGCCAGATTATATTGAGCGATTTGAACAAATCATTAGTCATTTGTCTACTTATTCTGATTCAATTCATCCTTATTATTACCTCACTCATTTGGTTGAGGGACTCCGGGCGGACATACGCGCGATCGTGCTGGTGCAATGGTCGTCGGACCTTGACATGGCGTGTGCGCTCGCACTTCTGCAAGAAGAAGTGGCGGATGGCGCCACGATGGAACGACCATGCCAACCCATGGCGGCCCGAGCTGCGGACCTGGCGAACCGGGCGCACGCGGGGGTGCCCATGGTGCTCCCACCACCACCGCCGTAGGGGCGCCCACCTACGACATCGACCGCTCCAGAACTCTGGGTCGGCGATGCGCACCACGGCGACAGCTCCAAGATCAAGGCGCTGCGCGAATACCATCAAGATTGCGGGCTTTGTTTCAGGTGCGGTAGCGCTGGGGGCATGACCACACTTGCCCCACCAGCGTGCAACTGCACATTGTTGAGGAGCTGTTGGAGCTCTTTGGCATCAACGGGAGCAACGAGCCTCAGGCCGCCCCAATGGAGACGGCGATGGCTATTTCACACCAGGCCCTCATCGAGAGAACTCCACCCAAGGCCATCAAACTCCAAGCATGTCTCCAAGGCCGTGCCATCCTGCTCTTGGTAGACTCGGGTAGCTCCACATCCTTCCTCGACGCTCAGCTGGCAACCTCTCTTTCAAGGGTGACACCTTTGGAAAGGCCCTGTCAAGTTAAGGTAGCCAATGGGGGAGCTCTGTTGTGTTTCACACATTCCCAAGTGTCGTTGGTCGTCTCAAGAGCAGGAGTTTGTCATTGATATGAAGATCCTCGCTTTGGGCACGTACGACGCGATTCTTGGTATGGAGTGGCTCAAGGAGCACAGCCCAATGAATGTGGATTGGCGCGGCAAGCACCTCTTGATCACCCCTCCTACGGGGTGATACGTCAATTTTGCATCATGTTTTCTTACTGTTATTTATAATGTTTTTATCCATAATAATGCTTTTTGGAGTAATTCTAATGCCTTTTCTCTCATAATTTGAAAGGAATACACCAAGAGGGAGAATTCCGGCAGCTGGAAATCTGCACCTAGAAAAGCTACGTCAGGCCACCAATTTTGCACAACTCCAAATGAGCTGAAACTTTACGGAGATTTTTTATGGATTATTTGAGAGATATTGGAGCCAATAAACACCAGAGGGTGTCCACCAGGTGGGCACAACCCACCTGGGCGCGCCAGGCCCCCCAGGCGCGCCCTGGTGGGATGTGGCCTCCTCGGCCCACCTCCGGTGCCCATCTTCTGGTATATAAGTCATTTTGACCTAGAAAAAATACGGAGGAGACTTTCAGGATGAAGCGCCGCCGCCTCGAGGCGGAACTTGGGCAGGAGCACTTTTGCCCTCCAGCGGAGCGATTCGCCGGGGGAACTTCCCTCCTGGAGGGGGGAAATCATCGTCATCATCATCACCAACAACTCTCCCATCTTGGGGAGGGCAATCTCCATCAACATCTTCAACATCACCATCTCCTCTCAAACCCTAGTTCATCTCTTGTGTTCAATCTTGTTACCGGAACTATATATTGGTGCTTGTGGGTGACTAGTAGTGTTGATTACATCTTGTAGTTGATTACTATATGGTTTATTTGGTGGAAGATTATATGTTCAGATCCATTATGCTATTTAATACTCCTCTGATCATGATCATGTTTATCATTTGTGAGTAATTACTTTTGTTCTTGAGGTCACGGGAGAAATCATGTTGCAAGTAATCATGTGAACTTGATATGTGTTTGATATTTGATACTATGTATGTTGTTATTCCCTTAGTGGTGTCATGTGAACGTCGACTACATGACACTTCACCATGTTTGGGCCTAAGGGAATGCATTGTGGAGTATCAATTAGATGGTGGGTTGTGAGAGTGATAGAAGCTTAAACCCCAGTTTATGCGCTATTTCGCAAGGGGCCGATTAGATCCAAAAGTTTAATGCTATGGTTAGAATTTATTCTTAATACTTTTCTCGTAGTTGCGGATGCTTGCGGGAGGGTTAATCATAAGTAGGAGGTTTTTCAAGTAAGAACAACACCTAAGCACCGGTCCACCCACATATCAAATTATAAAGTAGCGAACACAAATCAAACCAACATGATGAAAGTGACCAGATGAAATTCCCGTGTACTCTCAAGAACGCTTTGCTTATCATAAGAGACCATTTTGGCCTGTCCTTTGCCTCAAAAGGATTGGGCTACCTTGCTGCACTTTTGTTACTATTATCATTACTTGCTCGTTACAAATTATCTTGCTATCAAACTACTCCGCTACTTACAGTTTCAGCACTTGCAGACATTACCTTACCGAAAACTACTTGTCATTTCCTTCTGCTCCTCGTTGGGTTCGACACTCTTACTTATCGAAAAGAGCTACAATTGACCCCCTATACTTTTGGGTCATCAAGGCTATTTTCTGGCACCATTGTCGGGGAGTGAAGTGCCTTTGGTAAGTGGAATTTGGTAAGGAAACATTTACATAGTATGCTGAAATTTATTGTCAGTTGTTACTATGGAAAACAATCCTTTGAGGGGTTCGTTCGGGGTATCTTCACCTCGTCCGGAACCACAATTAGCAACCCCTCAACCTACTGCACCTACTGAAAATATTGAATATGAAATTCCTTTGAGTATGATAGAACAACTGCTAGCTAATTCTTATGCAGGAGATGGAACCGAACATCCTGATATGCACTTGATATATGTGGAACCAATTTGTGGATTGTTTAAGCTTGCAGGTTTACCCAGGGATGAAGTGATGAAAAAGGTTTTCCCTTTATCTTTGAAGGGAAAAGCATTGGCATGGTATAGGCTATGTGATGATATTGGATCATGGAATTGGAATCGTTTGAAATTGGAGTTCCACCAAAAAAATTATCCTATGCATCTAGTTCATCGTGATCAGAATTATATATATAATTTTTGGCCTCGTGAAGGAGAAAGTATCTCTCTAGCTTGGGGGAGGCTTAAGTCAATGTTATATTCATGCCCCAATCATGATCTCTCAAGAGAAATTATTATCCAGAATTTTTATGCTCGGCTTTCTCGTAATGATCAAACCATGCTTGATACTTCTTGTGCTGGTTCATTTATGAAGAAGACTATTGAATTCTGGTGGGATCTTTTGGAAAGAATTAAACGCAACTCTGAAGATTGGGAACTTGATGAAGGTAAAGAGTCAGGTATTAAACTTGAGTATGATTGTGTTAAATCTTTTATGGATACTGATGCTTTTCAAAAGTTTAGCACTAAATATGGACTTGACTCTTAGATAGTAGCATCCTTTTGTGAATCATTTGCTACTCATGTTGAACTCCCTAAGGAGAAGTGGTTTAAATATCACCCACCTATTAAAGAAGAAATTAAAGAACCAGTACCGGTTAAAGAAGAAACAATACTTTATAATGTTGATCCAGTTGTTCCTTCTGCTTATATTGAGAAACCACCTTTCCCTGTTAGGATTAAGGAACATGCTAAAGTTTCAACTATGGTTAACAAAAGCTATATTAGAACACCTAAACCTGATGAACAAATTAAAGTAGAACCTAGATTGCTATGGTTAAAGATGTCTTGGAAGACGATATGGATGGGCATGTTATTTACTTCTGTGAAGAAGCTGCTAGAATTGCTAAACCTGGTAAAAGAGATAAACATAGAGATGTTGTTGGCATGCCTGTTATTTCTGTTAAAATAGGAGATCACTGTTATCATGGTTTATGTGACATGGGTGCTAGTGTGAGTGTTATTCCTTACACTTTATATGAAGAAATTATGAAAGACATAGCACCTGCTGAGATAGAAGAAATAGATGTTACTAGTAAACTTGCTAATAGAGACACCATATCACTGGTTGGGATTATTAGAGATGTTGAAGTCTTGTGTGGGAAAATTAAATACCCTACTGATTTTCTTGTTCTTGGTTCCCCATAAGATGACTTTTGTCACATTATCTTTGAGACCTTTCTTGAATACAGTTAATGGTAAGATAGATTGTAAGAAACAAACTGTTGGTGTTAGCTTTGGTGATGAGTCTCATGAGTTCAATTTTTCCAAGTTTAGTAGAAATCATCATGAAAAAGAATTGCCTAGTAAGGATGAATTAATTGGCCTTGCTTCTATTGTTGTTCCACCTGCTGATCCTTTAGAACAATATTTGCTAGACCATGAAAATGATTTACATATGCATGAAAGAAATGAAATAGATAAGGTTTTCTTTGAACAATTTGCCTATTGAAACTCTAGGAGGTCCTCCTCCACCTAAAGGTGATCCTGTGTTTGAATTAAAACAATTGCCTCACTCTTTGAAATATGCTTATCTTGATGAAAAGAAAATATATCCTATTATTATTAGTGCTAACCTTTCAGAACATGAAGAAGAAAGATTATTGAAAGTTCTTAGGAAGCACTAGGCTGCTATTGGATATACTCTTGATGATCTAAAGGGCATTAGTCCCACTCCATGTCAGCACAAAATTAATATGGAACCTGATGCTAAACCCGTTGTTGATCACCAACGTCGGTTGAATCCAAAAATGAAGGAAGTTGTAAGAACAGAAATCTTAAAACTTCTGGAAGCAGGTATAATCTATCCTATAGCTGACAGTAGATGGGTAAGTCCTGTTCATTGTGTCCCTAAAAAAGGAGGTATTACTGTTGTTCCTAACGATAAGAATGAACTTATTCCACAAATAATTGTTACAGGCTATAGAATGGTAATTGATTACAGAAGATTAAACAAAGCAACTAAAAAAGATCATTACCCTTTGCCTTTTATTGATCAAATGCTTGAAAGATTATCTAAGCACACACACTTTTGCTTCCTAGATGGATATTCTGGCTTTTCACAAATACCTGTTTCTGAACCTGATCAAGAAAAGACTACTTTTACTTGTCCCTTTGGAACTTATGCTTATAGACGTATGGCTTTTGGTTTATGTAATGCACCTGCTACCTTTCAAAGATGTATGACTGCTATTCTCTGACTTTTGTGAAAAGATTGTTGAGGTTTTCATGGATGACTTTTCTGTTTATGGGAAGTCTTTTGATGATTGTTTAAGCAATCACTACTAGGGAAAAGCCTAGTAGTAGCATGGGTTTAATGCCTATTAGTAGCGCGGGGAGCCGCGCTACTAGTAAGGCGCTACAGCTATTACTTAGCAGTAGCGCGTGCGGCACACGCTACTGCTAAGACATATAGCCGCAGCACGTGTTTACTCCAGCGCTACTGCTAATCTAACTAGTAGTAGCGTGTTTCCAGTCCATCGCTACTAGTATTATTTTTTTCATTTTTTTTATTTCAGTGTATTTACGCGCCGTTATACAAATTTTGGTACAATACCAATTATGAGGTTGTTATATCAATATGTCCATAACAGTGTCTTAAATGAAGGTGGACTAGGTTCAAGTGGAGGCAACATGTGGTGCATGTCAAAAGTATACTACTAATCCAAACTTGATCTAGTTTGGACTAGTAGTACTTTCGATGTGCACCACATGTTGCCTCCACTTGAATCTAATCCGCCAACACAAGCTATTTAATCATCATCATAGTCATTACCACCAACACTAGCTATTTAATCATCATAGTCATAGTGTAGCACACATCATCATCTTCAAACTCATTCTAGCTAGCTAATCACCACCGACACTAGCTGCGGTAGCTATCTAATCACCACCAACACTAGCTAATAATAATCATCATAGTCATTACCACCAACACTAGCTATTTGATCATCATAACTCATTTCTAGCTAGCTAATCACTCATGCTGCTCTCTCTCAGGTAAAATAGCATAAAACATGTGTAGCACTCCTACTTCATCATGTTGGAGCATGCAGATGAACCTGTCTCCTAATCATGGGCTGCGCTTCTGATTGCTGCCCCCTAGTACTTCTCTGCGATCGTTCACAATTTTGCTCCAGTCTTTCACTATTAAGAATTCCTCGCTTTTAGAAATCCTTAATGCACTAAAGTGCATTGTAGGATATCTTGGCCGTAAGCTAACCATTCTCATGCGACCTTTAGTCTCGATCCAATGAGGCACAACATTCATCGGGAGTCCCTGTTGAAGAACATCGTATATAAACATACTAAGCAATGAAGTTTAGCTTAAAAGATAATGTATGCAAAAGATGCACTTAGGACAAATAGTAAATATTTTACCATCTTTCCTAAATAGATGTGACCGTAGTTCAATACAAACACTATTTGTCGCACGTTTTGAGTACTAAGATTTTTAAGTCCAGGAAAATAATTTGTCTTGACAGTATGAAGATCCTCAAGCCATGAAACATAATGACCTATCTCCTCGCAGTTTAGTTCAGCCCCGGGATAGTGGACGGTCATGTCTACCAAGCGCCGGACATGTTTGCTTGAATGAAAATAAGCTGTCAATAGAAACTAGTTGTCAACTATTTTTAAATAAACAATATCAAAGACATAAATATGGTTGAGAAACTCACATAATGGTATAACTGGAGGCATCTGCACATCGACCTAGATGTCGATATTACCTTCAATATCATCTTCCGGACGAATATCAAAGGTGATAACCATATCAGGCTCAAATGCATAAGTCTTGCCTAGTGCTTGCCAAGTTTTGCATTCAAAATAGGTGTAGGTGTCTGCGTTGTATAATTTTGCGTGGAAAGTATAACCATGCTCGGTCTTCAAGTAAACTCTCTTTTCCTCCATAGTAGTTTTCATAGGACTGAAACCTATCTTATCCAAGACAAAAACTCTTGCATGGCAGGGGATACGCTAGTAGAATAGTAAAAAAATTAAATTATAAGTTGAAGCAAATGAAGCAGATGTCATGCTTAATTATGAAAAAGGACTTGTCGTTGTGACTTACTGTATCCACTTCGAAATTCTTGTCCAGCTTGATGCTGAAGCGCCTATCATCATCTAGGAAGATTCTGTCGCACAGGCCGCGCTAGTCTTCGCAGTATTCGCAAATACCGAAATCTTTTTCGTCGTTGTACATTTCCTACATTCATAGTTGAAACATTAATTGAAAATCAATCGAAGGCAACTACCAGGATACTCAACACACAAATCCGGGGCACTCGATATTTCCTACATATTCTGGCACAAGTCATGCCAAAATTCACGGAAAAATCCGGCATGAACTTTGGTAAAATAGGACATATTGAGCGCCTGAAATTTGACGGAACGGAACTGAATCAACAATCCGGCAAAACATAGACCACTCGAAGGTGTAACCTGCAAACATGACCGGCCACTTGGGCAAACACATATCCTATTTGAGCAACACAAGATATACATTTCAAAATATCTTATAGGACTCATATTGACATGCATTCAATAAGCAAAACCAAATCGTAAAATAAATAATATTCAAATTAGCATGCATTCAATAAACAAAAGTAAATCATCTCATGCGTCCGTACATCGTCGAATATTATCACTAATACATCCCGAATAGTATCATACGTATAACATCACTAATACAACTAAAACCCTAGCGCATGCGGGTATCGGCGCGGGCGGTGGACACCCAAAGAGAAGGAACCATCACAAGATCATAGCTCCAGTGAGATCCCTGGAGAACCTGCCAGGTATTGGAGAACCTGTGCTCCAACGCAAACAAGTAGCGACAGACGTGCGCGTCCTCCTCGCTGACACGGTGACGTACCACCTGTGCGGGGTCCTCAAGCCTCTGCATCGTCACTGGCCCATGCGACCACCACCAAAGAAGGTTCGGGTCAACGATGGGCTGGCTCCTCACCAAGCTGCGCCCCCGGTAGGTAGCGCCTCCCAGTACCAGCCCGACGGAGCCTAGTCCCGGACATGGCCCATCTGGTCAAGCAGGTGTCCTCCGCCGAGTCGATGACGAGGATGCGGGATAGGCATCGTCGACGTCGATGCGGGAATAATTGCTTTAACTAAAAAATAACAACAAATGTGACATGTTCAACTAGTTCTTACTAAATATAAACTTACTATAAATAAAAATAAACTAGTACCTTATTAGTACCTAGTTTTTACTAACTAATTAGTACCTAGGAACTACTGCCCTAATTACCATCTAATTTGATGAACCAAGGGGTGGAAAGTGGTAGCGAATAATCCGAAATATCCGATATTCGTATTCGATCGGATATTCCAATTATCCAACTTAAAAGTCAAATAAGTGGTCAAATTTTACTTGTTTTATGATTAATCTTAGAAATTATTATGCATTACAATAGTGTTTATTCATAAACCTATTTATCATTGACTTATTGTATGTCACAAGTTGAATACTTCATGTCACATAGCTATTGACTAATACACTTAAGCAATATGTCGCTATTATTCGTATCCGTTCCGAATCAAGAAAACATCCGAGCCGCATCCGTATCTGATAACATCCATATTCGCACTCGTTTTGTAAATATGAAAATGGAAGTGGTAAGAGCACTATCTGATCCACATCCGATTTTTTTCTACCCCTAGATGAACCCTAACTAATTTGATGCAATTAAAATTTGAAGAACCCTAGGCAGAGGTAGGGGAGGGGGAGGAGCAGGCGTGCTCACCTCGGGTGCCTGCGCGCGAGGGAGGGGCAGGCGGCGTCGAGGTCGGGGTCAGGGCTCGGGCGCGCGGCGGAGGGCGGCGTCGAGGTCGGGGTCGGGGGCGGCGTCGAGGGTGTGCGGAGAGAGACGGGAGAGCGCATGGCGGCTGACGGGCTGTGACGCCCCCGATTTGATCGTACACTAATCATGCACGCAAACGTGTACGATCAAGATCAGGGACTCACGGGAAGATATCACAACACAACTCTAAAACATAAATAAGTCATACAAGCATCATAATACAAGCCAGGGGCCTCGAGGGCTCGAATACAAGTGCTCGATCATAGACGAGTCAGCCGAAGCAACAATATCTGAGTACAGACATAAGTTAAACAAGTTTTCCTTAAGAAGGCTAGCACAAAAGTAGCAATGATCGAAAAGGCAAGGCCTCCTGCCTGGGACCTCCTAACTACTCCTCGAAGCCGAACTCCATGTAGAATCATCCTCGGGATCTCTAGCTCCTGGACTCCAGCATCTGCTTGCGACAACCAAGTATAGAAAGGGGAAAAGAGGGAGAAAAGCAACCGTGAGTACTCATCCAAAGTACTCGCAAGCAAGGAGCTACACTACATATGCATGGGTATATGTGTAAAGGGCCATATCAGTGGACTGAACTGCAGAATGCCAGAATAAGAGGGGGATAGCTAATCCTGTCGAAGACTATGCTTCTGGCCACCTCCATCTTGCAGCATGTAGGAGAGAGTAGATGGTAAGTTCACCAAGTAGCATCGCATAGCATAATCCTACCCGGCGATCCCCTCCTCGTCGCCCTGTTAGAGAGCGATCACCGGGTTGTATCTGGCACTTGGAAGGGTGTGTTTTATTAAGTATCCGGTTCTTGTTGTCATAAGGTCAAGGTACAACTCCGGGTCGTCCTTTTACCGAGGGACACGACTATTCGAATAGATAAACTTCCCTGCAGGGGTGCACCACATAACCCAACACGCTTGATCCCATTTGGCCAGACACACTTTCTTGGGTCATGCCCGGCCTCGGAAGATCAACACGTCGCAGCCCCACCTAGGCACAACAGAGAGGTCAGCACGCCGGTCTAAATCCTATGGCGCAGGGGTCTGGACCCATCGCCCATTGCACACCTGCACGTTGCGAGGGCGGACGGAAGCAGACCTAGCCTAGCAGGCGTTCCAGTCCAATCCGGCACGCGCCGCTCTGTCGCTGACGTCAAGAAGGCTTCGGCTAATACCACGATGTCGAGTGCCCATAACTGTTCCCGCGTAGTTGGTTAGTGCGTATAGACCAAATGGCCAGACTCAGATCAAATACCAAGATCTCGTTAAGCGTGTTATTTTTTTTAAGTATCCGCGGATGCCGACCAGGGCCAGGCCCACCTCTCTCCTAGGTGGTCTCAACCTGCCCTGTCGCTCCGCCACAAAGTAACAGTCGGGGGCCGTCAGGAACCCAGGCCCACCTCTACCGGGATGGAGCCACCTGTCCTTTCAGCCCCCTCATCAGAATCACTTGCGGGTACTCAACGAGCTGACCCGACTTTAGCCACCACATGTGTCATGTATATAAAGTATATAGTATATACCCGTGATCACCTCTCGAAGTGATCACGGCCCAGTAGTATAGCATGGCAGACGGACAAGAGTGTAGGGCCACTGATGGAACACTAGCATCCTATATTAAGCAGTAGGATAGCAGGTAAGGGTAACAACTGTAGCAACAATGACAGGCTATGCAGCAGAATAGGATTAACCGAAAGCAGTAACATGCTACACTCTTCTAATGCAAGCAGTATAGAGAAGAATAGGCGATATCTGGTGATCTAGGGGGGGGCTTGCCTGGTTGCTCTGGCAAGAAGGACGGGTCGTCAACACCGTAGTCGTACTGGGTAGCAGCGGCATCGGTCTCGGTGTCTAACGATAGAAGAGGGGGAAGAAACAATAAATACAATCCAAACATAAGCATGATGATGGAAGACATGACAATGCGCGGTGCTAGGTGTGCCCTAACGCGGTAAGAGGTGGTACCGGCGAAGGGGGGAAACATCCGGGAAAGTATTCCCGGTGTTTCGCGTTTTTGGACAGAGGAACCGGAGGCGGAAAGTTGCGTGTTTGCTATGCTAGGGATGTGTGGCGGGTGAACGGGCTGCGTATCCGGATTCGTCTCGTCGTTCTGAGCAACTTTCATGTACAAAGTTTTTCCATCCGAGCTACGGTTTATTTTATATTAATTTTAAAAGATTTAAAACATTTTTAGGATTTATCTAATTAATTTAGTTCAACATTATCCAGAACAGTACATGCTGACGTCATCATGACGTCAGCACGACGTCAGCAGTCAACAGAGGTGTTGACTGGGTCGCTGACGTGTGGGTCCCAGATGTCATACCCTGTTTAATCTAATTAGGGTTTAACTAATCTAATTATTGTTTAATTAAACTAACTAATTAATTAGATCTCTAAACAGAGTTAATTAACTTAATTATCTCACTAATTTATTAATTAATTAAATTTATTTATTATTATTTTTTAATTTTTTTAAACATTCTGGGGCTGGGCCCACTGGTCGTAGGCACAGGGGGCGCTTAGCGGGCGCGCGGGTTACGGGCGTCGCCCATACAGGCGCTGCGGGGTGGCGTGCGAAGGGCGGGCGCGTGGCTTGGCGCCGGTGGCCGTGGCCGCAGCCGGAGCGCGGGGGCTCGCCGGGATCTGCCGGCAGGAGGCGCCGGTCGGGGAGGCGCGCGTGGGAGGATGCGGTGGGGGTGGGGCGCAGGCAGCGCGTGGGCCGCAGCAGCAGCGGGCAGAGCACCGCCGGCGGTCGCCGGCGCACAGACTTGGTGCGGCCGGTGCGCGGGTCAGGTGGCAACGGCGAGCGGCGAGCGGTGGACGAGGTCGTGGCACACGGGGTAGAGAGGGGAGGAGGAGGGCACGACCCTCACCAGCGTTGGAGAGCAGAGGTGGCGGCGAGGCTGGATGTGGTCCGGCGGGGAGGAGGACGGGGACGGGTCGTGGGGGTCGACGACGGGGAAGAGGTCGAGGCGGCGAGGTCTCCGGGCGGCGGTGGTGTAGCGCACGGCTACGGCGCCGATGTCCAGGGGCGGCGGGGCGTTGGCGTCGCGAGGAGGGAGATGAGGACGAGCGACGAAGACGAAGTGGCGGCACCGACGACAGCGGGTGGCAGGGTGGCTCCGGCGGGGGTTCCGGGCGGCGGCGGCGTCGAGCACCCCCGATCCCGATCGGGGAGGAGCGAGAGAGAGAGGGGATCGGGGAGAGTGGGTGGGGTTCGGGTTAGGTTAGGGTTTGGCTGGGGGGTGAGGGGTTAAGGTGTGGCCGGCTGGGCCTGGTGGGTTGGCCCAGTGGGGTTGATAGCCTACTTGGCCGGAGCCTAGGGGGGTCTTTTCCTTCTTCTTTTTTTGTTAGTTTTCTTTTCTGTTTTTGTCTTTGTTTCCTATTGTTTTATTTCTTTGTAAAATATATACTTGGCATATAATTTAGTAATTCAATTTAGGCCATTGTCACAAAAAGTCTAATCCTCAAATAATTTAGTTTGACATTTTATTAATTACAAAAGGTATTTAAATAATTATTTATGCTACTGTTTTATTCATCTGATAGTATTTACACATTTTATATAGGTGTGGTTTCTCCACCATAATTACCTATGCAATATTTGGTTCACTCCGGACATTTTAGTTTTAATATTCGAAAACTTTTATTGTTTGACTTGATTTCGAATTTTGCATTCGAACGGGATTTGAACCAGAGTGAGTTTAGTAACAATAACAGTGGTGATGTGACATCATTAGTAGAGGGTTACTGTAGCTTGATTACCCGGGCGTCACAATTCTCCTCCACTACAAGAAATCTCGTCCCGAGATTTTAAGAGGTGGAGTAAGGGGGAAAGATCGGGTTACGAAATTCCAACGAATCTTCTCGATCTTGATTGCTCTTCTCGAAGTGGTCGATCCACTATATTGATGTCTTCATTTTTCTGCTTCAAGTCATCAAGATGAAGTCAGCATGCTTTCTTCGGGGGTTCCATCGTACTTACGAAAGAATAAGGGGGGGGGGTATTCCGGGCGAACGAACCTCTACAAGGTTGACTATCTGGTCGATAACATCGGGGAAGGTGGCAGAAAGTAACTCTCGAATTGAAACTTAAGAAAATATCGAGAGCAAAGTAATGAGGTTTCATGGGAAGTTTCGAGCAGGTAGGCAATCATTCGTTTCCTGAAACAAAGTGTGAAAGGGGTCCAGAGCAACGAGAATAAGTATTGCGTCTGATACCAGAATAGATCATCTTTAGGAAGCTGAGCCGTGAATTACATACGGAGTCAAATGCAAGAAATAACTTTAGCAACAGGGGTGTACAGGACAGTCAGGTTTCGATCCTGTGGAACTGTGGGTTATGGGCCCACCATGTGGGTTAAAAAAATTAGGGAGGGCGTTGCGATGATGCACGATCATGATAGCAATGCAGGTCAGAGGAAAGCCTGTCAGTTATGTCGACGTCAACATCGGTACCAAGAGCGAGGGACAAAGAGAACCATTTTCCTGCTCGTTGAACGAGGCGGACCAATAGGCAAAGTTCTCGTCCATCGGTGGTTACCGGAATGCTATCGACAAATGCAATAGGGGCTTACTGACACGGTTGTACACCAAGGCGTTTACATAAGCAGAAGAATATTACTGCTTAGTTCATATGGATCACAAGGAAGGTTAAACAAATCAATGTAAAGGAAAATGTGATCATCAGATCAAACAGAACAATGGAAAGGAAAATGTGTTTGACACATGTACCAGGGGTATACCCTTCCCAAGGACAAGCATAGAAAGTATCCACGACAGGAGATAATGTAGAAAACCCTTTAGGTAGGGGGAGAGAAATTTCATGAAATTACCCATACAACGGTGTTTGGATAATTGAGCAAGAAACATTTAGCATTGGGGTTCAAATGTTCTTGTTGAAAATCGGAGTACCATAGACATGCTTCGAGATAGCATTGACATGGTCTTCAAGCAAAGGTCGGACTTTGGATACTCAATGGATTCATCAGGAACAACTTATAGAATAAGTCTTTCAATTTCCTCATGGAAGGATGGTTAACATTGCTAAAAGGAAGAACTATAACAATAGGGCCTCCAGCCAGGTGTGCTAGGCGCGACATCAACTTACCAGGTCACATAAAGACCATTGTTATAACTCTTGGAAATATATTCCAACCATCATATCTGACCGAGATTCAGATCTGATTGGTGTCAGGGTGTCTCAGACTCAGGATGCCTGAGAAGAAAAGGCGTGACACAATTTGACGAGATGACATTGTAAGATTCTCGGGAAATGAACTATGAGAGCGAGTTCCGAACAAGGGTTCATCATTAAACCAAGGAGAGGATGAGGGGGTGGCTGATGGACTCAGCGACAATTCCTCGAGATTTCCAAAAAGATGGATTTCCACAATCATGTGAACCAGGAGATAACATTTGTCAGATCAAATGATATAATGATGTATGCCTGAGGAAAACATACGCAAGTAAACATTGGTTGAAAGGTACACTCGAAATATGGGCTGGGTTGCACGACCAACGTCGGAATGGCGATTGAGCAACCAACACTCTAAATTGGAATTATTGTCCAATAACTCTGAAGCAATAAGGTTGCTAGAGATATTAAATTCGCACAACAGAGTTCACTCAACACGGGGACCAAGAAAAGAATGGTGATGGTGAGAAGCATCACTGTATCACAAATTCTTAAGAGGTGGTGTAATTCTCACAACATTCATGACATAAGAGATGGTAATGTTCCGAGTAAAGAAGAACAATTGCTGGATGGCAGGGAACTCAAGGTATAACACCAAACACGAACAAGTTGTGTTGGTGGGAAGGCAATAAAGTGGTCGATGATAATAAAATTCATCGAGGGCAAGGATGGTATTTCTCATCATGAATTCAATTGATATCCTAGAAGATCTCAGAATGCTGATGATGATCATGACACATTTGTTGAGAGATTTCATGAAGATGTAATCAACCGGTGATGACATCAAGTCACGGGAATGATGAAGCGAAAGGTTATTGGAACCAAGGGTACGACACAAACTCGAAATCAAACTTGTCGTTCAAGGACAAATGATATGACGAGGAAGATCGACGTAAGATTAGCTCACCATCGAAACTTTTGCTCCGGGAAGAAGGACCCGGTAGCACAGTTAAAATTTAGCACGATAATGATATAGCCGATCAGGCTAGGAATGGCTTGAAGGATTATTAAACTCGTAAGCCACGAAAATTACTTAAGAGTTATTGAATCGGAGTGCGGAATCGGTTCACATATCGGTGTTCTCGGTTGATGACAACCCAGAACCCAGGAAAATTGGAATCAGTGAGAAATAACAGTTGATGAAGAACCCATAAGAAGTTATGCAGTTCCATGATATTTTCGAGATACCAGAGTGTAGTACTCGATGGTAGATCAAAGTAAAGGTTGGACAGGTGCAAAGATCTGCAGAAGACAAGTACTTCAACTTGTCCGAGAAATGGTATTTAAAGGAGAACATGGCCGGAACCATGATTGCAAAGGGGTCAATTCTCAGAACCATATGATATTATATCAAGGAAACAATTATTATTACAAGAAGCTTTTATGGTAGGATCTACATCGTGTCCATGGGCATGAACACAAAGTTCAAGGTCAACTCCCACTTCTCTAATGCATAACCTTTCATTCACTTCTCGCCTTCAACGAAGTTGTGTTGAAATTTTATCTGACATAACAATAGTAGAGTATGACCCGTAGTAGTTTCCAGGTTCACACAGACTAGAGAAGGCATATGTCCAACCCATCGGGGCCTCTTAGGAACATATACCACAAACTTCAGGAGTAAATAACACAAGCTCAATAGCAGAGCATGGTTGACAAAGCAGAGGATACAATTTACCAAAGGCGTCATGTATCCGAGAAGAGACTCACAAAGTTATTGAATATGAAGGACGTCGTCGGATAAAATCCAATAAAGGTTCTGGTGGTCCTCAAGGGATCGGATGTGAGCATCGGTACTCAACCAGAAGAAGACAGAAAGCAAGGCGATCAGAATATCAAAACAACTGACTAATTCAAAGCTCAAATGCAAAGGAATTATGAGTTCCAAATCAAGGGATCAGAAGCAATGTTCTGATTAGGGATGGATAAGTTGAATAGTCTTAGGGGTACAATCGACGACAATTGGATTGGTTGAGAACCAGCTCATGTTCAAAATGACATCTGAGCCGGATAGATAATTTAAAAGGATCAACCGATGATTGCGTGCATTCGCACTCATGTTGAATCAATAGGATCAAAATGACGGTGTCAAAGGAGACTAATGAATATTGCGAGATATATGGGAAGCATCCATAATGCAAGTAGACAAGTATTTGTAGAGCAATAAAGCTGCTAAGGATTTTCGGAGGATTGAATAGTATTTCAAATACT
This sequence comes from Aegilops tauschii subsp. strangulata, assembly GCF_002575655.3. Taxonomy (NCBI): domain Eukaryota; kingdom Viridiplantae; phylum Streptophyta; class Magnoliopsida; order Poales; family Poaceae; genus Aegilops; species Aegilops tauschii. The sequence goes on from NC_053040.3 coordinate 83,908,852, forward strand.
TTTGTGAAACACCTGAACAACTGGGGATGCGCGGATACTCGGAAGTGCGAGAAATTATTCTTAGGGGTATTCAGGTGGCAAAACTGCAAGGCAGTAGGCACAAAATATTCTCGGGGTATATTGTAATAACAAGATCGACTGGGAATAAAAGTAAGCACGACAGGTGTAAGTATTTATCCATAGGGATATTTCGATGGTAGGGAATTGCAAAAGCAACGAGCACAAAGTCTCGAGAACATCGGAGAGTATCTTCGAAATCCTTCGGTGCACCAAGCAATCATCTGGAGTGAGGGACTCTCCGGGAGGAAGTAGTTACAAGAACCTAGAGTCAGAGTTAGTAAACTCATTTCACCCGAATAGAAGAGAGGTCAGAGTCCCAGAGTATAGGTCGAGGAATAAAAGATCCTAATACCACCCAATGGCGACGTGGGCCCGTAAGCCACACAGCCATGTTAGTAAAAGTTTAGCAATGACTAGACTCGACTTCGGCCAAGGAGTGTGGAAGGGGGATTCCTACAGGAAGTCGGCTCTGATACCAACTTGTGACGCCCCCGATTTGACTGTACACTAATCATGCACGCAAACATGTACGATCAAGATCAGGGACTCACGGGAAGATATCACAACACAACTGTAAAACATAAATAAGTCATACAAGCATCATAATGCAAGCCAGGGGCCTCGAGGGCTCGAATACAAGTGCTCGATCATAGACGAGTCAGCGGAAGCAACAATATCTGAGTACAGACATAAGTTAAACAAGTTTGCCTTAAGAAGGCTAGCACAAAAGTAGCAGCGATCGAAAAGGCAAGGCCTCCTGCCTGGGACGTCCTAACTACTCCTCGAAGCCGAACTCCATGTAGAATCATCCTCGGGATCTCTAGCTCCTGGACTCCAGCATCTGGTTGCGACAACCAGGTATAGAAAGGGGAAAAGAGGGAGAAAAGCAACCATGAGTACTCATCCAAATTACTCGCAAGCAAGGAGCTACACTACATATGCATGGGTATATGTGTGAAGGGCCATATCAGTGGACTGGACTGCAGAATACCAGAATAAGAGGGGGATAGCTAATCCTGTCGAAGACTACGCTTCTGGCCACCTCCATCTTGTAGCATGTAGGAGAGAGTAGATGGCAAGTTCACCAAGTAGCATCGCATAGCATAATCCTACCCGGCGATCCCCTCCTCGTCGCCCTGTTAGAGAGCGATCACCAGGTTGTATCTGGCACTTGGAAGGGTGTGTTTTATTAAGTATCCGGTTCTAGTTGTCATAAGGTCAAGGTACAACTCCGGGTCGTCCTTTTACCGAGGGACACGGCTATTCGAATAGATAAACTTCCCTGCAGGGGTGCACCACATAACCCAACACGCTTGATCCCATTTGGCCGGACACACTTTCCTGGGTCATGCCCGGCCTCGGAAGATCAACACGTCGCAGCCCCACCTAGGCACAACAGAGAGGTCAGCACGCCGGTCTAAATCCTATGGCGCAGGGGTCTGGGCCCATCGCCCATTGCACACCTGCACGTTGCTAGGGCGGCCGGAAGCAGACCTAGCCTAGCAGGCGTTCCAGTCCAATCCGGCGTGCGCCGTTCCGTCGCTGACGTCAAGAAGGCTTCGGCTGATACCACGACGTCGAGTGCCCATAACTGTTCCCGCGTAGTTGGTTAGTGCGTATAGACCAAATGGCCAGACTCAGATCAAATACCAAGATCTCGTTGAGCGTGTTATTTTTTTAAGTATCCTCGGACGCCGACCAATGCCAGGCCCACCTCTCTCCTAGGTGGTCTCAACCTGCCCCGTCGCTCCGCCACAAAGTAACAGTCGGGGGCTGTTAGGAACCCAGGCCCACCTCTACCTGGATGGAGCCACCTGTCCTTTCAGCCCCCTCATCAGAATCACTTGCGGGTACTCAACGAGCTGACCCGACTTTAGCCACCACATGTGTCATGTATATAAAGTATATAGTATATACCCGTGATCACCTCCCGAAGTGATCACGGCCAAGTAGTATAGCATGGCAGACGGACAAGAGTGTAGGGCCACTGATGGAACACTAGCATCCTATACTAAGTAGTAGGATAGCAGGTAAGGGTAACAACTGTAGCAACAATGACAGGCTATGCAGCAGAATAGGATTAACCGAAAGCAGTAACATGCTACACTCTTCTAATGCAAGCAGTATAGAGAAGAATAGGCGATATCTGGTGATCAAGGGGGGGCTTGCCTGGTTGCTCTGGCAAGAAGGACGGGTCGTCAATACTGTAGTCGTACTGGGTAGCAGCGGCATCGGTCTCGGTGTATAACGACAGAAGAGGGGGAAGAAACAATAAATACAATGCAAACATAAGCATGACGATGGAAGACATGACAATGCGCGGTGCTAGGTGTGCCCTAACGCGGTAGGAGGTGATACCGGCGAAGGGGGGAAACATCCGGGAAAGTATTCCCGGTGTTTCGCGTTTCCGGACAGAGGAACCGGAGGGGGAAAGTTGCGTGTTTGCTATGCTAGGGATGTGTGGCGGGCGAACGGGCTGCGTATCCGGATTCGTCTCGTCGTTATGAGCAACTTTCATGTACAAAGTTTTTCCATCCGAGCTACAGTTTATTTTATATTAATTTTAAAATATTTAAAACATTTTTAGGATTCATCTAATTAATTTAATTCAACATTATCCAGAACAGTACATGCTGATGTCATCATGACGTCAGCAGTCAACAGAGGTGTTGACTGGGTCGCTGACGTGTGGGTCCTAGATGTCATACCCTGTTTAATCTAATTAGGATTTAACTAATCTAATTATTGTTTAATTAAACTAACTAATTAATTAGATCTCTAAACAGAGTTAATTAACTTAATTATTTCACTAATTAATTAATTAATTTTATTTATTTATTTTAAACATTCTAGGGCTGGGCCCAGTGGTCATAGGCACAGGGGGCGCTTAGCGGGCGCGCGGGTTACGGGCGTCGCCCATACAGGCGCTGCAGGGCGACGTGCGAAGGGCGGGCGCGCGGCTTGGCGCCGGTGGCCGTGGCCGCAGCCGGAGCGCGGGGGCTCGCCAGGATCTGCCGGCAGGAGGCGCCGGTCGGGGAGGCGCGCGTGGGAGGATGCGGTGGGGGTGGGGCGCAGGCAGCGCGCGGGCCGCAGCAGCAGCGGACAGAGCACCACCGGCGGCCGCCGGCGCACACACTGGGTGCGGCCGGTGCGCGGGTCAGGTGGCAACGGCGAGTGGCGAGCGGCGGACGAGGTCGTGGCACAGGGGGTAGAGAGGGGAGGAGGAGGGCATGACCCTCACCAGCGTTGGAGAGCAGAGGTGGCGGCGAGGCTGGATGTGGTTCGGCGGGGAGGAGGACGGGGACGGGTCGGCGGGGTCGATGACGGGGAAGAGGTCGAGGCGGCGAGGTCTCCGGGCGGCGGTGGTGTAGCGCACGGCTACGACGCCGATGTCCAGGGGCGGTTGGGCGTTGGCGTCGCGAGGAGGGAGATGAGGACGAGCGACGAAGACGAGGTGGCGGCACCGACGACAGCGAGTGGCAGGGTGGCTCCGGCGGGGGTTCCAGGCGGCGGCGGCGTCGAGCACCCCCGATCCCGATCGGGGAGGGGCGAGAGAGAGGGGATCGGGGAGAGTGGGTGGGGTTCGGGTTAGGTTAGGGTTTGGCTGGGGGTGAGGGGATAAGGTGTGGCCGGCTGGGCCTGGTGGGTTGGCCCAGTGGGGTTGATAGCGTGCTGGGCCGGAGCCCAGGGGGGTTCTTTTCCTTCTTCTTTTTTTGTTAGTTTTCTTATCTGTTTTTGTCTTTGTTTCCTATTGTTTTATTTCTTTGTAAAATATATACTTGGCATCTAATTTAGTAATTCAATTTAGGCCATTGTCACAAAAAGTCTAGTCCTCAAATAATTTAGTTTGACATTTTATTAATTACAAAAGGTATTTAAATAATTATTTATGCTGCTGTTTTATTCATCTGATAGTATTTAAACATTTTATAAAGGTGTGGTTTCTCCACCATAATTACCTATGCAATATTTGGTTCACTCCGGACATTTTAGTTTTAGTATTCGAAAACTTTTATTGTTTGACTTGATTTCGAATTTTGAATTCGAACGGGATTTGAACCAGAGTGAGTTTAGTAACAATAACAGTGGTGACGTGGCATCATTAGTAGAGGGTTACTGTAGCTTGATTACCCGGCGTCACACGGGCGACGGCGGCGGCGACAGCGGAGGAGTTTGGATTTGGGGGTAGTGGCCGTGGGGAGGAACGAACCGCGCGGTTAAGTCAAAAGTAGCAGCAGCGCGTTCCAGGAAGTGCGCTACTGCTAAGTTAGCTATAGCGCGCTTCCGGATATGCGCTACTGCTATTCCTTTCTCTTTTCCACTTTTTCATTTATTTTTATTTACATTTTATTTTTTCCTTTCTCCTTTTTCTATTTTTTTCATTTTCATTTACTTTTCTATTTGCTTTCCATTTAATTTTATTTCCTTTAGCAGTAGTGCCTTTCTGCGTAAACGCGCTGCTACAAACCAACTAGCAGTAGCGCTGTTCGCAGTAGATCGCTACTACTATGTGTAGCATATCGGCTTAGCAGTGGGAATTTTAGTAGTAGCGCTTTTATCTTCAGGCGCGCTACTGCTACAATTGTATTTGTAGCGCAGTTTATGCCAACGCGCTACTGCTACTTAGCACTAGCGCGCTTTTTTAACATGCGCTACTACTAAAGTTCTGTGTATAAGGTTTTCCCTAGTAGTAAATCTTGAGCGAGTTTTGCAGAGATGTGAACAAACAAATCTTGTCTTGAACTGGGGGAAGTGTCACTTTATGGTTAATGAAGGCATTGTCTTGGGTCATAAAATTTCTGAAAGAGGTATTGAAGTGGACCAAGCTAAGGTTGATGCTATTGAGAAAATGCCATGTCCTAAGGACATCAAAGGTATTCATAGTTTCCTAGGTCATGCTGGTTTCTATAGGAGATTTATCAAAGACTTTTCTAAAATTTCTAGGCCTCTTACTAATCTTTTTCAAAAGGATATTCCTTTTGTTTTTTATGATGATTGTTTAGAAGCCTTTGAAATACTCAAGAAGCCTTAATATCTGCACCTATTGTTCAACCACCTGATTGGAACTTGCCTTTTGAAATTATGTGTGATGCTAGTGACTATGTTGTTGGTGCTGTTCTAGGACAAAGAGTTGATAAGAAATTGAATGTTATTCATTATGCTAGTAAAACTCTAGACAGTGCTCAAAGAAATTATGCTACTACTGAAAAAGAATTCTTAGCAGTGGTGTTTGCTTGTGATAAATTTAGACCTTATATTGTTGATTCCAAGGTAACTGTTCACACAGACCATGCTGCTATTAAATATCTTGTGGAAAAGAAAGATGCTAAACCTAGACTTATTCGTTGGGTTCTCTTGTGACAAAAAATGATTTACATATCATTCATAGAAAAGGAGCTGAGAACCCCGTAGCTGATAATTTGTCTAGGCTCAAAAATGTGCTTGATGACCCAATACCTATTGATGATAGTTTTCCTGATGAGCAGTTAGCTACAATAAATGTTGCTAATAGTACTCCTTGGTATGCTAACTATGCTAATTACATTGTTGCCAAATATTTACCACCTAGCTTTACATACCAGCAAAAGAAAAAATTCTTCTATGATTTAAGACATTACTTTTGGGATGACCCACATCTTTATAAAGAAGGAGTAGATGGTATTATTAGACGTTGTATACCTGAGTATGAATAGGGACAAATCCTTCAGAAATATCACTCTGAAGCTTATGGAGGGCATCATGCTGGAGATAGAACTGCTCACAAGGTATTGCAATCTAGATTTTATTGGCCTACTCTCTTCAAGAATGCCCGTAAGTTTGTCTCTTCTTGTGATGATTGTGAAAGAATAGGTAATATCGGTAAGCGTCAAGAAATGCCTATGAATTATTCACTTGCTGTTGAACCATTTGATGTTTGGGGATTTGATTACATGGGACCTTTTCCTTCCTCTAATGGGTATACACATATTTTGGTTGCTGTTGATTATGTTACTAAATGGGTAGAAGCTATTCCAACTAGTAGTGCTGATCACAACACCTCTATTAAAATGCTTAAGGAAGTTATTTTCCCAAGGTTTCGAGTCCCTAGATATTTAATGACTGATGGTGGTTCACACTTTATTCATGGTGCTTTCCGTAAGATGCTTGCTAAGTATGATGTTAACCATAGAATTGCATCACCCTATCATCCTCAGTCTAGTGGTCAAGTTGTACTTAGCAATAGAGAAATAAAATTAATTTTGCAAGAGACTGTTAATAGGTCCAGGAAGAATTGGTCTAAGAAATTAAATGATGCACTTTGGGCTTATAGAACAGCTTATAAAAATCCTATGGGTATGTCTCCTTATAAAATGGTTTATGGAAAAGCTTGTCATTTGCCTCTTGAGTTAGAACATAAAGCAGATTGGGTAGTTAAAGAACTCAACTACGATTTCAAACTTGTTGGTGAAAAGAGGTTATTTGATATAAGCTCTTTATATGAGTGGAGAACCCAAGCTTATGAAAATGCAAAGTTATTCAAAGAAAAAGTTAAAGATGGCATGACAAAATAATCCAAAAGCGTGAGTTTAAAGTTGGAGAATATGTTCTTTTGTGCAACTCTTGTTTTAGATTTTTTGCAGGAAAGCTCCTCTCAAAACGGGAAGGCCCAAATAATATCGAGGAGGTTTACTGGTCTGGAGGCATCAAAATAAATAACTCAGAAGGTACTAACCCGAAGGTTGTCAATGGGCAACGAATAAAGCATTATATCTCAGGTACACCTATCAATGTTGAAAGTAATATTATCCAAACTTTTACACCGGAAGAGCACATAAAAGAGTCCTTCCGGAACACTCCAGAATCGTGAAAATAAAGAGGTACGTGATACAGTAAGTAAACGGACTCCGAAAAATCCGCGAAAATATTTTTTATCAGTTTTGGAATATTTTAAAATTTTGGAAATAAAGAAACTTCCAGGAAGTGTCCCCTGGTGGGCCCAAGACACGAGTGCACGCCAGGCTTGCCTGGCGTGCCCAGGTGGGTTGTGCCCACCTGGGACACCTTCCGTACGGAGCCTGGCGTGCTCAGGTGGGTTGTGCCCACCTGGGACACCTTCCGTACTCCGTTTTTATTCCATATGCTTGCTCGCCAAGATAAAAAAAATCTATATATACTTACCGAACTTGTTTATCACCGTATCACGAAGAAATCCTCTGTTCTCTTTTCTTGCTGTTTCTGGTCTGATTTATCAAGCGAGGCATCATGTCTTCTTGCTCCTCCAACAACATGGAAGAAGATGCTTGGCTGATGGAGATCGAGACGAAGCAGGAGGAGCCCACGGACGCCATCAAGGGAGACAAGGGCAAGAAAGCTACCGTAGATCCACCCCCGGTGGCAGCACAAGAGCTGCTCGCCGAGGAGGAGGAAGAGGATATCCTTAAGCCCTACCTACCTCATCTTACTCCTGCTGAGATTAAGGCCTTTCGCGTCGTTGAAATAGTTCGCATACAGAATAAGTATCTTACTCGAGAAAATATTCTGCATCAAGAGCATATCATCCATCTCCGGAGCGTCATCCGTCGGCTGGAGAACCTCTTGATCCTTAAGGATAAGATCGCTTCATCACCACCATCATCTTCTTCACCACCAAAGGAGAATTGAGTATCGGGTACGGGCACTCCCCTTGGCTTCTGCCAAGCTTGGGGGAGGTGCCCCGTATCGTATCATCCCACTATCTTTTTGCTTTTACTTATCCTAGTTCGATCAATTGCTTTTAGATGAAATAAAGTTTAGTTCGATCTTTTCGTCTTTGAGAGTTTGCTTAGTGATCTATCCTTGTAATCGTGTGCAAGTTATATAATAAAGTTAGTTTGAGTTTTTGCTTTCTTTACTTTCATGTTGCAAATAAAGAAATGAAACAAAAGAAAGAAAAAGAAAGAAAGAAAGGAAATAAATCAATAATATTATATACTAATACTATGGTAGGTGATAGCACCATATAAGGAAAAGTATAAGTAGAAAATTTTATTAGAGATTGACAAACATAGCATTAGTCAATGATGCAACTCATGAAAGAATTAATAAGGGAAGAGAAGATTCACATATAGATATACTATCCTAGAAATCTTTTGTGATTGTGAGCCCTCATCAAAATATTATATGCCAAAATTGTTGACGTTGGACAAGGAAGACAACTTAATGGTTTATGTTTGTTTATATTCACATAGAAGTCATATTGTCATAGATCCTTCAACATGTGGTGCTTGCCCCTATCTTTGCTAGCCAAAAATTCCGCACTAAGTAGAGATAGTACTTGTGCATCCAAAAACCCTTAAACCCAAATCTTTTTCAAGTGTCCAGCATACCTACGTAGGGATTGAGCAAGATCCCTCAAGTAAGTTGTCATCGGTGCAAAAAGGCAATAAAAATTGCTTCTAAAAGTGTGAGATCATTTAGTGTAAGAGAAAATTGAGCTTTGTACAAAATTGGATGACAAAGAATAAAAGTGACAGACTGCATAATAAAGGTTGTCTAAGGGGCAATACAACGTGACGTTCTCTTGCACCAAGGGATTGAGCATACAAACAAATAAGCGCATGGCAACCTCTGCTTCCCTCTGCGAAGGGCCTTTCATTTATTTTTATGCACTTACTTTTATGCAAAGAGTGAAAGTTTTCCTTCTATTCCTTTTATTTTTCTCCTTGGGCAAGCATCATGTGGTGAGGAAAGATCTAGGCACATATGTCCAATTGAATATAGATAGCATGAGTTATTATTGTTGACATCACCCTCGAGGTGAGTATGTTGGGAGGCGAAACTATAAGCCCCTATCTTTCTATGTGTCCGGCTGAAACGTTTTGCTCATGAGTATGAGGTGAGTGTTAGCAATAATAGAAGACTATATGATGGTTGAGTATGTGGACTTCGGTACGTGACCCTTCCTGAAAAGATGACGAATTGCAGTTGCAAACTTGACTGAGAACAAAGTTTGTTGGTTGCTAATAGAGTTTTTGCTTTATACTTCGATTGTGTGATGAACTATTACTTATTCATGAGAAGTATATGATAAAAGTTCTATGATAAAAGTCCTATGTTTAATTTTGTTGCTGTTATAATAATCAACATGATGCTTCTATGTCTGTATTTTGTTTTTATTGACACCTCTCTCTCAAAGCATGTGGACATCTTTTTCGATTTCGCTTTTCGCTTAAAGACAAGCGAGGTCTAAGCTTGGGGGAGTTGATACGTCCATTTTGCATCATGTTTTCTTACTCTTATTTATAATCTTTTTATCCATAATAATGCTTTTTGGAGTAATTCTAATGTCTTTTCTCTCATAATTTGCAAGGAACACACAAAGAGGGAGAATTCCGGCAGCTGGAAATCTGGACCCGGAGAAGCTACGTCAGGCCACCTATTCTGCACAACTCCAAATGAGCTGAAACTTTAGAAAGATTTTTTATGGATTATTTGAGAAATATTGGAGCCAATAAACACCAGAGGGGGCCCACCAGGTGGGCACAACCCACCTGGGCGCGCCAGGCCCCCCAGGCGCGCCCTGGTGGGTTGTGGCCTCCTCGGCCCATCTCCGGTGCCCATCTTCTGGTATATAAGTCACTTTGACCTAGAAAAAAAATAAGGAGGAGACTTTCGGGACGAAGCGCCGCCGCCTCGAGGCGAAACTTGGGCAGGAGCACTTTTGCCCTCCGGCGGAGCGATTCCGCCGGGGAACTTCCCTCCCGGAGGGGGAAATCATCGTCATCATCATCACCAACAACTCTCCCATCTTGGGGAGGGCAATCTCCATCAACATCTTCAAGAGCACCATCTCAAACCCTAGTTCAACTCTTGTGTTCAATCTTGTTACCGGAAATATAGATTGGTGCTTGTGGGTGACTAGTAGTGTTGATTACTAAAGGAAATATGACCTAGAGACAATAGTAAAGTTGTTATTTATATTTCCTGATATCATGATAAATTTTTATTATTTATGCTAGAATTGTATTAACCGGAAACTTAGTACATGTGTGAATACATAGATAAAACAAAATGTCCCTAGTATGCCTCTACTTGACTAGCTCGTTAATCAAAGATGGTTAAGTTTCCTGACCATAGACATGTGTTGTCATTTGATGAACGGGATGACATCATTAGGAGAATGTTGTGATGGACAAGACCCATCCGTTAGCTTAGCATTATGATCGTTGAGTTTTATTGCTATTGCTTTCTTCATGACTTATACATGTTCCTCTGATTATGAGATTATGCAACTCCTGAATACCGAAGGAACACCTTGTGTGCTATCAAACGTCACAGCGTAACTGGGTGATTATAAAGATGCTCTACAGATGTCTCCGAAGGTGTTTGTTGGGTTGGCATAAATCGAGATTAGGATTTGTCACTCCGTGTATCGGAGAGGTATCTCTGGGCCCTCTCGGTAATGCACATCACTATAAGCCTTGCAAGCAATGTGACTAATGTGTTAGTCACGGGATGATGCATTGCGGAACGAGTGAAGAGACTTGCCGGTAACGAGATTGAACTAGGCATGATGATACCGACGATCGAATCTCGGGCAAGTAACATACCGATGACAAAGGGAACAACATATGTTGTTATGCGGTTCGACCGATAAAGATCTTCGTAGATTATGTAGGAGCCAATATGAGCATCTAGGTTCCGCTATTTTTTATTGACCGGAGATGTGTCCCGGTCATGTCTACATAGTTCTCGAACCTGTCGGGTCCGCACGCTTAATGTTCGATGACGATTTGTATTATGAGTTATGTGATTTGATGACCGAAGTTTGTTCGGAGTCCTGGATGAGATCGCGGACACGACGAGGAGTCTCGAAATGGTTGAGAGGTAAATATTCATATATAGGAAGATGGTATTTGGACACCAGACGTGTTCTGGGTGATACCGGGTCACCGAAAGGGGTTACGGGCAACCCCCGACAAAGATATGGGCTTAATGGGCCAAGAAAGGGAACACACCAGCCCACAAGAGGCTGGTGCGCCCCCTATAGGGCCAACCACGTGGGGAGAAAGGGAAAGGAGAGGAGGAAAAGGAAAATATGAAGTAGGACCCCTACTTCCTTCCCCTCCCCCTCCTTTCTTTCCCCCTTGTCCAAATATTGTAAGGGGGGCAAATTGGACTAGGGGCCCAAGTAGGATTCCTCCTACTTGGGTGGGCCCTAGGCTGCCTCCCTCCCTCTCCCTCCTTTATATACGTGGGGAGGGCACCCCTAGAACACACATCAATTGTTCCTAGCCGCGTGCGGTGCCCCCCTCCACAGTTAACACCTCGGTCATATCGTCGTAGTGCTTAGGCGATGCCCTGCACCGGTAACTTCATCACCACTATCGCCACGCCGTCGTGCTGACAGAACTCTCCCTCGTCCTCAACTGGATCAAGAGTTCGAGGGACGTGATCGTGCTGAACGTGTGCTGAACACGGAGGTGCCGTACGTTCGGTACTTGGATCGGTTGGATCGTGAAGACGTTTGACTACATCAACCGCGTTACTAAATGCTTCCGCTTTCGGTCTACGATGGTACGTGGACACACTCTCCCGTCTTGTTGCTATGCATCTCCTAGATAGATCTTGCATGATCGTAGGAATTTTTTTGAAATACTACGTTCCCCAACAGTGGTATCCGAGCCAGGTCTATGCGTAGATGTTATATGCACGAGTAGAACACAAAGAGTTGTGGGCGATAATAGTCATACTGCTTACCAGCAACGTCTTACTTTGATTCGGCGGTATTGTTGGATGAAGCGGCCCAGACCGACATTACATGATCACGTTCATGAGACTGGTTCTACCGCCGTGCTTTGCACACATGTGGCTGGTGGGTGTCTGTTTCTCCAACTTTAGTTGAATCGAGTTTGACTATGCCCGGTCCTTGTTGACGGTTAAAACAACACACTTGACGAAAAATCGTTGTGGTTTTGATGCGTAGGTAAGAACGGTTCTTGCTAGAAGCCCGTAGTAGCCACGTAAAACTTGCAACAACAAAGTAGAGGACGTCTAACTTGTTTTTGCAGCGCATGTTGTGATGAGATATGGTCAAGACGTGATGAGATATAAATTGTTGTATGAGATGATCATGTTTTGTTAAAGTTATCAGCAACTGGCAGGATCCTTATGGTTGTCTCTTTATTGCATAAGATGCAAGCGCCATATAATTGCTTTACTTTATCGTTATGCGATAGCAATAGTTGCAAAAGCAATAGTTGGCGAGACGACCATGTGATGACACGTTGATAAAGATCAAGATGATGGAGATCATGGTGTCATGCCGGTGACGATGGAGATCATGATGGTACTTTGGAGATGGTGATCAAATGCACAAGATGATGATGGCCATATCATGTCACATATTTTGATTGCATGTGATGTTTATCTTTTATGCATCTTATTTTGCTCAGTACGACGGTAGCCTTATGAGATGAACCCTTACTAAAATTTCAAGGTATAAGTGTTATCCCTGAGTATGCACCGTTGTGACAGTTCTTCGTGCTGAGACACCACATGATGATTGCTACCTCTTGAGCACTGCGTTGGTTTTCCCTTGAAGAGGAAAGGGTGATGCAGCAAAGTAGCGTAAGTATTTCCCTCAGTTTTTGAGAACCAAGGTATCAATCCAGTAGGAAGCCACGCACGAGTCCCTCGCACCTACACAAACAAATAAATCCTCGCAACCAACGCGATAAGGGGTTGTCAATCCCTACACGGTCACTTACGAGAGTGAGATCTGATAGATATGATAAGATAATATTTTTGGTATTTTTATGATAAAGATGCAAAGTAAAGAAAGTAAAATAAAAACGGCGCCAGAAATAGCCTGTTGTCGGGAGATTAATATGATGGAAAATAGACCCGGGGGCCATAGGTTTCACTAGTGGCTTCTCTCAAGAGCATAAGTATTACGGTGGGTGAAGAAATTACTGTTGACCAATTGACAGAATTGAGCATAGTTATGAGAATATCTAGGTATGATCATGTATATAGGCATCACGTCCGAGACAAGTAGACCGACTCCTGCCTGCATCTACTACTATTACTCCACACATCGACCGCTATCCAGCATGCATCTAGAGTATTAAGTTCATAAGAACAGAGTAACGCTTTAAGCAAGATGACATGATGTAGAGGGATAAACTCATGCAATATGATATAAACCCCATCTTGTTATCCTCGATGGCAACAATACAATACGTGCCTTGCTGCCCCTACTGTCACTGGGAAAGGACACCGCAAGATTGAACCCAAAGCTAAGCACTTCTCCCATTGCAATAAAGATCAATCTAGTAGGCCAAACCAAACTGATAATTCGAAGAGACTTGCAAAGATAACCAATCATACATAAAAGAATTCAGAAAAGATTCAAATATTGTTCATAGATAAACTTGATCATAAACCCACAATTCATCGGTCTCAACAAACACACCGCAAAAGAACATTACATCGAATAGATCTCCACGAGAGAGGGGGAGAACATTGTATTGAGATCCAAAAAGAGAGAAGAAGCCATCTAGCTAATAACTATGGACCCGAAGGTCTGAGGTAAACTACTCACACATCATCGGAGAGGCTATGGTGTTGATGTAGAAGCCCTCCGTGATCGATGCCCCCTCCGGCAGAGCTCCGGAAAAGGCCCCAAGATGGGATCTCACGGGTACAGAAGGTTGCGGCGGTGGAATTAGGTTTTTGGCTCCGTATCTGGTAGTTTGGGGGTACGTAGGTAAATATAGGAGGAAGACGTACATCGGTGGAGCAACGTGGGCCCCACGAGGGTGGAGGGCGCGCCCCCCTACCTCGTGCCCTCCTGGTTGCTTTCTTGACGTAGGGTCCAAGTCCTCTGGATCACGTTCGTTTCAAAAATCACGTTCCCGAAGGTTTCATTCCATTTGGACTCCGTTTGATATTCTTTTTCTGCGAAACTCTGAAATAGGCAAAAAACAGCAATTCTGGGCTGGGCCTCCGGTTAATAGGTTAGTCCCAAAAATAATATAATAGTGTATAATAAAGCCCAATAATGTCCAAACAGAATATAATACAACATGGAGCAATAAAAAATTATAGATGCGTTGGAGACGTATCAAGCATCCCCAAGCTTAATTCCTGCTCATCCTCGAGTAGGTAAATGATAAAAACAGAATTTTTGATGTGGAATGCTACTTGGCATAATTTCAATGTAATTCTCTTAATTGTGGTATGAATATTCAGATCCGAAAGATTCAAGACAAAAGTTTAATGCTGACATAAAAATAATAATACTTCAACCATACTAACTAAGCAATTATGTCTTCTCAAAATAACATGGCCAAAGAAAATTATCCATACAAAATCATATAGTGTGGCTATGCTCTATCTTCACCACACAAAATATTTAAATCATGCACAACCCCGATGACATGCCAAGCAATTGTTTCATACTTTTAACGTCTCAAACTTTTTCAATCTTCACGCAATACATGAGCGTGAGCCATGGACGTAGCACTATATGTGGAATAGAATGGTGGTTGTGGAGAAGACAAAAAGGAGAAGATAGTCTCACATCAACTAGGCGTATCAACGGGCTACGGAGATGCCCATCAATAGATATCAATGTGAGTGAGTAGGGATTGTCATGCAACAGATGCACTAGAGCTATAAGTATATGAAAGCTCAACAAAAGAAACTAAGTGGGTGTGCATCCAACTCGCTTGCTCACGAAGACCTAGGGCATTTTGAGGAAGCCCATCATTGGAATATACAAGCCAAGTTCTATAATGAAAAATTCCCACTAGTATATGAAAGTGATATCATAGGAGACTCTCTATTATGAAGATAATGGTGCTACTTTGAAGCACAAGTGTGGTAAAAGGATAGTAACATTGTCCCTTCTCTCTTTTTCTCTCATTTTTTTTATTTGGGCCTTTTTTTCTTCTTTTTTTCTTTATGGCCTCTTTTTTATATATATTTTTATTTCGTCTGGAGTCTCATCCCGACTTGTGGGGGAATCATAGTCTCCATCATCCTTTCCTCACTTGGGACAATGATCTAAAAATGATGATCATCACACTTTATTTACTTACAACTCAACAATTACAACTCAATATTTAGAAGAAAATATGACTCCATGTGAATGCCTCCGGCGGTGTACTGGGATATGCAATGAATCAAGAGTGACATGTATGAAAGAATTATGAACGGTGGCTTTGCCACAAATACAATGTCAACTACATGATCATGTGAAGCAATATGACAATGATACAGCGTGTCATAGTAAACGGAACGGTGATAAGTTGCATGGCAATATATCTCAGAATGGCTATGGAAATGCCATGATAGGTAGGTATGGTGGCTGTTTTGAGGAAGGTATATGGTGGGTGTATGATACCGGCGAAAAGTGCGTGGTATTAGAGAGGCTAGCAATGGTGGAAGGAGGAAAAGTGCGTATAACCCATGGACTCAACATTAGTCATAAAGAACTCATATACTTATTGCAAAAATCTACAAGTTATCAAAGCAAAGTATTACGTGCATGCCCTAGGGGGATAGATTCGTAGGAAAAGACCATCGCTCGTCCCCGACCGCCACTCATAAGGAAGACAATCAATAAATAAATCATGCTCCGACTTCATCACATAACGGTTCACCATACGTGCATGCTACGGGAATCACAAACTTTAACACAAGTATTTCTCAAATTCAAAACTACTCAACTAGCATGACTCTAATATCACCATCCTCATATCTCAAAACAATTATCAATCATCAAACTTCTCATAGTATTCAACACACTCATAAGAATTTTTCTTCCCCCTTTTTTTTACTAATCTTGAATGCATATTATTGTTAAAGCAAACTAACATGCTGTTTTGTAGGACTCTCAAATTAATCTAAGTGAAGCATGAGAGAACAATAGTTTCTATAAAACAAATCCACCACTGTGCTCTAAAAGATATAAGTGAAGCACTAGAGCAAAAACTATATAACTCAAAAGATATAAGTGAAACACATAGAGTATTCTAATAATTTCCGAATCAAGTGTCTCTCTCTCAAAAGGTGTGTACAGCAAGGATGATTGTGGTAAACTAAAAAGCAAAGACTCAAATAATACAAGACGCTCCAAGCAAAACACATATCATGTGGTGAATAAAAATATAGCTCCAAGTAAAGTTACCGATGGAAGTAGACGAAAGAAGGGATGCCTTCCGGGACATCCCCAAGCTTTGGCTTTTAGGTGTCCTTAGATTATATTAGGGTGCCTTGGTCATCCCCAAGCTTAGGCTCTTGCCACTCCTTGTTCCATAATCCATCAAATCTTTCACCCAAAACTTGAAAACTTCACAACACAAAACTCAGCAGAAAATCTCGTGAGCTCCGTTAGCAAAAGAAAACAAAAGACCACTTCAAGGTACTGTAATGAACTCATTCTTTATTTATATTGGTGTTAAAACTACTGTATTCCAACTTCTCTATGGTTTATAAACTATTTTACTAGCCATAGATTCATCAAAATAAGCAAACAACACACGAAAAAATGAATCTGTGAAAAACAGAACAGTCTGTAGTAATCTGTAACTAACGCAAAAACTTATAGAACTCCAAAAATTCATCCAAAATAGGACGACCTAGACAATGTATTTATTGATCAGCAGCAATTGGAATCAATATTTTATCACGTTCTGGTGATTTTTAACAATTATTTTCGTGAACAGAAAGTTTCTGGAATTTTCAGCAAGATCAAATAACTATCATCCAAGAAGATCCTATAGGTTAAACTTGGCACAAACACTAATTAAAACATAAAAACAAGTCTAAACAGAGGCTAGATCAAAGATTTATTCCTAAACAGAAGCAAAAAGCAAAAAAACTAAAAATAAAATTGGGTTGCCTCCCAACAAGCGCTATCGTTTAACGCCCTAGCTAGGCATAAAAGCAAGGATAGATCTAGGTATTGCCATCTTTGGTAGGCAATCCATAAGTGGCTCTCATGATATATTCATATGGTAATTTTATTTTCTTTCTAGGAAAGTGTTCCATGCCTTTCCTTAACGGAAATTGGAATCTAATATTTCCTTCCTTCATATCAATAATTGCACCGATCGTTCTAAGGAAAGGTCTACCAAGAATAATAGGACATGAAGGATTGCAATCGATATCAAGAACAATAAAATCTACGGGCACATAGTTCCTATTTGCAACAATAAGAACATCATTAATTCTTCCCATAGGTTTCTTAATGGTGGAATCCGCAAGGTGCAACTTTAAAGAGCAATCATCAAAATTACGGAAACCTAACAAATCGCACAAAGTCTTTGGAATCGTGGAAACACTAGCACCCAAATCACACAAAGCATAGCATTCATGATCTTTAATTTTAATTTTAATAGTAGGTTCCCATTCGTCATAAAGTTTTCTAGGGATAGAAACTTCCAACTCAAGTTTTTCTTCATAAGATTGCATCAAAGCATCAACGATATGTTTAGTAAAGGCTTTATTTTGACTATAAGCATGAGGAAAATTTAGCACGGATTGCAACAAGGAAATACAATCTATCAAAGTGCAATTATCATAATTAAATTCCTTGTAATCCAAAATAGTGGGTTCATTAATATCTAATGTTTTGATCTCTTCAATCCCACTGTTATCAATTTTAGCATCAAGATCTAAAAACTCCGAATTTCTGGAACGCCTTCTAGGTAAAGGTGGATCATATTCAGTCCCATCATTATCAAGATTCATATTGCAAAACAAAGATTTAATAGGGGACACATCAATAACTTTTAGATCTTCATCTTTATTTTCATAGAAATTTGAAGAACACGCTTTCACAATGCAATCTTTCTTAGCACACATCCTAGCGGTTCTTTCTTTGCACTCATCAATGGAAATTCTCATGGCTTTGAGAGACTCATTGATATCATGCTTAGGAGGAATAGATCTAAGTTTTAAAGAATCAACATCAAGAGAAATTCTATCAATGTTCCTAGCCAATTCATCAACTTTAAGCAATTTTTCTTCAAGCAAAGCATTGAAATTCTTTTGCGAATTCATAAATTCCTTAACACTAGTCTCAAATTCAGAAGGCATCTTATTAAAGTTTCCATAAGAATTGTTGTAGGAATTACCATAATTATTAGAGGAATTACTAGGATAAGGCCTAGGATTAAAGTTTCCTCTATACGCGTTGTTACCAAAATTATTCCTACCAACAAAATTCACATCCATAGATTCATTATTATTCTCAATCAAAGTAGACAAAGGCATATCATTAGGATCAGAAGAAACACTCTTAGTAGAAAATAATTTCATAAGTTCATCCATCTTTCCACTCAAAACATTAATTTCTTCTATCGCATGCACTTTTTTATTAGTAGATCTTTCAGTGTGCCATTGAGAATAATTAACCATAATATTATCTAGGAGTTTAGTAGCTTCTCCTAAAGTGATTTCCATAAAAGTGCCTCCCGCGGCCGAATCTAAAAGATTTCTAGAAGCAAAATTCAATCCGGCATAAATTTTTTGTATAATCATCCACAAATTCAAACCATGCGTAGGGCAATTCCGTATCATTAATTTCATCCTCTCCCAAGCTTGTGCAACATGTTCATGATCAAGTTGATTAAAATTCATAATATCGTTTCTAAGAGAGATGATCTTAGCGGGAGGAAAGTATTTAGAGATAAAAGCATCTTTGCACTTATTCCAAGAATCAATACTATTTTTAGGCAAAGATGAAAACCAAGCTTTCGCACGATCTCAAAGCGAAAAAGGAAATGGCTTCAATTTAACAATATCATTGTCCACATCTTTCTTCTTTTGCATATCACACAAATCAACGGAGCTACTTAGATGGGTAGCGGCATCTTCACTAGGAAGGCCGGCGAATTGATCTTTCATGACAAGATTCAATAAAGCAGTATTGATTTCACAAGATTCAGTATTGGTAAGAGGAGCAATCGGAGTGCTAAGGAAATCACTATTGTTGGTATTGGTAAAGTCACACAATTTGGTATTATCTTGAGCCATCGTGACAAGCAAGCAATCCAACACATGAGCAAACAAGAAGCAAGCGAAAAAGAGGCGAACTGAAGAGAGAGAGGGCGAATAAAATGGTAAGGGTGAAGTGGGGGAGAGGAAAATGAGAAGCAAATGGCAAATAATGTAATGCAGGAGATAAGGGTTTGTGATGGGTACTTGGTATGTTGACCTTTGCGTAGACTCCCTGGCAACGGCGCCAGAAATCCTTCTTGCTACCTCTTGAGCACTGCGTTGGTTTTCCCTTGAAGAGGAAAGGGTGATGCAGCAAAGTAGAGTAAGTATTTCCCTCAGTTTTTGAGAACCAAGGTATCAATCCAGTAGGAGGCCACGCACGAGTCCCTCGCACCTACACAAACAAATAAATCCTCGCAACCAACGCAATAAGGGGCTGTCAATCCCTACACGGTCACTTACGAGAGTGAGATCTGATAGATATGATAAGATAATGTTTTTGGTATTTTTATGATAAAGATGCAAAGTAAAGAAAGTAAAATAAAAACGGCGCTAGAAATAGCTTATTGTCGGGAGATTAATATGATGGAAAATAGACCCGGGGGCCATAGGTTTCACTAGTGGCTTCTCTCAAGAGCATAAGTATTACGGTGGGTGAACAAATTACTGTTGAGCAATTGACAGAATTGAGCATAGTTATGAGAATATCTAGGTATGATCATGTATATAGGCATCACGTCCGAGACAAGTAGACCGACTCCTGCCTGCATCTACTACTATTACTCCACACATCGATCGCTATCCAGCATGCATCTAGAGTATTAAGTTCATAATGACAGAGTAACGCTTTAAGCAAGATGACATGATGTAGAGGGATAAACTCATGCAATATGATATAAACCCCATCTTGTTATCCTCGATGGCAACAATACAATACGTGCCTTGCTGCCCCTACTGTCACTGGGAAAGGACACCGCAAGATTGAACCCAAAGCTAAGCACTTCTCCCATTGCAAGAAAGATCAATCTAGTAGGCCAAACCAAACTGATAATTCGAAGAGACTTGCAAAGATAACCAATCATACATAAAAGAATTCAGAAAAGATTCAAATATTGTTCATAGATAAACTTGATCATAAACCCACAATTCATCGGTCTCAACAAACACACCGCAAAAGAATATTACATTGAATAGATCTCCACGAGAGAGGGGGGAGAACATTGTATTGAGATCCAAAAAGAGAGAAGAAGCCATCTAGCTAATAACTATGGACCCGAAGGTCTGAGGTAAACTACTCACACATCATCGGAGAGGCTATGGTGTTGATGTAGAAGCCCTCCATGATCGATGCCCCCTCCGGCGGAGCTCCGAAAAAGGCCCCAAGATGGGATCTCACGGGTACAGAAGGTTGCGGCGGTGGAATTAGGTTTTTGGCTCCGTATCTGGTAGTTTGGGGGTACGTAGGTATATATAGGAGGAAGAAGTACGTCGGTGGAGCAACGTGGACCCCACGAGGGTGGAGGGCGCGCCCAGGGGGGTAGGCACGCCCCCCTACCTCGTGCCCTCCTGGTTGCTTTCTTGACGTAGGGTCCAAGTCCTCTGGATCACGTTCATTCCAAAAATCATGTTCTCGAAGGTTTCATTCCGTTTGGACTCCGTTTGATATTCTTTTTCTGCGAAACTCTGAAATAGGCAAAAAAACAGCAATTCTGGGCTGGGCCTCCGGTTAATAGGTTAGTCCCAAAAATAATATAATAGTGTATAATAAAGCCCAATAATATCCAAAGCAGAATATAATATAGCATGGAGCAATCAAAAATTATAGATACGTTGGAGACGTATCAAGCATCCCCAAGCTTAATTCCTGCTCGTCCTCGAGTAGGTAAATGATAAAAACAGAATTTTTGATGTGGAACGCTACTTGGCATAATTGTTGAACCTAGACTAGTTGAGAGCAAGGTGACGATGTGTGTTGGAAGTGATTCCAAGGTTGATAAGATCACCATCGCACACTCCCTTTACCTTCGGGATTAGTGTTGAACCTAAAATAAATGTTATTTGGTGTTTGCGTTGAGCATAATATGATTGGATCATGTTTATTGCAATATGGTTATTCGTTTAAGTCAAAGAATAATTGTTATTCTGTTTACATGAATAAAACCTTCTGTGGTCATACACCCAAGGTGAATAGTTTATTAATCTCGATTGTAGTGATACACATATTCATAATATTGAAGCCAAAAGATGCAATGTTAATAATGATAATGCAACTTATTTGTGGCACTACCGTTTAGGTCATATTGGTGTAAAGCGCATGAAGAAACTCCATGATGGTGGGCTTTTGGAATCACTTGTTTATGAATCACTTGATGCTTGCGAACCATGCCTCATGGGAAAGATGACTAAGACTCCATTCTCCGAAACAATGGAGCGAGCCACTGACTTATTGGAAATAATACATACCGATGTATGCGGTCCGATGAGTGTTGAGGCTCGCGGCGGGTATCTTTATTTTCTGACCTTCCCAGATGATTTGAGCAGATATGGGCATATCTACTTAATGAAACACAAGTCTGAAACATTTGAAAAGTTCAAAGAATTTCAGAGTGAAGTTGAGAATCATCGTAACAAGAAAATAAAGTTTCTACAATCTGATCGCGGAGGCGAATATTTGAGTTATGAGTTTGGCCTTCATTTGAAACAATGTGGAATAGTTTCGCAACTCGCACCACCTGGAACACCACAGCGTAATCGTGTGTCCGAATGTCGTAACCGTACTTTATTAAATATGGTGCGATCTATGATGTCTCTTACCGATTTACCACTATCGTTGTGGGGTTATGCATTAGAGACAGTTGCATTCACGTTAAATAGGGCACCCTCTAAAAATCCGTTGAGACGACACCGTATGAATTGTGGTTTAGCAAGAAACCTAAGCTGTCGTTTCTTAAAGTTTGGGGTTGCGATGCTTATGTGAAAAAGTTTCAGCCTGATAAGCTCAAACCAAAATCGGAGAAGTGCATCTTCATAGGATACCCAAAAGAAACTGTTGGGTACACCTTCTATCACAGATCCGAAGGCAAGATCTTTGTTGCTGAGAGTGGATCCTTTCTAGAGAAGGAGTTTCTCTCAAAAGAAGTGAGTGGGAGGAAAGTAGAACTTGATGAGGTAATTGTACCTTCTCTCGAATTGGAAAGTAGCTCATCACTGAAATCAGTTCCAGTGATGCCTACACCAATTAGTGATGAAGTTAATGATGATGATCATGAAACTTCAGATCAAGTTGCTATCGAACCTTGTAGGTCAACTAGAGTACGATCTGCACCAGAGTGGTACGGTAATCCTATTCTGGAAGTCATGTTGCTAGACCATGATGAACCTACAATCTATGAGGAAGCGATGATGAGCCCAGATTCCGACAGATGGCTTGAGGCCATGAAATCTGAGATAGAATTCATGTATGAGAACAAATTGTGTGGACTTTGGTGGACTTGCTCGATGATCGGCAAGCCATTCAGAATAAATGGATCTTGAAGAGGAAGACGGACGCTGATAGTAGTGTTACTATCTACAAAGCTCGACTTGTCGAAAAATGTTTTTGACAAATTCAAGATGTTGACTACGATGAGATTTTCTCACTCGTATCAATGCTTAAAGCCTGTCCGAATCATGTTAGCAATTGCCACATTTTATGAAATCTGACAAATGGATATCAAAACTGCATTCCTTAATGGATTTATTAAAGAAGAGTTATATATGATACAACCAGAAGGTTTTGTCAATCCTAAAGGTGCTAACAAAATGTGCAAGCTCCAGCGATCCATCTATGGACTGGTGGAAGCATCTCGGAGTTGGAATACGCTTTGATAAGTTGATCAAAGCATATAGTTTTATACAGACTTGCGGTGAAGCCTGTATTACAAGAAAGTGAGTGGGAGCACTACAGCCTTTCTGATAAGTATATGTGAATGACATATTGTTGATCAGAAATGATGTAGAATTTTCTGGAAAGCATAAAGGAGTGTTTGAAAGGAGTTTTTCAAAGAAAGACCTCGGTGAAGCTGCTTACATATTGGGCATCAAGATCTATAGAGATAGATCAAGATGCTTGATAAGATTTTTCAATGAGTACATACCTTGACAAGATTTTTGAAGTAGTTCAAAATAGAACAGTCAAAGAAGGAGTTCTTGCCTGTATTGCAAGGTGTAAAGTTGAGTAAGACTCAAACACGACCACGGCAGAAAATAGAAAGAGAATGATAGTCCTTCCCTATGCCTCAACCATAGGTTCTATAATGTATGCCATGCTGTGTACCAAACCTATTGTGTACCTTGCCATGAGTTTGGCAAGGGGGTACGATATTGATCCAGGAGTGGATCACTTGACAGCGGTCAAAATTATCCTTAGAAGACTAAGGAGATATTTCTCGGTTATGGAGGTGATAAAGAGTTCGTCGTAAAGAGTTACGCCGGTGCAAGCTTTTACACCGATCTGGATGACTCTGAGTCTCAATCTGGATACATATTGAAAGTGGGAGCAATTATCTAGAGTAGCTCCATGCAGAGCATTGTAGACATAGAAAATTTGCAAAATACATACGGCTCCGAATGTGACAGACCCATTGACTAAGCTTCTCTCACAAGCAAAACATGATCACACCTTAGTACTCTTTGGGTGTTAATCACATAGCGATGTGAACTAGATTATTGACTCTAGTAAAACCCTTTGGGTATTAGTCACATGGCGATGCGAACTAATCACATGGTGATGTGAACTATTGGTGTTAAATCACATGGCGATGTGAACTAAATTATTGACTCTAGTGCAAGTGGGAGACTGAAGGAAATATGCCCTAGATGCAATAATAAAGTTGTTATTTATATTTCCTTATATCATGATAAACGTTTATTATTTATGCTAGAATTGTATTAACTGGAAACTTAGTACATGTGTGAATACATAGACAAAACATAATGTCCCTAGTATGCCTCTACTTGACTAGCTCCTTAATCAAAGATGGTTAAGTTTCCTCACCATAGACATGTGTTTTCATTTGATGAACGGGATCATGATAACCCACAAGTATAGTGGATCGCAACAGTTTTCGAGGGTAGAGTATTCAACCCAAATTTATTGATTCGACACAAGGGGAGCCAAAGAATATTCTCAAGTATTAGCAGTTGAGTTGTCAATTCAACCACACCTGGATAACTTAGTATCTGCAGCAAAGTATTTAGTAGCAAAGTAGTATGGAAGTAACAGTAACGGTAACAAAAGTAATATTTTTGGGTTTTGTAGTGATTGTAACAGTAACAACGGAAAAGTAAATAAGCGAAGAACAATATATGAAAAGCTCGTAGGCATTGGGTCGCTGATGGAGAATTATGCCGGATGCGGTTCATCATGTAACATTCATAACATAGGGTGACACAGAACTAGCTCCAATTCATCAATGTAATGTAGGCATGTATTCCGAATATAGTCATACGTGCTTATGGAAAAGAACCTGCATGACATCTTTTGTCCTACCCTCCCGTGGCAGCGGGGTCCTAATGGAAACTAAGGGATATTAAGGCCTCCTTTTAATAGAGTACCGGACCAAAGCATTAACACATAGTGAATACATGAACTCCTCAAACTATGGTAATCACCGAGAGTGGTCCCGATTATTGTCACTTCGGGGTTGCCGGATCATAACACATAGTAGGTGACTATAGACTTGCAAGATAGGATCAAGAACTCACATATATTCATGAAAACATAATAGGTTCAGATCTGAAATCATGGCACTCGGGCCCTAGTGACAAGCATTAAGCATAGCAAAGTCATAGCAACATCAATCTCAGAACATAGTGGATACTAGGGATCAAACCCTAACAAAACTAACTCGATTACATGATAGATCTCATCCAACCCATCACCGTCCAGCAAGCCTACGATGGAATTACTCACGCACGGAGGTGAGCATCATGAAATTGGTGATGGAGGATGGTTGATGATGACGACGACGATGTATTCCCCTCTCCGGAGCCCCGAACGGACTCCAAATCAGCCCTCCCGAGAGATTTTAGGGCTTGGCGGCGGCTCCGTATCGTAAAACGTGATGAATCCTTCTCCCTAAATTTTTTCTCCCCGAACACGAATATATGGAGTTGGAGTTGAGGTCGGTGGAGCAACAGGGGGCCCATGAGGCAGGGGCGCGCCCAGGGGGCAGGCGCGCCCCCCACCCTCGTGGACAGGTGGAGGCCCCCCGACGTGGATTCTTCTTCCAGTATTTTTAATATTTTCCAAAAATAAGTTCCGTGGAGTTTCAGGTCATTCCGAGAACTTTTGTTTCTGCACATAAATAACACCATGGCAATTCTGTTGAAAACATCGTCAGTCCGGGTTAGTTCCATTCAAATCATGCAAGTTAGTGTCGAAAACAAGGGCAAACGTGTTTGGAAAAGTAGATACGACGGAGACGTATCAACTCCCCTAAGCTTAAACCTTTGCTTGTCCTCAAGCAATTCAGTTGATAAAATGAAAGTGATAAAGAAAAACTTTTACAAACTCTGTTTGCTCTTGTTGTTGTAAATATGTAAAACCAGCATTCAAGTTTTCAACAAAGATTATGATTAACCACATTCACAATAACATTTAGGTCTCATGTTTACTCATATCAATGGCATAATCAACTAGCGAGCAATAATAATAAATCTTGGATGACAACACTTTCTCAAAACAATCATAATATGATATAACAAGATGGTATCTCGCTAGCCCTTTCTGAGACCGCAAAACATAAATGCAGAGCACCTTTAAAGATCAAGGACTGACTAGACATTGTAATTCATGGCAAAAGAGATCCAATCATAGTCATACCCAATATAAATTTATAGTAATGGATGCAAATGACAGCAGCGCTCTCCAGCTAGTGCTTTTAATAAGAGGGTGATGACTCAACATAAAAGTAAATAGATAGGCCCTTCGCAGAGGGAAGCAGGGATTTGTAGAGGTGTCAGAGCTCGATTTTAAAATAGAGATAAATAATATTTTGGGCGGCATACTTTCATTGTCAACATAACAACCAAGAGATGGCGATATCTTCCATGCTACACACACTATAGGCGGTTCCCAAACAGAATGGTAAAGTTTATACTCCCCCTCCACCAACAAGCATCAATCCATGGCTTGCTCGAAACAACGAGTGCCTCCAACTAGCAACAGCCCCGGGGGAGTTTTGTTTGCAATTATTTTGATTTGATTTGCATAAAGCATGGGACTGGACATCCCGGTGACCAGCCATTTTCTCGTGTGTGAGGAGCGGAGTCCACTCCTCTTGAGAATAACCCGCCTAGCATGGAAGATACGGACAGCCCTAGTTGATACATGAGCTATTCGAGCATACAAAACAGAATTTCATTTGAAGGTTTAGAGTTTGGCACATACAAA
Organism: Aegilops tauschii subsp. strangulata; assembly: GCF_002575655.3. Lineage (NCBI taxonomy): Eukaryota > Viridiplantae > Streptophyta > Magnoliopsida > Poales > Poaceae > Aegilops > Aegilops tauschii. The sequence continues at coordinate 83,935,319 of NC_053040.3, forward strand.
TTTACTTGGAACGGCAGGTAGATACCGTATATAGGAAGGTATTGGTGGACTCATATGGAATAACTTTGGGGTTTAAGGGATTGGATGCACAAGCAGTATTCCCGCTTAGTACAAGTGAAGGCTAGCAAAAGACTGGGAAGTGACCAACTAGAGAGCGACAACAGTCATGAACATGCATTAAAATTAATAAACATTAAGTGCAAGCATGAGTAGGATATAATCCACCATGAACATAAATATCGTGAAGGCTATGTTGATTTGTTTCAACTACATGTGTGAACATGTGCCAAGTCGAGTCACTTAAATTATACAAAGGAGGATGCCACCCCACTATACCACATCACAACCATTTTAATAGCATGTTGGCATGCAAGGTAAACCATTATAACTCATAGCTAATCAAGCATGGCACGAGCAACTATAATCTCTAATTGTCATTGCAAACATGTTTATCCATAATAGGCTGAATCAGGAACAATGAACTAATCATATTTACAAAAACAACAGAGGTCGAGTTCATACCAGCTTCTCTCATCTCAATCAGTCCATTATATATCGTCATAATTGCCTTTCACTTGCACGACCGAACGATGTGAATAATAATAAGAGTGCACGTGCATTGGACTAAGCTGGAATCTGCAAGCATTCAATAAACAGGAGAAGACAATGCAATATGGGCTCCTGGGTAATTCAACAATAATGCATATAAGAGCCGCTTCAACATTTTAATTATGGTCTTCTCCTATCGACCCCCAAAGAAAAGAAAAGAAATAAAACTATTCACACGGAAAAGCTCCCAACAAGCAAAAGAAGAACGAGAAATCTTTTTGGGTTTTGTTTTTAATTATTACTACTATAGCAAGAAAAGTAAACTAACTAAAAGCTACACTATTTTTTTCTTAAGGTTTATTAAACACACAAGAAGAAAGCAAGAAAAAGAAAGTAAACTAGCATGGATATTACAGTGAAAAAGTATGAGCACCGACATCTAGCAATGAGTGTGTGAACATAAATGTAATGTCGGTGAGAAATACGTACTCCCCCAAGCTTAGGCTTTTGGCCTAAGTTGGTTTATTGCCACGGATGGCCTGGCGGATATCCATAGTTGTAGTTGGGGTCGTACTGAGATGAAGAAGACTCTGATTGCCACTGGTTGGCAATCATCTCCGGATCCCACTGGTAATTAGACTGTCGTGGAGGTTCAAATTGTGGTTCCGGCTCCGGCTCTGTGGCTGATGTAGCGTTCTGGTAGGCGTGAATGGCCACCAGCGGAACAAGATACGAACCTGCAGATAAATCAAACAAGGATGGAGCAGGCAAGGTAATAGTCTCAGGGTGATGTTTATCAAAGAACAATTTGTATTTAAGCGCCCCTTCCCTATTCTTAACAATAAAGTCATGTGCTACCATACTCTTATAATCTAAATAAACAGTGGGCAGCAATTTTTCTTCTTTTTCATAGTGCCTAATAGGTATGTTATAACATGAAGCAAGGCGTGAAGCATAGACACCTCCAAAGATGGGGCCCTTAGTACGGTTCAGACTTAACCGTTTGGCAATAATACCGCTGATGAGGACATAGACCTGAGGTAGGGTAATAGGCCTGACCTATACCTCGTACCTAAGGTCCTTGTCCTAGAAGCAAAGAGGTTCGGGAGTAAATAGAGGGGACCCAACAAAGGTGTCGAGTGCAATCCACTCGACCTACCATTCACTCGGAGACCCCCCTTGTTTATGTCACTCGACCACTAAACAACTCGACGTGCAGAAGACCTAAAGCCACTCCGCGCAGCAACGGTCGGGCATTTACTCTTAGACTTAATAGTCATTTATATTACTTTACTATAGACGTTACCTGTAACGCTCCTACTTTATGAACATTGAACTCCTTGTAACGTGGGCTGGCTGGGGTCCTGGCGCACTCTAGGGGAAGCCCAAAGGGCCATGGAACCCCAAGAAGGTAAAAGATCAAGATGGAAATGATGTGTTGGATTTACCGTGCCACATTCACACCAAAAAAGACGAGGAGGGTAATCTCATTTACCCGAAGCATACCACTCAACAATGTCGGCTCCTGATCCAGCAATTCCGAGAGAAACAACCCAAAGAGAAAGAGAAAGAATCAGACAAGGTTGAGGATAAGGAAGAGGACGATGATGGTTACCCCCACGTCAATTCAACTCTGATGATTTTTGCTGATGTTGAGAGCAAAAGTCGACTGAAAGTCATCAACAGAGAAGTGAACATGGTCGCCCCAGCGACGCCCAGTTATTTGAAGTGGTCTCAGACTGCCATTACATTCGACCAGTCTGATCACCCAACACACATAGCCACCCCTGGGAGGCAAGCATTGGTGGTCGACCCAGTTGTCGAAGGCACTCGGTTGACTAAGGTTCTGATGGATGGTGGCAGTGGATTGAATATACTGTATGCGGAGACCTTGAAAGGAATGGGCATTCCGATGTCCAGACTCAGTGAAAGCAATATGAGTTTCCATGGAGTTATTCCTGGCAAGAAGGCTGAATCACTTGGCCAGATCGCCCTTGATGTGGTTTTCGGTGATTCCAAGAATTACCGCAAAGAAAAGTTGACGTTTGAAGTCGTCGATTTCCAGAGTGCTTATCATGCTATTCTGGGCAGGCCGGCTTATGCACGTTTTATGGCTCGACCATGCTACGTGTACCTCAAATTGAAGATGCCTGGTCCCAAAGGAGTAATCACTATCACTAGCAATCGGAAGAAGGCAGAAGAGTGCTTCCAGAAGGGCTCAAAGATCGCCGATGCACAAATGGCAGTAGTGGAATTGTAGGAGTATCAAAAGAATGCAGATCCGAGTGATTTGTTGCGAGCAAAGAAGCCTGCCACGGATTCAGCATTTCAGTCGTCTGGTGAAACGAAGCCGATTCATATTCACCCGACCGATCCCAATGCTGCTCCGACTCACATTTCGACAACGCTCGACTCCAAATAGGAAGAAGTGCTCATCCAGTTCCTCCGTGAGAACTGGGACATCTTTGCATGGAAACCTTCTGATATGCCGGGTGTTCCCAGGGGGCTGGCTGAGCACCGTTTGCGAGTCGACCCAAAAGTGAAACCAGTCAAAGAACATCTTCGACGGTTCGCCGTACAGAAGAGAAAAGCGATCGGTGACGAAGTAGCTCGGCTCCTAGCAACTGAGTTTATCCGAGAGATTTACCACTCCGAGTGGCTAGCCAATGTTGTCATGGTCCCCAAGAAGGACGACTCACTTCGCATGTGCATTGATTTCAAGCATATCAATCGGAGCTGCCCGAAAGATCACTTTCCTCTCCCCCGCATCAATCAAATAGTCGACTCGACTGCAGGCTGTGAGCGCTTGTCCTTTTTGGACGCTTATTCCGGGTATCATCAGATCCGACTATGCTTCAGTCGCCCACCCCCAGTCGAATGGACAAGCAGAAAGAGCAAATGGCCTGATTCTCAAAGGACTGAAACCCCGACTGATGCGTGATCTCAAGCACGCAGCAGGCGCCTGTGTTGATGAACTTCCATCAGTTCTTTGGGGATTGAGGACAGCTCCAAATCGGTCGACTGGACGAACTCCATTCTTCTTGGTTTATGGAGCTGAAGCTATCCTACCGAGTGACTTGCTTCACAATGCACCCCGAGTCGAGCTCTTCTCTGAAGATGAAGCAGAACAAGCCCGACAAGACGCAGTCGATCTCCTAGAGGAGGAAAGAGAGATGGCCTTAATCCGGTCGACCATTTATCAGCAAGACTTGTGTCGATTCCACGCTAGAAACGTGAGGGGCCGGGCCTTTCAAGAGGAAGACTTGGTTCTTCGAGTGGATCAGCAGAAACCACACAAGCTCGCCCCTGCTTGGGAAGGTCCCTTCATTGTCACCAGAGTTCTCCACAATGGAGCATACCATCTCTACAATGTCGAGCATCAGAAAGACAAGCCACGGGCTTGGGACGCGGAGCAGCTCCGCCCCTTTTATACTTAAGTACTCATTCGGATGAGATGTAATAAGAAATACCTTTGTAGTTTGTTTATCAAAGACAAGAGCTTTACAGTCTTCCTAAATGGTTGTTATTACTTTTGTTTGCGTCTGAAATCCCCCAGTGGGTGACTTTGCCGCGAATCCGTTTCGCCTAAGTTTGAAAAATCCTACCGAGTGGTGAGCAAACCTCTCACTCAGGGGCTTAGCCGCGAATCCATTTCGCCTAAGTGTGTAAAATCCTACCGAGTGATGAGCAAGCCTCTCACTCGGGGGCTTAGCTGCAGTCCAGTACTCGCCTAAGTTTGTAAAATCCTACCGAGTGGTGAGCAAGCCTCTCACTCGGGGGCTTAGCTGCAGTCCAGTACTCGCCAAAGTTTGCAAAATCCTACCGAGTGGTGAGCAACCCTCCCACTCGGGGGCTTAGCTGCAGTCCAGTACTCGCCTAAGTTTGTAAAATCCTACCAAGTGGTGAGCAACCCTCCCACTCGGGGGCTTAGCTGCAGTCCAGTACTCGTCTAAGTTTGTAAAATCCTACCGAGTGGTGAGCAACTCTCTCACTCGGGGGCTTAGCTGCAGTCCAGTACTCGCCTAAGTTTGTAAAATCCTACCGAGTGGTGAGCAACCCTCCCACTCGGGGGCTTAGCTGCAGTCCAGTACTCGCCTAAGTTTGTAAAATCCTACCGAGTGGTGAGCAACCCTCCCACTCGGGGGCGTAGCTGCAGTCCAGTACTCGCCTAAGTTTGTAAAATCCTACCGAGTGGTGAGCAACCCTCCCACTCGGGGGCCTAGCTGCAGTCCAGTACTCGCCTAAGTTTGTAAAATCCTACCAAGGGATGAGCAACCCTCCCACTCGGGGGCTTAGCTGCAGTCTAGTAATCGCCTAAGTTCGAAGTCCATCCCCATCCGCAAGGACGACGAGGTGCAGGTCGACTGCAACCTTGTCCTTCGGAGCTGCGCCAGAAGTACGATGTGCGCTCCATCCCTATCCGCAAGGACGGCGAGGTGCAGGTCGATTGCAACCTTCTGCTTCGGAGCTGTGCCACAAGTACAATGTGTGCTCCATCCCTATCCGCAAGGACGATGAGGTACAGGTCGACTGTAACCTTCTCCTTCGGAGCTGCACCACAAGTACAATGTGCGCTCCATCCCTATCTGCAAGGACGATGAGGTACAGGTCGACTGTAACCTTCTCCTTCGGAGCTGCGCCACAAGTACAACGTGTGCTCCATCCCTATCCGCAAGGACGACGAGGTACAGGTCGACTGTAACCTTCTCCTTCGGAGCTGCACCACAAGTACAATGTGCGCTCCATCCCTATCCGCAAGGACGACGAGGTACAGGTCGACTGTAACCTTTTCCTTCGGAGCTGCACCACAAGTACAACGTGTGCTCCCTCCCTATCCACAAGGACGACGAGGTGCAGGTCGACTGCGACCTTCTCCTTCGGAGCTGCGCCTTAAGTACAATAGCTACATCTCAAGTACAAAGATTATTCCAATTGAAGAAGCAAAATCCACTCGAAGGCAAACACAAGCATATTCAGAGATAAACCAAGTTCAGATAAATCCTAAAGTTCCGGACGATGGATCAAAAGTATTCAAGCATCAAGCCCGAAGAAGTTTAACGATTACACAATCACTCGGCATTCCGAGGCAAATAAAGGTGGAGCATAATGTTTTGCGGTCACGCGTCAGGAGAAGGACTGGCTGGGTCGCAGAAACTTTCAAGGTCTATGATGTCTGCAATACGAGTGGCAGCGTCAAGGAAAGTGTCCATGAAAGATTGGAAGGTGTGCCTCTTTGTGTTAGCAACCTTGAGCTCCGCCAGCTTTTCTTCTTTGACGTCTTTGCAATGCACTCGGACCAAGAACAACGCGACATCAGCGCCACAACGAACAGATGACTTCTTCCACTCTTGCACTCAGTCAGGTATTTGATTCAGTCGAGCCATCAGAGACTCGATGTCTTGAGACAGTTCCGCCTGAGGCCAGAGTTCAGCATCAACCCGAGTCATCGCTGCCTTCAGGCGAGCAAGATAAGCAACCGCGCTGTCCATGCGAGATTCCAACCGCAGCACATTCATCGCAACATCATCCTTGACTGGACAATTTATGGGATCGATACCTGTCTCGACCCGCCCAGTTTCTGCTTCAAAGTCTTGGCAAAGCTCTACACAGTCGAGTAAATGATGAGTCAACGATATAATCAAGCTGGACAGTCGACCGTAATAAGTCAGTCAATCATCAGTACCTTCAAGTTTTAGGACCAGCTTTGCAGCAAGCTGGCCCAGATAAGACTCCAACTTGCCCTTCTTGGCCTTGAGGTTCCCAAGCTCGTCAGTTAGCCTGTCCTTGTCTTTCTTCAGTCGCTCGACCTCCCGATTGGCGTCAGAGACAACAGTCTTCATTTTGGAGTTCTCCTCTTCTAACTTGCCGACTGAAGCAAGCTTCTTGTCAGCAAGTGCCGTTTTCTCTCGTGCTTCCTTCTGTGCAGCAGCAAGATCCAGATCCTTCTTCTCCAAAGCCTGCTTCATTTTCTCTAAAGAAATAACATTCTTTAGATAGGCTTGGAGTTAACGGTTTTCACTACATACATCTGCTCGAGTGGAGTCACTCGGTTCAAAAATGGAAAGGAAAAGGGCCGGCAGTGAGAAAGACAGTTGACGATTGGTTACCTCCCATGGCAGCTACTTCATCACGAGCAGTCTTGAGATTCTTCTGGGCCAATTCCAGATCAAGGTTGAGGCTGATTTGCTGCTTGTTCACTGCGGAAAGTTGAGCCCCAAGATCACAAGATTTCTGCAGTTTAAGCCATATCAGTTGACCGAGATAAAAAGACATCATAGTGATAGCTACTCTAAGACTACCGCCGAATCAAACATTCAACGGCAGTCTCGGGGACTACACCCAGTGGGTGCACTTGGCGTGCCCCCACTGGTTTGAATAAACACTCGACATGGTCTGCCCAGTGCGAGAGTAAAAAAACAGTTCTTAGACCATAGTCGACTGCCCGCAGTCAAACACGGTCTCGGGGACTACACCCAGTGGGTGCACTTAGCGTGCCCCCACTGGCTCTGGTGTCATTCGACCTGGCCAGTCCAGACCGAGTGACAAAATTCGGCTTCTCAGACCACAGTCGACTGCCCGCAGTCAACTATGGTCTCGGGGACTACACCCAGTGGGTGCACTAAGAGTGCCCCCACTAGTTCAAAGATTCAATCCAAGACGACTCAAATTGACTCGTGCAACTTCAAAACAGTCACACCCCAGTGGGTGATCGGACGAGAAATATGATCAATCGGAAATCAACTAACCTGGACATTGGTCTGCAGAGCAGCTCCAGCGTTGAAGGCCACCTGACTGGCCTCATGCACCACTTTCATTTGCCCCATCACAAGGTTCAACTGAAGAAGAGCTTCCTTGGCGGCAGACGGTGGGTCGTCCGGGGTTTGATACGCAGTGAAAAGCGATGATGGCAGAGCAGTTGGAGCAACCGCTGGTCTGATGCGTGGGGTTGTATTGGTACAGCAGAAGTCTGAGCAGCTGATCCTGATGGGCAATCAGTCGACAGCGGGATAGCGAAAGTGACGTTGGTACATGCCGGATCTGACGATCGCTCGACTGCCATCCCAGGCATCTCAGTCGACTGAGGAACCTGGGCCTAAGGCGCTTTCCCGCTCAGTTCCTTGTCCCTCCTCCTCCTTCCCCTCAGTGGTACTTCTTCTTCATCGTCCGGGAGCACAACAACGTCCTATGGCGCTGCAACAAACAGAGAAAGTCAAGGAGATAGCTGACAAACAATCCAGTCAAGCAGACTTACTGGCTTTGGAGGTAGCTGCGTCGTCGGTTTCCTCATTGTCTAGGGTCTTGTCGATATCCATATCAGTCACGGCCGAGGCCGGGCTGTGAAGGTTCATCATCCACTCGGTCAGTATAAGAGAATCGGTCAGAACAAGAAAATACGGGGAGAACATTTACCCACAAGCAATAGGAACATCCATCTTGATTCTAGGCAAGGTCTTCCGAGCCTTCGAAGGATTGATCTTGGGCTGCTTGGTGACCTCCTCAGCCAATTCTGGAGTCGAAGACCGAGCGCGCTTTTGAGATGGAGCGCTCGAGGCCACAGCCTTGCCGCGCCTCCTCGTCCTCCGACTCGTCACTCTCATCTTCATCGTCGTCGGCTGGAGACTCCCACTCGCCGCTCTCCTCCGCGCTGTCCTCGCCTTCATGGTACTGCTCCAGAGCTTGTTCACCATTGGGCATTGAGTACATTTCTGTATAAATCTACAAAACAAGAAGCCGAGTGGAAATCAGTCGGATCAACAAACAGTCAGAAAACACATCCAAATTCAATCAGTTGTAATGGCCAAACCTTGTCTGGCTGGTTGCTTCGCTGAAAGGTTTGACTCTCCTGGCGCCCCTGGGGTTGTCCTTGTTCCCGGTGATGCCGCTCAGCCACTCGGCCACTGTTTTGGCCGTCACCTCCTCCGAATGAACCCGAGCGGTATCACCAGCCCCGGAGTACATCCACATGGAGTGGTCACGAGCTTGGAGTGGTTGAATGCGCCGACTGAGGAACACCTCCAGAAGATACATGCCGTTGACACCTTGGTTGATCAGTTGAACTACCCTCTCGACCAACATGCCCGTCTCCGCCTTCTCCGCTGCGGTCAATTTCAACGAAGACGGAGTCTGAACACGATCAAAAGAGAAAGGGGGAAGTCCAGTCGACTGGCCTGGGGTCGCGATATCCTGGCAATAGAACCAGGTCGACTGCCAGCCCCTGACCGACTCAGGAAGAGTCATCGAAGGGAAGGAACTCCTCTTCCTCTTCTGAATACCCAGACCCCCACACATCTGGATAACATGGGTTTTCTCGTCGTTCGAGTTTGCTTTCTTCACTGTTTGGGAGCGGATAGTGAAAATGTGCTTGAAAAGACCCTAGTGCGGTCGACATCCCAGGAAATTCTCGCACATGGACACAAATGCGGCAAGATATGTGATGGTGTTAGGAGTGAAATGATGGAGTTGAGGCCCGGAGAAATTCAAGAAACCTCGAAAGAAGGGGTGTGGAGGAAGCGAGAAGCCGCGGTCGACATGAGTGGCAAGCAGAACACACTCACCCGGTCGCGGCTGTGGCTCCGTTTCCCCCTCCGGCAGCCGCGCAGACTCATGGATGATCAGCCCTAGCTCGGCCATATCGTCCAAGTCTTCCTGCTGAAGAGAGGATCGGATCCAATCTCCCTGGATCCAACCCGACGGCAGCCCCGAGCGCGATAAAGATCCCCGATTCGCCTTCTTGCTTTTCGCCGCCCCCGTCGCCTTCTTTGCGCGTTCCAGCGCCGCCGTTCTCCCCTTCCCCATGCCGGCGGAGCGGCGGCGCCGAGAGTGGAGAAGCCGGACGAGGTAAAGGAGCAAGAGGAAGAAGAAGGAGAATGGGCACACACAGTGCGGACGCCTCGGCCTCGCCGCTTTTAAGGGCCTACTTTCGAGTGGCTGACGCGTGGGTCCGGGCGATCCTGTCAAATCCCTTAACAGTCGCACACGGGATACGTGGCGTAAAAGGTGGCGCGGAAATCGAAACGCCCTACTTATCTACTCCGCTTTCCATGGTGCGCTCCGCCTGGCGCGCTTCCACCAAAATTTTGAATCCCGCGAAATCCGGCATCCTCTACAACCGATCACGCCAAAGATTCCATGTCAGAGATAACACTCGACAGATGACGTTATAAAACTAGTCGGTCATTTCTGAATCGATCAAGGCGACTGAAACGAAGCCGAAGTTCCAACAACTGGCATCCATTTGGAGATGAAAGCAAGAGCCAAGAGCAAGGTCAACTTCAACCTTCTTTTCACTCGGACCTCAATCCATTCGGGGGCTAATGATGAGGACATAGACCTGGGGTAGGGTAATAGGCCTGACCTATACCTCCTACCTAAGGTCCTTGTCCTAGAAGCAAAGAGGTTCAGGAGTAAATAGAGGGGACCCAACAAAGGTGTCGAGTGCAATCCACTCGACCTACCATTCACTCGGAGACCCCCCTTGTTTATGTCACTCGACCACTAAACCACTCGACGTGCAGAAGACCTAAAGCCACTCCGCGCAGCAACGGTCGGGCATTTACTCTTAGACTTAATAGTCATTTATATTACTTTACTACAGACGTTACCTATAACGCTCCTACTTTATGAACATTGAACTCCTTGTAACGTGGGCTGGCTGGGGTCCTGGTGCACTCTATATAAGCCACCCCCCTCCACTGGCACAAGGGTTCGCACCCCCTGTAACACACACGCATATAGTCCAGTCGACCGCCTCCGGGCTCCGAGACGTAGGGCTGTTACTTCCTCCGAGAAGGGTCTGAACTCGTAAAACTCATGCGTACAACTTCTCCATAGCTAGGACCTTGCCTTTACATCCCTACCCCCCATTCTACTGTCAGACTTAGAACAACGACAACCGCCCATACTAACAGTATTATCACAGAATAAACCATGGAACAAAATAATAATATCAGGAACACTAAGGTTTCCACAGTTTCCGCGACCAATTAAGCAACGACTAGCAAATATAGCAAAGTAGCGTAAAAAAGGAAAATGTATGCTAGTGATTCTTGCATCGGAAACCTTCCTAGTTTCCCCTACAGTAATAGTGTCAATAAACCCATCCACATCTTTACGATGTGGTTCCTCTAAACTACCCTCGAAAGGTATTTTGCAAACCTTGCAAAATTCATCTAGTGATATCTTCTTAACCACATCATATAAATGAAACTCTACTGAAGGAGGTGATTCCTTAGGATTATAGTAGAAGTTTTGCACAAAAGTATTGGTGAGTAAGAGATACTGTTCGCGTTGGTCGCGGAGGAAGCCGGTGAGGCCTGCATTCTCAGCCAATTCATAAAAATCATCATAAATCCTGGCTGCTCTCAAGAAATCATTGGAAGGCCATTCACACGGCCGAACCTCCGCGGTGCGAGGCAGATTATATTTGGGCCTCTCTGCTTCTTCACTTTTCTTTTCCTTCGAGCTTCGGCTCGATGAGCCCCTCAAAAATCTCTTCATTATTTTCTGAAAAATTCTGAAAATTTTAGTAACTTCAAATAAAAGTGAACCAAGCTCAACAAAATTGATAGCAACTACTCCTACAAGTGCCTAGAGACTATATCAAGCATTAGAACTACTTGGAACCATATAAATTTGACATGCAAGCTCAAGAACATGGTCACCTGGGCAGCACAAATTTGCAATGAATAAAGCACTAGAACAAAAACTAATTGGACCAATGGAGGAGTCACATACCAAGGAACAATTCCCCCAAGCAATTTTGTGAGAGGTGCTTTGAGCAAGGAGATCGAAAATCGCAGCAAAATGAGCTAGAACTCGTGCTTGAGCTGGATGGTGATTTTTTTTGGAGGAAGAAGAAGTGTGTGGGTGCAGGAATAAGTGGAGGGGAGCCACAGTGGGCCCACGAGGCAGGGGGCGCGCCCTGGACCCTCGTGGCCAGGTGCTTGCTCCCCCTGTTGTGTTCTCAGTGCCAGAGATTCCCAAATATTCCAGAAAAAAATCATATTCCAATTTCAGGGCATTTGGAGAACTTATATTTTCGGGGTATTTTTATATTGCACGGATAATTCAGGAAACAGACAGAAAAATACTATTTTTACTTTATTTGAACTAACTAACAGAAGGTAAAAGGAGGGTACAGAAGGTTGTGCCTTCTAGTTTCATCCATCTCATGCTCATCAAAAGGAATCCACTAACAAGGTTGATCAGGTCTTGTTAACAAACTCATTCCGAATCGCATGAAACCGGAGAAATTTCGAATAACACTATGTTACCTCAACGGGGATATGCACATCCCCAATAATAAGAATATCATATTTCTTCTTGGCAGTAGGAAGAGGAAATTCAAAACCTCCAAAAATAATCGATGGAATTTTTTTCAATAGAATTGATACTATGAACTTGAGGTTGTTTCCTCGGAAAATGGACCGTATGCTCATTACCATTAACATGAAAAGTGACATTGCCTTTGTTGCAATCAATAACAGCCCCTGCAGTATTCAAAAAAGGTCTTCCAAGAATAATAGACATACTATCGTCCTCGGGAATATCAAGAATAACAAAGTCAGTTAAAAGAGTAACGTTTGCAACCACAACAGGCACATCCTCACAAATAACGACAGGTATAGCAGTTGATTTATCAGCCATTAGCAAAGATATTTCAGTAGGTGTCAACTTATTCAAGTCAAGTCTATGATATAAAGAGAGAGGCATAACACTAACATCGGCTCCAAGATCACATAAAGCAATTTTAACATAATTTCTTTTAATGGAGCATGGTATAGTGGGTACTCCTGGATCTCCTAGTTTCTTAGGTATTGCACCCTTAAAAGTATAATTAGCAAGCATGGTGGAAATTTCAGCTTCCGGTATCTTTCTCTTATTAGTAACAATTTCTTTCATATACTTAGCATAAGGATTCATTTTGAGCATATCAGTTAATCGCATACGCAAAAAGATAGGTCTAATCATTTCAGCAAAGCGCTCAAAATCCTCATCATCCTTTTTCTTGGATGGTTTGGGAGGAAAAGGCATGGGTTTCTGAACCCATGGTTCTCTTTCTTTACCGTGCTTCCTAACAACAAAGTCTCTCTTATCATAACGTTGATTCTTTGATTATGGGTTATCAAGATCAACAGCAGGTTCAATTTCTACATCATTATCGTTGCTAGGTTGAGCATCATCATGAACATTATCATTAACATTTTCACTAGGTTCATGTTCATTACCAGATTGTGTTTCAGCATCAGAAATAGAAATATCATTTGGATTCTCACGTGTTTCAGCAATAGGTTCACTAGAAGCATGCAAAGTCCTATCATTTTTCTTTTTCTTCTTTTTAGAAGGACTAGGTGCATCAAAATTAGTTCTCTAAGAATCCTGCTCAATTCTCTTAGGGTGGCCTTCAGGATACAAAGGTTCCTGAGTCATTTTACCAGTTCTAGTAGCCACTCTAACAGCATAGTCATTATTCTTACTTTTTAATTCATTGAGCAAATCATTCTGAGCCTTAAGAACTTGTTCTACTTGAGTTGTAACCATAGAAGCATGTTTACTAATGAGTTTAAGTTCACCTTTAACTCTAGACATATAATCACCCAAGTGTTCAAGCATATCGGAATTGTATTTCAATTGTCTACCAAAATAAGCATTGAAGTTTTCTTGTTTAACAATAAAATTATCAAACTCTTCTAAGCCTTGTCTAGCAGACTTATAGTGAGGAATATCACCTTCATCAAATCTATAGAGAGAGTTTACCTTTACTACCTGTGTCGGGTTATCAAGACCATGAGTTTCTTCAATAGGTGAAGGATCAAGATCATATGTTTCTTCAACAGGCGGTAAATTAAGACCATGTATTTCTTCAATAGGAGGTAAATTCTTAACATCTTCAGCTTTAATACCCTTTTCTTTCATAGATTTCTTTGCCTCTTGCATATCTTCAGGACTAAGAAATAGAACACCCCTCTTCTTCGGAGTTGGTTTAGGAATAGGCTCAGGAATTGGCTCAGGAAGTGTCCAATTATTTTCATTTGTCAACATATTATTCAATAAAATTTTAGCTTCATCCGGTGTTCTTTCCCTGAAAACAGAACCAGCACAACTATCCAGGTAATCTCTGGAAGCATCGGTTAGTCCATTATAAAAGATATCAAGTATTTCATTTTTCTTAAGAGGATGATGAGGCAAAGCATTAAGTAATTGGAGAAGCCTCCCCCAAGCTTGTGGGAGACTCTCTTCTTCAATTTGCACAAAATTATATATATCCCTTAAAGCAGCTTGTTTCTTATGAGCAGGGAAATATTTAGCAGAGAAGTAATAAATCATATCCTGGGGACTACGCACACAATCAGGGTCAAGAGAATTAAACCATATCTTAGCATCACCCTTTAATGAGAACGGAAATATTTTAAGGATATAAAAGTAGCGAGTTCTCTCATCATTAGTAAACAAGGTGGCTATATCATTTAATTTAGTAAGTTGTGCCACAACAGTTTCAGATTCATAGCCATAAAAAGGATCAGATTCAACCAAAGTAATTATATCAGGATCAATGGAGAATTCATAATCCTTATCAGTAACACAGATAGGTGAAGTAGCAAAAGCACAGTCAGGTTTCATTCTAGCATTAAGAGATTGCTGCTTCCATTTAGCTAATAACTTCTTAAGATCATATCTATCATTGCAAGCTAAAATAGCTCTAGCAGCTTCTTCATCCATAACATAACCCTCAGGAACAACAGGTAATTCATATTTATTAGGGGGAGAGTCTTCATCATCACTATCATCAATATTATCAGTTTCAATAATTTCATTCTCTCTAGCCCTAGCAAGTTGTTCATCAAGAAATTCACCAAGTGGCACAGTAGTATCAAGCATAGAAGTAGTTTCATCATAAGTATCATGCATAGCAGAAGTGGCATCATCAATAACATGCGACATATCAGAATTAATAGCAGAAGCAGGTTTAGGTGTCGCAAGCTTACTCAAAACAGAAGGTGAATCAAGTGCAGAGCTAGATGGCAGTTCCTTACCTCCCCTCATAGTTGAGGGATAAATTTTTGTTTTCGCGTCTTTCAAGTTCTTCATAGTGACCAGCAGATATAAATCCCAAGTGACTCAAAGAATAGAGCTATGCTCCCCGGCAACGGTGCCAGCAAATAGTCTTGATAACCCACAAGTATAAGGGATCGCAACAGGTTTTCGAGGGTAGAGTATTCAACCCAAATTTATTGATTCGACACAAGGGGAGCCAAAGAATATTCTCAAGTATTAGCAGTTGAGTTGTCAATTCAACCACACCTGGAGAACTTGGTATCTGCAGCAAAGTATTTAGTAGCAAAGTAGTATGGAAGTAACAGTAACGGTAACAAAAGTAATATTTTTGGGTTTTGTAGTGATTGTAACAATAACAACGGAAAAGTAAATAAGCGAAGAACAATATGTGAAAAGCTCGTAGGCATTGGATCGGTGATGGAGAATTATGCCGGATGCAGTTAATCATGTAACAATCATAACATAGGGTGACACAGAACTAGCTCCAATTCATCAATTTTATGTAGGCATGTATTCCGAATATAGTCATACGTGCTTATGGAAAAGAACCTGCATGACATCTTTTGTCCTACCCTCCCGTGGCAGCGGGGTCCTAATGGAAACTAAGGGATATTAAGGCCTCCTTTTAATAGAGTACCGGACCAAAGCATTAACACATAGTGAATACATGAACTCCTCAAACTATGGTCATCACCGAGAGTGGTCCCGATTATTGTCACTTCGGGGTTGCCGGATCATAACACATAGTAGGTGACTATAGACTTGCAAGATAGGATCAAGAACTCACATATATTCATGAAAACATAATAGGTTCAGATCTGAAATCATGGCACTCGGGCCCTAGTGACAAGCATTAAGCATAGCAAAGTCATAGCAACATCAATCTCAGAACATAGTGGATACTAGGGATCAAACCCTAACAAAACTAACTCGATTACATGATAGATCTCATCCAACCCATCACCGTCCAGCAAGCCTATGATGGAATTACTCACGCACGGCGGTGAGCATCATGAAATTGGTGATGGAGGATGGTTGATGATGACGACGGCGACGGATTCCCCTCTCCGGAGCCCCGAACGGACTCCAGATCAGCCCTCCCAAGAGAGTTTAGGCCTTGGCGGCGGCTCCGTATCGTAAAACGCGATGAATCCTTCTCCCTGATTTTTTTTCTCCCTGAACACGAATATATGGAGTTGGAGTTGAGGTCGGTGGAGCAACAGTGGGCCCACGAGGCAGGGGGGGCGCGCCCCCCACCCTCGTGGACAGGTGGAGACCCCCCTGACGTGGATTCTTCTTCCAGTATTTTTAATATTTTCCAAATATAAGTTCCGTGGAGTTTCAGGTCATTCCGAGAACTTTTGTTTCTGCACATAAATAACACCATGGCAATTCTGCTGAAAACAGCGTCAGTTCGGGTTAGTTCCATTCAAATCATGCAAGTTAGAGTCCAAAACAAGGGTAAAATTGTTTGGAAAAGTAGATATGACGGAGATGTATCAGATCACATTATTAGGAGAATGATGTGATGGACAAGACCCATCCGTTAGCTTAGCATTATGATCGTTGAGTTTTATTGCTATTGCTTTCTTCATGACTTATACATGTTCCTCTGACTATGAGATTATGCAACTCCCGAATACCGGAGGAACACCTTGTGTGCTGTCAAACGTCACAACATAACTGGGTGATTATAAAGATGCTCTACAGATGTCTCCGAAGGTGTTTGTTGGGTTGGCATAGATCAAGATTAGGATTTGTCACTCCGTGTATCGGAGAGGATAATCTGGGCCCTCTCGGTAATACACATCACTATAAGCCTTGCAATTAATGTGACTAATGAGTTAGTCACGAGATGATACATTACAGAACGAGTAAAGAGACTTGCCGGTAAAGAGATTGAACTAGGTATGATGATACCGACGATCGAATCTTGGGCAAGTAACATAGCAATGACAAAGGGAACAACGTATGTTGTTATGCGGTTTGACCGATAAAGATCTTCGTAGAATATGTAGGAGCCAATATGAGCATCCAGGTTCCGCTATTGGTTATTAACCGGAGATGTGTCTCGGTCATGTCTACATAGTTCTCGAACCCGTAGGGTCCGCACGCTTAACGTTCGATGACGATTTGTATTATGAGTTATGTGATTTGATGACCGAAGTTTGTTCGGAGTCCCGGATGAGATCACAGACATGACGAGGAGTCTCTAAATGGTCGAGAGGTAAAGGTTCATATATAGGACGATGGTATTTGGACACCAGAAGTGTTCTGGGTGATACCGGGTCACCGGAAGGGGTTCTGGGCAACCCCCGGCAAAGATATGGGCTTAATGGGCCAAGTAAGGGAACACACCAGCCCACAAGGGGCTGGTGCGCCCCCTATAGGGCCAGCCACATGGGGAGAAAGGGAAAGGAGAGGAGGAAAAGGAAAGTATGAAGTAGGACCCCTACTTCCTTCCCCTCCCCCCTCCTTCTTTCCCCCTTGTCCAAATATGGTAAGGGGGGCCGAATTGGATCCTACTTGGGCGGGCCCTAGGCTACCTCCCTCCATCTCCCTCCTTTATATACGTGGGGAGGGCACCCCTAGATCACACATCAATTGTTCCTAGCCGTGTGCGCCCCCCCCCATAGTTAACTCCTCGGTCATATCGTCGTAGTGCTTAGGCGATGCCCTGCGCCGATAACTTCATCATCACCGTCGCCACGCCATCGTGCTGACGGAACTCTCCCTCGTCCTCAACTGGATCAAGAGCTCGAGGGACGTCATCGTGCTGAACGTGTGCTGAACACGGAGGTGCCGTACGTTCGGTACTTGGTTCGGTTGGATCATGAAGACGTTCGACGACATCAACCGCGTTACTAAACGCTTCCGCTTTCGGTCTACGAGGGTACGTGGACACACTCTCCCGTCTCGTTGCTATGCATCTCCTAGATAGATCTTGCGTGATCGTAGGAATTTTTTTGAAATACTACGTTCCCCAACAATTACATCTTGTAGTTGATTACTATATGGTTTATTTGGTGGAAGATTATATGTTCAGATCCATCATGCTATTTAATACTCCGCTGATCATGAGCGTGTTTATCATTTGTGAGTAGTTACTTTTGTTCTTGAGGTCACGAGAGAAATCATGTTGCAAGTAATCATGTGAACTTGATATGTGTTCAATATTTTGATAGTATGTATGTTGTTATTCCCTTAGTGGTGTCTTGTGAACATCGACTACATGACACTTCACCATGTTTGGGCCTAAGGGAATGCATTGTGGAGTAGCAATTAGATGGTGGGTTGCAAGAGTGACAGAAGCTTGAACCCCAGTTTATGCGCTATTTCGCAAGGGTCCGATTGGATCCAAAAGTTTAATGCTATGGTTAAAATTTATTCTTAATACTTTTCTCATAGTTGCGGATGCTTGCGGGAGGGTTAATCATAGGTAGGAGGTTTGTTCAAGTAAGAACAACACCTAAGCACCGGTCCACACACATATCAAATTATCAAAGGAGCGAACACAAATCAAACCAACATGATGAAAGTGACTAGATGAAATTCCCGTGTACCCTCAAGAACGCTTTGCTTATCATAAGAGACCGTTTTGGCCTGTCCTTTGCCTCAAAAGGATTAGGTTACCTTGCTGCACTTTTGTTACTATTATAGTTAGTTGCTCGTTACAAATTATCTTGCTATCAAACTACGCCACTACTTACAATTTCAGCACTTGTAGACATTACCTTACTGAAAACTACTTGCCATTTCCTTCGGCTCCTCGTTGGGTTTGACACTCTTACTTATCGAAAAGAGGTACAATTGATCCCCTATACTTGTGGGTCATCACGGGGCCTGTCCATCTTTAGGGGCAAGTGGATGGCACCACGGACTGTGCTGAGATTAACAGTCTGCAGCTGCAGTTCTTGCAATGGCAGGGGTTCATGGTTCAAGTGGTGCAGCTGTGTCACGTCTGCGAGTCCGATGAGGTTTTCAACCCGACTACGGGCAACACCCAAGTGGTGATTGATCAATTCCAAGAAATTTTTGAAGAGCCAAATAGTCTGCCTCCGCGACGCGTGTGTGATCACCGTATTTCACTCATGTAGGGGCGCAACCTGTTAATTTGAGACCCTATTGATACAAACCAGAGCACAAGTCAGAGATCGAAAGGCAGGTCAAAGAGTTGCTGGCTGCAAGGATGGAACATGGCGGCTGTGCATAGAGTACCGACACCTGAATGCAATGACGGTGGCTGGCAAGTACCTGGTGCCAATAATTGAAGAGCTACTTGAGGAACTGAACGGCGCCCATTGGTTCTCCAAGTTGGATTTATGCGTGGGTTACCATCAAATTCGAATGGCAGAGGGGGAGAGTTCAAGACAGCCTTCCAGATCCACTCCGGGCATTTCGGATTCAGAGTTGTCTCTTTTGGCCTGGCCGGCTCCACAAGCACTTTCAATGGGGCCATGACCGGCACTCTGCACCCGCTGCTCCGAGTCTGCGTGTTAGTGTTCTTTGATGACATCCTCGTCTTTAGTAAGACTCTGAGCGATCATGTTCAGCATCTGTGACAAGTGTTGGGCCTACTCCGGCGCGACCAGTGGAAGGCGAAGATGAGCAAATGTGCTTTTGGCCAACAACGCATATCTTAGCTCGGGCATGTGATTAGTGCGGGATGGGTTGCCACAGACCCAGCCAAGATCCAGGTAGTACGCGAGTGACCAACACCTGCAAATTTCAAGGAGGTTCGTCAGTTTTTGGGCTTGGCCGGATATTATCGTCGGTTCATTCGGTAGTTTAGAGTCCTGGCTCGCCCTCTGTTCAACCTGCTTAAAAGGGCTCTCCGTTCGTCTGTACAGATAGCACTGAATGGTGCTTTCAGGTGCTCAAGCAAGGTTTGATCTCTGCTCTGGTGCTAGCCCTGCCCAACTTCCAGAAGCAATTCACAGTGAAGACAAATGCGTGTGACGCGGGCATTGGAGCCATCCTGGAACAAGATGGACACCCCACTACCTTTATGACTAAAGCTCTCTTCCCAAAATACCACGGGTTGTCCACTTACGAGAAAGAGTAGCTTGCCATTATTGCAGCAGTAGATCAATGGCTACCGTACTCCCAATCAGCTGAATTTGTGATCAAAATGGATCAGCGCAGCTTGGTACATCTGCAGGAGCAGCGGCTGGTCTCCCTGGCAATGACGGGCCTTCACCAAGTTTCTCGGGTTATAGTACCGCACCGTCTACAACAAAAGGGTCTGAAAATGGGTCCGCTGACGCTCTCTCTCGACTGCCCAAACCAGAAACTATGTTTGGGGTCTCCTCTTGTCAATCAGCATGGCTTGAGTACGTGACCACAAGCTACAACTACAACCCGCACGCGTAGAAACTTTTGGAGCAGCTAGCAATCAGACCAAATCCGAAGGGGCATTTCAGCCTCACCCAAGGCATTCTTCGCTTCCACGTTCGCATATAGCTAGGGGGCAGCACAGAGTTGTAGTAGAAGATCCTGACAGCATTCCATGACAGCCATGTCGGGGGCCACTCGGGGCTCCTGGTGACCTACAAGTACATTCGACCGCTTTTATTTGTCCTAAGATGAATACGCACATCCAATATTATGTCAAATGGTGTCAAGTTTGCCAAAAGGCCAAAATTGAACGTGTGGCGTCCCCAGGGCTGCCCCAACCTCTTCCGGTGCCACAGGCTGTAACATCCCAAATTTTCAATTTGGAATGTTATACATAGATCATTCATGCATATTATATTTCATTTGCATATTTGCTTTGCGATCCTAGAAATTCTAAGCAACTCAAGGACCCACGGAGAGAGTTGGGGATTTCATCGTTTTCATATTTGAATTTTATCAAATATTGAAACAAGGGTCATTTGTTTTCATATTTCATCCTTTATAAGCCGCGTCGCCGAGGCCCAAGGCCCAAGTCGCCCCAGCGCCCGAAACCCTAGCGCCGCCGCCGCCTAGCTCGCCGCCGCGCCGCCTTGCCGCCCCGCGCCCGACCCGTCGCAGCCGCCGCTCGCCGCCGACCCCGCCGTCCGTCGCCGGAGGTAGCCGCCGCCGCCGGTTTTCGCGAGAAAACCGTTCGCTTTTCTTTTGAAATCCTAGATCAGTTTTTCCGTCGGTTTATTTAATTAGCGGACTTTCGTCCGTACGTTCGTTTTAACGAACGCCGTTCACCCGTTAGTTACAGACAGCGAACGTTCGTTCGTTAGCCTGTTCATCAGTTTTTTCTTTTTCCAGGGTTTTTCGCGATTATTTTCGATTGCGATTTCTGACCCGATTTTCGTTTTAGTTTATCTTTTCGCTCGTTTATCGGAATCAGGCGATTCAAGCGCCTAGATCTTCGTCTCGAAACCCTCTTTCTGTTTAACCAACTTGAACAAGATTTTGATACTGTAAAATTTGACTTTAGTCCAGATTAGTAATCGGATCTTGTTTCTTTGAAGTTTGAGTTTCATTGCTCCGTTTGATTTGATTCTTTTTGCAAAACGGAGTTCTTCAGTTGAACTTTCTGGTTAGATCTTCTTATTTGAGATTACCCGTGCATCTATGATTGATTGCTTATGTATGCTATTGTTTGTTTGCGATAGAATTCCCGGAGTGCGAAGCGTGCTACTACGAGTCCCTAGGTTTTGCAGATCGTCAGCAAGTCAAGTAACACATTGATCATACTCTTTCATACCCAGTTTTTATGCATTAGTTCCAATCCTCAAACACTGCATGATTAGGATGTGATTAACTTTTGGGTATTGGGAAGTAGATGATGAGGTAGAACCTATTGCCCTGTTTATTATCAAACCTTGGGAGTTACTTCTCCGTTATGCTATTATTGCTATGCTATGCTCGTAGACGTGGTTTGGGTGAGTGAATCCATGACAGAGGTGAGATTGTTATTAAATGGTTCAACTTAAGGTGGCAACTTTAATACACATCTGGGTTGATTGCTTGTCTTGGGCACCTGGGGAATCCAGTGTTGTCCTAGGAGATCCCGGGGATATACCGTGTGATCCTCCTACGGTCCGCCACCCAGGCTCAAAGGGATTGTGAGATATTTCATGCTAGAAACTTCCTTGTGCAGCCACAAACCATTATGGGCTCTGGCATAGTTGAGTATGCTACATGACCTCTTGAAGAGGTGGACTAGCAGATGTAGGGGAAAGTAGGTGTACCGGTCCACCCGGAGTAAAGAGTTAATGTTTCTGAAAGACTGTGTCTCGGTCATCCATTTCTCAAACACCATGTAGTGCGAGAAATCCAACGGAGGAGATCGAGTCTTGTGGGGAAATGTGCGCAAACCTCTGCAGAGTGTACAATCTAATCATGGTTAGCCGTGTCCCCGGTTACGGACATCTTGAGTATCTAGTACTTGGATTATCCTATTGTGTCTCATCACTCTAAAATTAATTTTGTTGGGTTGTTAATTACTTTTAATTGGGATTGAGATGGGGGTACCATTCTCAATGTTTCAACTACCATGATAGTTAAATAAAGTATATTCCTTTGTTGTAGGAAAAAATTGGCCTTTCGCAAAACATTATAACCATAGAGCCTCCACCAGCCATATATGCATGTAGTGATAGCAGTTACTTCTGTTCATTGCTCTACTGTGTTATATTGCCAGCATATTCCATGTGCTGACCCGTTTTCGGGCTGCACGTATTATGTTGCAGACTTTTCAGACGAGGAGTAAGGTTCGCTAGGTCGTTGTCGTGCACTCAGCTATGCCGTTGGAGTTGATGGACTCACTTTATCTTCCAAGCCTTCCACTGTTATCTTATTTAGATAGCCTTAAGCCATATTTATTGTAATGAGTTCTCTTTTGAGACATTCGATGTAATAAGTGTGTGATTGCTACTCTGTTATAAATCCTTCGAGTACTGTGTGTGTAAGCATCACCGATCCAGGGATGACACTGAAGCACAGAGACTTGACCGTCTGAGGTCGGGTCGCTACATGATGGTATCAGAGCACACGCTGAATGTAGGACACGACCACTAAGAAAAGCCATAGGTCACTCTTCTTTACTCATTTCTGACTTCTCTCCATTTTCTATTCTTTAGGATGGCGGACTCGAGGAACAAGTTTGCACAACCGGATGAAGACACACCCTTTGGACGACACTTGAAGGAGGTCACTAGGTACCTGAACATCGGAATACCAAGCTTCACCGGGACCTACACTGCTACTTTACCAGAAGAGGAGCGTTGGAGTGTTCGAGTTCATATTCCAGGGAGGACATTCACGCCAGTCACTGAGCTCATAGAGTTTTCCTTCGATGCACCCACCTGGAGTCTAGGCAAGAGCATGGCAGCCCACATTGCTATGGGACGTATTGGAGAAGTCTACAAACAGGAGCTGAAGGACACTATCTACCAGATATGTGGGCGACGAGATGAACAATGGGAGATGATCAGCACGAGGAAGGACATGTCCATTGCAGCTTTCATCCAGGAGTTAAACCAGCACATTCGACGCCAGGAGAACCAGATGTGCGCAGGCATGATGGATCTGAAGAAGGCAATGACCAGGATCACGGAGCTAGAAGAGGAACTCAAGTCTACGCGCGACAGATATGAGGAGGAAATCGCAATACTATTGGAGAAGAATGACGACCTGATAAAGAAGATCGGAGTATTCATGGGAGATCCCGCGCCAGGAGGAGAAGACGATGAACCCAAGGAGATTCGTTCCGAAGACTACATCATCATCGACGACACCGACTCCGACCCCGACAGCAGTGATGATGATTATGAAGACGAAGCTGGAGCAGATATCATGGAGTCTTCCACCGATCAGAATTTCTAGTAGACCACCATATGACTAGTAGTATTCCCCCATGTAGATAGTAGTAGTCTGAGCACTGTAACGATAGTTAGACCGATTGTATGCCCTTGCTTGATTGATTGAGTGATATGATATGATTGTGTTTGTCTCATGTGCATATGGGGTAGTGCTTTCTCACTAGACCTCATTCTATTCTAAATCTCTTCCCTCTAAACCCATCAGATGCCTCCGAGACGTGACACCGGATTTGCCTTCCCGCCGGAGCTCACTCAGTTGATCCAGCAGCAGAATGCCTTGATGCAATTGTTAGTTCAGAACCAAGGCAACAACAAGAACAAGAACAACCCACCGCCACCACCTCCAGTTAACAACTTAGCCCGTTTTCTGAGGTTGCAGCCGTCGGTGTTTTCCAGTAGCACCGAGCCGATAGTTGCAGATGATTGGCTATGCCGTATGGGAAGGGAGTTGACCACCGCAGGTTGCACAGATGCTGAGAAGGTGCGCTTTGCCGCACATCAATTGGATGGACCAGCATCATCATGGTGGGAGAATTACACAACCACTTTCCCTATAGCCAATGTCACTTGGGATCAGTTTCAGAAAGCATTCCGCACAGCACACGTCTCAACTGGAGCTATGAGCATGAAGAAGCGTGATTTTCGCAACTTACGCCAGGGAAACCGTACTGTAGCTCAGTACATGGATGAGTTTAGCAAGTTATCTCGCTATGCCCCTGATGATGTGGCCACAGATGCCGCGAAGCAGGAGAAGTTTATGGAAGGGCTGAATGATGAGATGAGTATGCAGTTAATGTTGGCAACCTTTAACAACTACCAGGAGTTGGTAGATAAGGCTCTCATGATTGAAGGGAAGAAGCAGCATATTGATAGCCGCAAGAGGAAGTACGGACAAGGGAAGTACAATTCAGGAGCTCAGCAGAAGCCTCGCTTTACTCCGAACTCGGGAAGATTTACCCATAACCATGGAGGCCACACTCACAATGGAGAAAGTTCTCATAACCACAATGGCCACAAGAATGGGAATGGGAATGGAGCAAGCAACAATCAGAACCGCTCTAACCCAGCCACACCCACCAAGAAGGACCAGAGTCACATTACTTGTTTCAAGTGCGGGAAGACTGGACACTACGCCAATGATTGCCCTGAGTTGCAGAATGGCAATGGAAATGGAAGCTCTGGGAAGAAGCCTAACTCATTCAACCGAGGACAAGTGAACCACGTTAACGTGGAGGAGGTTGAAGAGCAGCCAGCCACCGTTATCGGTAAGTTTTTGGTTAAGTCATTTACTGCACTCATTCTTTTTTATATTGGTGCATCGCATTCATACATAACAAGGGGATTCGTGGATAAGTATAAGTTGCCCACTAAAGTTCTTAAGACACCTATGCTAGTAACCTCACCCGGAGCTGAGTATATGGCAAGCAGAGGATGTTTTCAGATGCCATTAACCATAGGTAGTCATACTTTCCCCTCAGACCTTATAATTCTGGAGTCACAAGGGTTGGATGTGATACTGGGCATGGACTGGCTGTCGATGTATGGAGGGAACATCGATTGCGCCAATAAGTCGATGTATCTCACCACCCCAGAGGGAAAAAGGATCAAGTATGTATCCAGGCATACGTCAAGGAGAACCCAAGTAAATTCCCTCTCAGGAGTTGTTCAGGAGGAAGTACCTATTGTGAAGGATTACCTGGATGTGTTCCCAGAGGAATTACCAGGCATGCCACCGGATCGAGACATTGAGTTCTTAATAGAACTATTGCCAGGCACCGGGCCTATATCAAAGAGACCATACCGGATGCCCGCAAACGATCTGGAGGAGATTAAGGAGCAGATTAAGGAGTTATTGGAGAAAGGTTACATCCGACGAAGTTCATCACCGTGGGGAGCCCCAGTGCTCTTGGTTGAGAAGAAAGATGGATCGCTGAGGATGGTTGCTGATTATCGGGCATTGAATGAAGTGACGATCAAGAACAAGTACCCACTGCCGATGATCAATGATTTGTTTGACCAGCTGCAAGGAGCTAAAGTGTTTTCAAACATCGACCCGCGATCAGGGTACCACCAGTTGAAGATTCGGGAGAAGGATATACCTAAGACAGCTTTCACCACAAGGTACGGGCTGTATGAGTATACGGTTATGTCATTTGGATTGACTAATGCCCCTGCCTATTTCATGAGTATGATGAACAAAGTGTTCATGGAGCTCTTGGATAAGTTTGTTGTGGTGTTCATAGATGATATCTTGGTATACTCGAAGAATGAAGAGGAGCACAAGGAGCATTTGCGTTTAGTTCTCGAGAAACTCAGGGAACATCAGTTGTATGCCAAGTTTAGCAAGTGTGAGTTTTGGTTGAAGGAAGTTGGATTCCTTGGACATGTTATATCAGGAGAAGGTATAGCAGTAGACCCCACCAAGGTTCAGTCAGTCACTGAGTGGTTGGCACCCACTTCAGTTAGCGAGATCCGCAGTTTCTTAGACTCGCGGGATATTACCGGAGATTCATTGAGAATTTTTCCAAGATTGTGAAGCCCATGACGGAGTTGTTGAAGAAAGACACCAAGTTCAAATGGACGGAAGAATGTGAGGCCAGTTTTCAGGAGTTGAAGAAACGTTTGACTACAGCCCCAGTGCTAATTCTGCCAGATATACGTAAGGACTTCCAGGTGTATTGTGATGCTTCACGCTTAGGACTTGGAGGTGTACTTATGCAGGAGGGAAGAGTTGTCTTGTATGCCTCACGACAGCTTCAACCGCATGAGTTGAATTATGCCACACATGATTTGGAGTTAGCAGCCGTGGTGCATGCACTCAAGACTTGGAGACACTTTCTGATTGGAAACCGTTGTGATGTGTACACGGATCATAAGAGTTTGAAGTACATATTCACCCAGAAGGAGCTGAACCTCAGGTAGAGGAGGTGGTTGGAGCTTATAAAGGATTATGACATGAAGCTGCATTATCATCCAGGAAAGTTCAATGTCGTAGAAGACGCTTTGAGCCGAAAGATTTATGTCAATACTCTCTTAATGGGAGAGATGCCAAAGGAGTTAGCCGAGGATCTCAGGGAGCTTCGTTTGGAGATTGTTCCTAGAGGTTTTGTTGCAGCTATGGAAGTTCAATCTACATTGTTGGGAAAGATTCGGAAAGCTCAGAAGGATGATAAGGAGATTGCCGAGATAAAGGAGAGAATGGGCGAAGGAAAAGCCAAAGGTTTTCGTGAGGATGAGCACGACACCTTATGGTTTGAGGACCGCGTTTATGTGCACAATAATGTAGAGATCAGGAAGTTGATACTTCAGGAGGCTCATGACTCACCATACTCAATTCACCCCGGAAACATCAAGATGTATTTGGATTTGAAGGAGCGTTTCTGGTGGACTGGTATGAAGAAGGATATTGCCGAGTATGTAGCCGTATGTGATGTATGTTAGAGAGTGAAGGCAGAACATCAAAAGCTAGCAGGATTACTGCAGCCTATGCCGATACCCGAATGGAAGTGGGATAAGCTTGGCATGGATTTCATCACCGGACTGCCTAGGACCCGATCGGGATATGATTCTATCTGGGTAGTAGTTGATCGCTTGACTAAAGTGGCTCACTTTATCCTAGTGAAGACCACCTATACAAGTGCGAAGTTGGCCAAGATATATATGACCAGGATCGTATGTCTGCATGGAGTTCCGAGGACCATCGTATCAGATAGAGGAACGCAGTTTACTTCAAAGTTTTGGCATCAGTTGCACCAGACTTTGGGTACGAGGCTAGAGTTCAGTACAGCCTTTCATCCTCAGACAGATGGACAGACAGAGTCAATCAGATTCTGGAGGATATGTTGAGAGCTTGTGCGCTGGATTCTGGATCTAGTTGGGATGACAATTTGCCCTACGCAGAGTTCTCGTACAACAATAGCTACCAGGCCAGTTTGAAGATGGCACCGTTCGAGGCCCTGTATGGACGAAGGTGCAGAACACCGTTGATATGGGATGAAGTTGGAGACCGACAGCTGTTTGGACCGGATTTGATTGAAGAGTCAGAAGAGAAGGTTAAGCTGATTCGAGATAGACTGAAGGTAGCTCGGTCCAGGCAGAAGAGTTATGCCGATTCAAAACGCAAGGAGGTAGTCTATGAAATCGGAGACCGAGCATATCTTCGTGTGTCGCCTCTGCGGGGAGTTAAACGTTTTGGAGTTAAAGGAAAATTAGCCCCGAGATTTGTAGGACCATACCGAGTTTTGGAACGTATGGGAGAGGTAGCCTACAAATTGGAGTTACCTGAAGGATTGTCAGGAGTTCATGACGTGTTCCACGTTTCTCAGTTGAAGAAGTGTCATGCTGAGATGGCCGATATACCTCTGAGAGATACAGTGCCCCTGGAAGCGATTCAGTTGGACAGTGATCTGACTTATGAGGAGAAACCAGTCAAGATTCTCGAGTTTGCCAGCCGAGTCACATGCAGTAAGGTTATCAAGTTTTGCAAAGTCCAGTGGAGCCACCATACCGAGGATGAAGCAACCTGGGAACGAGAGGATGATCTTCTCAAAGACCACTCACACATATTTTCTAGCCAATCCGAATCTTGAGGGCGAGATTCATCTTAAGGGGGGTAGGTTTGTAACATCCCAAATTTTCAATTTGGAATGTTATACATAGATCATTCATGCATATTATATTTCATTTGCATATTTGCTTTGCGATCCTAGAAATTCTAAGCAACTCAAGGACCCACGGAGAGAGTTGGGGATTTCATCATTTTCATATTTGAATTTTATCAAATATTGAAACAAGGGTCATTTGTTTTAATTATTTTTCTCTTCGAAAATATTTCATATCAAAATATATGAGAGGGGATAATATGACCTCCCCAAAATAATGAAATATTGGAGGAAAAATATTAAAAAAACAAACATTTTTATTTGAATTTATTCAAAAATTATTATGCTAATTCAAAGAAAATTATTATGCTAATTCAAAGATAAACTAAAATAGGAACGTTCCTAGAAAAAACAAACAATCTTATTTGAGTTTACCCATGTATCTATGATTGATTGCTTATGTATGCTATTGTTTGTTTGCGATAGAATTCCTGGAGTGCGAAGCGTGCTACTACGAGTCCCTAGGTTTTGCAGATCGTCAGCAAGGCAAGTAACACATTGATCATACTCTTTCATACCCAGTTTTTATGCATTAGTTCCAATCCTCAAACACTGCATGATTAGGATGTGATTAACTTGTGGGTATTGGGAAGTAGATGATGAGGTAGAACCTATTGCCCTGTTTATTATCAAACCTTGGGAGTTACTTCTGCGTTATGCTATTATTGCTATGCTATGCTCGTAGACGTGGTTTGGGTGAGTGAATCCATGACAGATGTGAGATTGTTATTAAATGGTTCAACTTAAGGTGGCAACTTTAATACACATCTGGGTGGATTGCTTGTCTTGGGCACCTGGGGAATCCAGTGTTGTCCTAGGAGATCCCGGGGATATACAATGTGATCCTCCTACGGTCCGCCACTCAGGCTCAAAGGGGTCGTGAGATATTTCATGCTAGAAACTTTCGTGTGCAGCCACCAGCCATTATGGGCTCTGGCATAGTTGAGTATGCTACATGACCTCTTGAAGAGGTGGACTAGCAGATGTAGGGGAAAGTAGGTGTACCGGTCCACCCGAAGTAAAGAGTTAATATTTCTGAAAGACTGTGTCTCGGTCATCCGTTTCTCAAACACCAGGTAGTGCGAGAAATCCAACGGAGGAGATCGAGTCTTGTGGGGAAAAGTGCACAGACCTCTGCAGAGTGTACAATCTAATCATGGTTAGCCGTGTCCCCGGTTACGGACATCTTGAGTATCTAGTACTTGGATTATCCTATTGTATCACTCTAAAATTAATTTTGTTGGGTTGTTAATTAATTTTAATTGGGTGAGATGGGGGTACCATTCTCAATGTTTCAACTACCATGATAGTTAAATAAAGTATATTCCTTTGTTGTAGGGAAAAATTGGCTTTTCGCAAAACATTATAACCATAGAGCCTCCACCAGCCATATATGCATGTAGTGATAGCAGTTACTTCTGTTCATTTCTCTACTGTGTTATATTGCCAGCATATTCCATGTGCTGACCCGTTTTCGGGCTGCAACGTATTATGTTGCAGACTTTTCAGACGAGGAGTAAGGTTAGCTAGGTCGTTGTCGTGCACTCAGCTATGCCGTTGGAGTTGATGGACTCATTTTATCTTCCAAGCCTTCCACTGTTATCTTATTTAGATGGCCTTAAGCCATATTTATTGTAATGAGTTCTCTTTTGAGACATTCGACGTAATAAGTGTGTGATTGCTACTCTGTTATAAATCCTTCGAGTACTGTGTGTGTCAGCATCACCGATCCAGGGATGACACTGAAGCACAGAGACTTGACCGTCTGAGGTCGGGTCGCTACACAGGCTTCGTGGGATATGATCACCATGGACTTCATAGACGGATTACCCCAATTAGGTCAACACAATTGCATTTGGGTCTTGGTCGATTGGATGACGAAAGTTTCCAATTTTCTGCCTCTTGCCCACCCTTGCACAACTTCTCGTGTTGCTCTTCTATTCATGCAGCACATCTATCCTATTCATGGTTTCCCTCATGCCATTATCTCTAATCGAGACCCGACTTTCACTAGCCACTTATGGCAAGAACTATTTCGCTATGCCGACACCGAACTGCGCATGAGCACAACAAAATCACCCCCAGATTGACGGGCCATTCGAACGCGTCAAACAGTGTCTTGAAACTTTCCTTCGTTGCTTTACTCATGCTTTCTCAAAGCGATGGAGTCATTGGTTCCCGCTTGCCCAGTTCTAGTATAATTCTTCACCCCACTCTGCTATCGGAATGCCCCCTCTTCAAAGCCATGTTTGGGCACGAGCCTCATCATTGGGGGATAACCACTGCATCAGCTTGTTTGGTGCCCTCCCTGCACTCTTGGTTGGATGAGCGCGCGGTCATTCAGGTCCTGCTCCAGCAACATCTATCCCGTGCGCAGCACTGCATGAAACAGCAGGCCGACCGACAACCTTCTGAACGCAACTTTGAGGTGGGCGACAAAGTGTTCTTAAAGCTTAACCCATATGTTCAAACATTAGTGGCAAAACGAGCCAGTCACAAGCTCTCGTTCTGGTTCTACGGGCCCATCCCCATCATCCGCAAGATCAACGAAGTGGCATACGAAATGGAGCTACCACCACAAGCTACAGTTCACCCTGTATTCCACGCTCCATGCTACGTTGCGCGGTCCTCCCTGATACGTCGGTCGAACCTCTGCTCCCTTTCGTTTCTGACATGCCGACAGTACCACAAGCCATCTTCGACACCCGCTGGAGGCGCAGGCACGGCGCCATGGTCGAGCAAGTACTCTTGCGCTGGTCCGATCGAGCCAAGATCAACGACACTTGGGAAGACAAGACAGAGCTGCAAGCACACTTTCTTACTGCGGAGGCTTGGAGGCAAGCCTCATCTCAGGGAGGGGGAATGTCAGGTCCTCTGACGTAATGGGCTCCCTTCACAACAAGACCACGGCCTCGCTTGGGGCTCGGCCCACAACAAAAAGGAAGCCCAACCCACACAACTATGGGCCGGAGTGGGTGTGAACCAGTCGGCAGGCGACATCTACTTATGCCCACACGCAGGAGAGGAAGGTCATCCAGTGGATCACGGCACCCGGCGGCGGCGACTCCCTGTTGTTCATATTCATCATTTCCTCTCTCCATTCGTGTGCCAGATATTGCAATCGCTGTTCAAGACTCGAATTCATGAGCAAGTGCAAACAGATCCTGAGAAGAACAGCTAGGTTGCTAACAAATTCTTTCAACTTATGTTGTCTATTGTCCTTTTACTTTTGCATCAATCCATCGTGGTTTCACATGAAAACAGAGGGCACACCATGCGGCAGTTGTTGTGTTGGTAGGCACACTTTCTTTCATTTTTGCCATGGCAAGTTTTATATTCTTTATTGTAATGCCCACAATGGCAAAATCATGAACTGTCAACCATTTGTCACATGGTCGAATATTATACTTTTTTGGTAATGTTCTCATGGCGAAAAAAATAGGTTAGGATGGCAAAATTTTGTTTTTGCGTGTGGAAGACATGGCGGTTTTTTACTTTATTCGCACGGAAAAATTTACTTTTATATTTGCAATGGAAAACTTAGCTTTGTTGAGAAGGAAAATTTAACTACATTGCCATGGCAAATTCTTCACTTTTTATTTGCCGTGACAAAATGTACTTCTCGTTTGCCATGGAAAACTACATTTATTACCATGGAAAAATTACCTATATTGCCATGGCAAGCTTACTTTATACATGTCAATTTAATAGCTCCTGGCATTTCTTTTCTTTTCATGGGACCATGGTAAATTTGCCATGGCAATTTTACTTTGAGTACATTGAGCATGTCAAATGAACAAGAAACAAAGTCTACAATCATTGAGTGCATTTAAAATACCATATGGCAAAAAATTCTGTGGATTGGTCATATGGAAATGTTTTTCAAAAAATTGTGTTTCATATATCATAGCAATATTTAAAAAAAATCTGGAATAGTCACATGACAAATGTATGAACTTTTTATCTTCAAAACATGTTACCTTTTTAAGAACATGGAAATTTTAATTAGCATGGTAAATTTACTTTTTTTTCATGACATTTTTTCTTTTATTCCTTGGAAATTTTACTTTCATTTTTGCCGTGTCAATTTTTACTATTTTATTTAGACCATGGCAAATTTACCTTTTTATTGCCATGGCAAGTTTACCTTTTATTGCCATCGCAATTCTGATTTAACATACATGACATTTTTACTTTTATCGCTCATGGTAAATTTACTTGTATGGAGCATGGCAAGTTTTCTTATATTGCTATGGAAAAAATACTTTAGGCAAATTTCGCCTTTCCCACCGTTCATGGGAATTTTTTGCTTTTATAGACTATGGTAAATTTACTTTACAAAATATGGCAATTACTACTAAACAATATATGGTGCACTTGTTTGTGTTTCACATGATGGCAAATTTTTAATCCACATTTTTTTTGTCTCTTCATGTATATAGTAAAAATACCATAACAATTTTAATCCACATCTTTTGCCACCATGCACAGATGCAAATTGCCATGAACTTTTTCTTTTGTGCCATTCCAAAAAGAAAAATATCCTTTTGACCATGGCAAAATTTGCTTATAAAGACGATGGCAATTTTTTGTTTGAACCACTGGGATTTTTAGTATTTCCTTGTTTTTCATTCTCTATCTATCACGACATATTTATTTTCATTTTAGTTTGGGACCATTGCAATTTTTTCAGAGCATGGCAAAATCTAGGCTTTATTAGTCAAGGCCGAAACTAGCCTTTTTTTAGTCAAACTGGGCTTTAACAGATCTGAAGTTCGTGCCATATTGGGGCCTTTTTTAAAAAAGAAATCAAGATGTACACGCATCATAAATTCATAATACAAATTGATCAGTAACTACTGATCCGAAGGAATATATGATCCACCAAAGATGTAGCTTGTTGGAATCGCCCACGGATCGATCACAAAAACACGCACACGAAATCTTTCGCCAAAGGCACGTGTGCCTTGTTCTTTTTTATTTTCTCGCAATTTTCCACCACGTTACAAAACCTGCAGCATGCTGTGTATATAAATACACCCAACTAGCCGACCCAAAAGTTCCTAGACCTACACGTACGGAATCCACCTCTAAACCTCTCCGTGTACAGACTAGTTCTTAGTACTACTTGGACTCCAATTGAACTCAGCCTAAACAAATCACACGATGTACTAACCTATAGCTAGGACCAACTCCTAACGTGACTTGACCAGTCCTACTACTTTGTTACACACGTGTGCATCCAAGACACCTCATAGCCCATCGCAAAAAAAAAGACACCTCATAGCACTAATCAATTTAGCTTGAAACTAATTAATCTACCAGACAAGATTACTTCTAACATAGCTAATTTCCTTGTAACAAGTCAAAACCTAGGTGTTGGTCGTATAGTCTTTCCATACGCTCGCGCAATCTCCCGGTGGCAGCGGCCATGGAAAACGTGACCGCCTCGACGAACCGCTTGTCGTCCGTCACCGGTGTGCACCTGTTCAAGATCTCCGGGCACTCCCTGGTCAAAGGCACCGACCTATGCATCATGTCCAAGACCTTCCGCATCGGCGGCCACGACTGGGCCATCCGATACTACCCCTACGGCCAGAAGCAGAAGGACGACGGCAATAAGGAAACCGTCAATACGACGGCCGGTGGAGAGCATACGTCGGTTTTCCTCTACTTGGAGAACGCAGCAAAGGGCGAGGTCAGAGCGAACATCTGGTTCTCCCTCCAAGACCCCGCGTCGCCGGAGAAGGGGGAGAAGAACAGAAGAGGCGCCGAGACGCGCGACTTCAAGCCCGGAGCACCGGCACGGGCATGGGGTTTCCCGACGTTCATGAGCAAGGCTGATCTGGTTGCATCGGGATGCATCAAAGATGACTGCCTAGTGATCAAGTGCACCATCGAGGTCATTACCTCCGAGCGCTTCGACGACCACGGAGAAGACGACGACGTCGTGGCCGTGCCGCCCTCCGAACTGACCAAGAATATTGGCGGACTTCTTGAGAACGGCCTCAGAGCGGACATGACCGTCAAGATCGGCTTGTTCAAGAGGTTCAAGGTGCACGGTTGCATCCTCGCCGCGCAGTCGCCAGTCTTCCGTGCGCAGCTGTGTGGCTCCATGCTCGAGAGTAGGAGAAGCAGCATCCGCATCAAGGACATTCGAGTTGAAGTTTTCGAGGTCCTGCTGCATTACATGTACAAGGACTCCCTGCCTCCATTCATGGAGGAGAGCACTGAAGAGGCTACAAACATGGCGCAACATTTGCTCGTCGCAGCCGATCGGTTCGCCATGGAAAGATTGAAGCTGCTTTGCGCCAACAAGCTGAGCAAGACCCTTGATGTCAACACCGTGGGTTTTACTCTGGATTTTGCTGAGAGAAACAACTGCCAGCAACTCAAGGATTGCTGCATCAAGTACATGGTACGGAACCGTGATAGGTTTGGAGAAATCATGAAGAGCAAAGGGTTCATCCAGTTAACTGAGAATTATGGAAGCCTTGTGTGTGAATTATTCAAAGCTTTTGCTAAGTAACCTATAATAGGGACGATCAATCGTATTTGCCGGTATGATGTTAAACTTTGCTGGTTAATTAATTACTGAATTTTCTACATCTTTCTCCTACGTCCCTCGTATTTTTCTCTGTGATGCAGATTTCCCTCCATGTACAGTAGGTCCCGTGCATGGCAGAGACGTCGGATTGCTTTGAGAGATTGATGTACTTTTATGCGAGGCATTACATTTATGAAATTATTTTATTTTATTTATTACACATTATAATGAGTTAAATACATGGGAGGTGCTTCAACTTGTCCCGTGGGTCACTTTAGTACCTAAAGTTGTAAAATACATGAAACTGGTGCTCGAACTTGTCCGGCCGTGCAAATACAGTGTAGACAGGATTGCAAAGATAGCGTGCTTGGACGTGGCCCTCAATGCAGGCTAGCCTTCCTAGAGATATGTGTGTGGTCCTAGCTCTTCGAGCTTGCACCCGCTCAACGCCTTTTTCATTGTTCGCGTGGGTGTCACACACAGTCATCCTACCGTGCCAATTGTGTCATATGACACCATATCTAATATATACTCTCTTCATTCCATAATGTAGTGCGACTGCATTTTTCGAGATTTAAGTTTGACATAAATTTAACCAACATGGGCGACTGCGGCGGGAACAAAAATTATACCATTGATCCCTCGTCTATGTTAAATTTATGATCACAACTTAAATCTCAAAAAGCGTGGACACACTACATTATATAATGGAGGGAGTATATAGGAGTATCAAGCAGGTGCAATAATATGGCACCCGCATCAACAAAAAACTGATGGTGATGGGCCGAGGTATCGTGTGTAATGAGCTATTTTAACAGTGGTCGATGTGTTATCCTTTAGTAAACTTTCTTAGTTTACTATAGTGACTATGACCGTACAAGTTTTCGAGAAGTTAGAATCAACATATACTAGTACCAACCAAAAAAAAACAATAACAATATAGCTGGTAAACCAGCACAAAATAAATACCATAGATGACGATGTACCCCCAAGGTCACACCCATCGAAGAGGCATGGGGAACATAAAGATATCCCCAATATCACAATGCCTCGCCTTCTTCTCGATGAGCATCGACTTCCCTCACAACTGATAGGTCTTGAGGATGACCTCCAAACCTTCAGAAATTTTCCAAAATTTTGTAATCTTCCAGGCAACGCCAAACTGAATTGAGTTACCTATAAACCCAAGAGTATAATAAATAGCACAAAGAACTCAAGAGGGATTGAGCTTGGTGGAATAAAAAAATCTAGGGTTCATTTTCTCTTCCTCTCAGCAAATCAATATTTAATCGGCTAGAGAGGGAGCAATGGAAAATCATATATGCCAGCAGGGTGTTCTTTCGTCGGCTAAAAATGGTGTTCTTTCCATGAACCCCTTCTTTTTTTTAGAAAAGGAGGATGACCCCCGGCCTCTGCATCTGGGAGATGCATACGGCCACTTTATTGATTATTCTCGAGGACCTTACAAAGTATTACAAACAATATACCTGAATCCATCATCTTGGCAACATATGCCATTACTCCTATCCATATGATGAAGGGGTGCTAGCTGGGCCACTACCCAAACCACTCACCTAAGCCTAACATCAAAAGCCGGAAACCCCAGCCGAGCCACATACCGGGTCTGGGGCACAATCCGGTCAGACGCACTCGTGTGTCGTCACCGCCATCTTCCACAGGTCCGTCTTCAGATCATATTGAGGCTTCTACCTTGTCTGGCCACTCTGCCATCGACGCCCCCATGACGCCAGACAGCTTCCTCCTCCTGCACGAGTCCATCTCCGCGCATCAGACGCCGAGTCTCCACAGCACCATGCCGCTGAGATCCGCCACCATCAATGTGTAAGATGAAGCACCACTCCACCAAAGTCGCCGTCCTCTAGTCCCTCGAGCCCGTGTGCACCTCCAAGAATGACGCCCCAGGAGGGAAACGACACCAGAGAGCCGCCGTCATCCGATCTACTGATCTAGGGTTTCCCCCGGAGGTAGCAGAGAGTGGCCTTGAACTTCTCCACGGCGATGCCTTCAGGAAGGGAACGACGCAGACAGCGTCGCCATCGCCGGCCTTGGCAATAGCCAATAGCAGGTTTTCACCCAGATCTGATCGAAGACCTCCATCTCTCGTGCACGGGTCGCCGTCATTCTTGCCGGGATCTGGATGATCCCGCTTGCCAGATCTCAGCAAGGAGAAGCCCCCCCCCCCCCCACCCACCGAGACCCGCCGGCCGAGCAGGGGAGGCCGAGGCCGCGCCCACAGGATCAGATCCGATGGATCCATGCCCGCGCCGCCACCCTGGAGTCAGCCCCACGCGCAGCCGCCACCGCCTGCCGAGGACGCCGCCGCCTGCCGCCTAGATCCGCCGCCCGCGGAGGAAGGGGAGTCGGGAGAAGGTGGGTTATATATGACCCTCCACTCCGTGCACACACACACACACACAATGTATCGTTACCCAGATATTTAGACAAGCATGGTGGTTCCAGGCAAACTCGGTGTTCCAAAACCACGGAGACTCGGGATCCATTCGGGAATATCTCCAGGTTAGATAATACCTCTCAGGTTGAACCCTGAACCCCTTGTAGATGGTTTAGTAGGTTTTAGGCCTCTTCAGCAGGAAACATGAACATTCTATAGAGTACCATCTTTGGTAGTCTAGGGTGTTTGCTTCTAGGCATGCATCCCACTCTTACTCTTTGTGCAACATCTTTTAATAGTCCATCATTTCTATCGACTCAAAGAATAGGATATCAATACAAATTACGAACACATCATCTTTTTTATCCCTTTTGAATTAATGGTGGATCTCTAGGGATTCGGTCGGCGTTTATTTTTGATGGACTTGGTTGGATCCGTTTTTCGTTCATCTTCATTCGTGTCTCTACAGGTTGAATCCTTTCTCTCTCTTTTTTGCGGGTGGACAAGTCCTATATAGGGGACCTAGCACGACGACTTCCTGGCTGTCTGATGCTCGCTCCAGTGCATGTAGTCGTTGTTAGGTTGTCTACGTGTCTATGGATCTAAATGTAATTAGTGGTCTTCTTTGTGCTGCCTTGACATTTAGTTAATAGACCACCAAAAAGCTAAGATTTTCTGCCTCCCGCCGGTGCCGGTCCGTTCCGTCTCCGGTGGCCTTAGGGCCATGGAGGCGGAGTGGGTCTTGGCCCTTGCCGGTGGGAGGGCTTCGTTTTTAGATTTTTTTCGAGCTTTGTTAGGGTTTGTGTCCTACTTAGAAAGGCGAGACGGCGGCGGCTCCCTGAATATGGAATAAAGGTCTCCCCGTCTAGCCCCCGTTTCGGTGATGCGTCTAGAATCATCGGTGGGCGTGTGGAGGTGTGTCTCCGGCAGATCTGTCTTTTTGGTGGCTTTGCTCGGATCCGTTCGTCGTTCGTCTTCGTTCGTGTGTATTCAGGTTGGATCCTTTTGATCTACACTCTTCATCTGTGGCGGCTGCTGTTCTGGTGCGTTGGTTCTATGAGGCCTTAGCACGACGACTTCCCGACTGTCTACTACAACAACGTTTGCTCGGCTCCAAGGAGGGAGGGGTGATGACAGCGGCGCGCCTTCGGCTCGCTTCAGTACTTGTAGTCGTCGCTAGGTGGTCTACGGATCTGGATGTAATTTTTTTATCTCTAATGTTCGTTTGTACTACCATGATTGAAGATGAATAGATTGGAAGTTTTCCCCGCAAAAAAAAATAGATTGGAAATTTTCATGAAAAAGGGAAGCGCCATGTATAGTCTACATATAGAGGAGTTTTGGCTAGACCTACGAATAAATACGTTGGGTCCGTAGGTTTAGGATTTCTTCGTGTAAGAGACGCGCGGACGGGACGCCCTGGCTACCAAGCAAGAGCTAAACCAACAGAATGAAAAAAAAAAATCGTCACGTACGTAACAGCGCACCAGAAAATCAGGTTGGATAGGTAAGGTGGATCCAAACTTGCGTCCATCCCGAGGAAACATAAGATGTCGGAAAGAATTTTCCTTCCAAGATGGTTTCAAGGGATACGTTTCCATAGCCAACAGAGTCCTTTGCAGATATCGCCCCGTACCTGTTTGCGTGCAGATTCGATCTCTAGTAGATGTACGTTGAGGCCATCTAGCTTATTGTTTCCAGACGAAGATTGCCATGCCCAGCCTCGCCGATTCATCGCCGCCGGAGGCCGTAGTCAGCAAGACATCCTCGTCGGTGGCCGTCCACACCGGCGAGCACCTGTTCACCATCTTCCGCCACTCCCGGATCAAAGGCAGCAACACATGCCTCACGTCCAAGCGCTTCCGCGTCGGCGGTCACGACTGGGTTATCGACTACTACCCGAACGGCGACTCCAGGATTGCTGACGGGCAGTTCACGTCGGTCTTCCTCATGCTGATGACCGCCTGCCAGTGCGAGGTCAAGCTGTCCTATACCTTCTGCCTCCACGACCCCGCGGCACCCCTGACCGGGGAGAAGCACAAATTCGGCCACACCATCAAGTTTTCGTCCGAGGGCGACAGTTCTGGTACACACAAGTTTGTGAGCAAAGCTGATCTAGCCGCGTCTGGTTGCATCAAGGATGACTGCCTAGTGATCAAGTGCACCATCGATGTTATTGACGACAGTGACGACAGTTCTTTAATCGTGCCGCCCTCCGAGCTAAGCAAAGATCTCCACAACCTTCTACAAAGAGGCTTCAGGGCAGACCTGACTGTCGTGGTTGGCAAGTACTACAAGAGTTTTAAGGTGCATGGGTGCATCCTCGCGGCCCGGTCACCCGTGTTCCAAGCCCAGCTGTGTGGCTCCATGATGGAGAGCACAGAAAGCAGCATCCACATCGAGGGCATGAGTGCTAAGGCTTTCGAGGTCTTGTTGTATTACATGTACAATGACAGCCTGCCTGGGTTCATGGATGAGTCCACGAAAGAGGCTACGAACATGGCGACACATCTGCTCGTTGCGGCTGACAGGTATGCCATGGAGAGGCTGAAGCTGATGTGCGAGTGCAAGCTGAGCAAAGTTGTAGCCATGAACACAGTAGGTTCCATCTTGAATCTTGCGGAGCAATACAGTTGCCATCAGCTCAAGGCCCGTTGTCTCAAGTACGTTGGGAAAAACAGCGGGAGGTTGCAAGCCATTGAAGACGCAGGAGGGTTTGTGCAACTAAAGCACAACCACCCACTCCTTGCGCGTGATATTCTCGGCAAACCCGGGTGTAAGAAGAACAAGAACAAGAAAAAGAAAAAGAAGGGAGGCAAGGCGCGGAACAAATAAACCAATCGATTCTCCAAAGGAAATACACGCTGTCGCAGCTCATGGAGTGATATACTCCGGGAGAGAAGTGGATTATATTTATCGTAAAACTTGCGTTGTTTTTCTGTACTTCCATCCATGTGTGCATGGAGCTACAACATTTTTCTCTCGATAGCCAAATCATTTATCTATCTATCCATTTTTCCTGTTTACACGTATTTAGTATTTACTCACAAAATATAACTCTACTTATTATAATTAGTATGCATGCTTCTTGTTAAATAATATGATAATACTCATATTTTTCTCTCTCTCCCAATAGATTTCAATAGCGGTAAGTTGTTGTCTTGTGACCACGAGTTCACCGGTTCGAGTCCCGAAAACAGTCTCTTGCAAAAATATAGGAAAAAGATGTGTATTATAGATCCAAAGCGGTCGAACACTCCCCGGACCCTGCGCAAGCAGGCGCTACGTGCACCGAGCTGCCCTTTTAATGGATCTCAATAGCTCCATTCTGCTGGTAAAACAATTCTTGTTCTCAACCCTAGCCGCTGCCCCCCTCCTCTCATTGTCTGACGGCCTCGGCGGTGCTGATGGCGTGTTAGAATGAGGTATCTCGGGCCTCTACCTACCTCGACGACGCCCAATCCAGCATCCACGAAGGGTTTGTGAGAGTTTGTGTCGCCAGATCTCTCGGCTCTCTTCGAATCCTGACAGTTGGTGTGTCTATCAAAGAAAGCAATTGACTGGCTATTAGTGCGGCAACTTTGACATCTTATTTCATGTTGTTTTCCGTGAACAGCCTCCCACGTCGGCGAATCCTGCACACCGCCCAGAATGGTGGGAGAGGAGAGAAAATGTGCGCGCTAGATAGAAGAGGGAGTTGTGCGTTTCCCAAGAAATTCAAACCAGGGGAGCATTGAAAGGGGGTGGTTTGGCCCGAAATTAGTGTTCGGGACCCAACCACTAAGCGCACGTCGGGCGTCCCCTCTATGGCCGAGTGTGTCGGAAGGCTCGGCCGTTCCATCGGGCACCAGATGCGGTAACCGTCCATCCGCATGGGACGGCTCACGCACGCTTTCGACGACGCTGAATATCGCAGCTGCATTATTAAACATTTGGAAACAGACAAAGAAGTGGAGGACATGGTGGGCTTGTCTCATCTGACGTGTTGCTGATGTCAAAATTTAGATGAGACATATTTACTTCTCATCTAGATGAGTCCTCGATAGACCCTAATCAAATACTCCCCTCAATCTTCTGAATTTTGTATCCATTGATGTTCGATCGTGACACGAACACATCAGTTGATGCTTCGGCCTACTCGTAAGCCGGACGGCCGGTAAATAACAAATTATTAACATATGTTTCCGATCAATAAGCTTGACGTACGTAATGATCTAGGAAATCGGCCGGTAATAAAGTTACTAGCATGTATCCGATTTGTTCTCAAATAACTGTATGCACACATAATAGAGTATAAGGCGGTGTCCGCGAGCGTGCCCTGTCCATCAGATTTCTTTTAGAAAGTCGCTATGTCAATCTATTCATCTACCCTCCTCGATTTCTTTTCACGGAACTTCTTAACTAAGCCATCGCCGGAGGCCACTGCACCCAAGCCCTCATCATACGATGTCATCCACGCCGGCGAGCACACGTTAAAGGTTGCGGTGCACTCCATGCTCAAAGAAGGCGATACCATGCTCACGTCCGGGCCCTTCAGCGTCGGCGGTCACGACTGGGCTATCGCCTACTTTCCAAACGGCGACTCCAGGATTGTCGACGGGCAGTTCACGTCTGTTTTTCTCAAGTTGCTGAGTGCCAGCGAGGACGAGGTCACGGCGACCTACACCTTCAGTCTCCAGGATCCTGCATGGTCTGTGACCGGAGAGAAGAACAAACGCGGACCCGCCACCGCGAAGTTCTCGTCCAACCAGCTAGGTTGGGGTACTCCTAAGTTTGTTAGTAAAGCCGCTCTGACCGCGTCCGGGTGCCTCAAGGATGATTGCCTGGTGATCAAGTGCACCGTCAAGATTGTTACCACCAAACTCATGAAAGACCATGAAGACGATGGGGACGACAACAGCGTTGTCGTGTGCCACCCTCCGATCTCCACAGCCTTCTTGATAGCGAGCTCAAGCCGGACAAGACTGTTAAGATCGGTTGGTTCAAGAGATTCAAGGTGCATGGGCGCGTGCTCGCTTCACAGTCTCCGGTCTTTCGTGCCCTGGTGGAGAGCAAGAGAAACTGCATCCGCGTTGACGATATGGATGTCAACGTCTTCGAGGTACTGCTGCACTACGTGTACAATGAGACTCTGCCCGACTTCATGGAGGAGACCACGGAACATGCTTTAAACATGGCGCGGCATTTGCTTGTCGCCGCTGATCGGTACGAGATAGGGAGGCTAAAACTCATATGCGAGAGCAAGCTTAGCAAGGCTATAGATGTCAACACAGTGGGGTTAACTTTGGATCTTGCAGAGAAACATAGTTGCCAGCAGCTCAAGGCTTGCTGTCTCAAGTACATGCTAAGAGATCATCTCAGCTAGCCAGAGTGCTTTCTTAAGGGGAAGAAGTATTCAAGAGAATTTTCTTTATGTCCAAAACCTCATACAGAATCTACACCTTGCAAAGAAACCCACCTTATTCCTGAAGCTAGATATTGCAAAAGCTTTCGATTCGGTCAAGTGGGATTATCTTCTCGATGTTTTGAAGCATGTGGGATTCAGCCAGAGATTCCGAGATCTGATAGCTATCTCACTTGCCTCTACCTCTTCGCGGATCATCCTAAATGGTGCTCCTGGTACACCTTTTCTGCATCGCCAAGGACTGAGACAAGGTGACCCGCTTTCGCCGTTGCTGTTCTTGCTAGCCATCGATCCACTACAGAGAATTCTTGACAAAGCTACGGAGGAACATATTCTCAGCCCAATCAACCATCACACTGCATCTGTCAGAATCAGCCTTTACGCAGACGACGCTGCCTTGTTCGTGAATCCTGTCAAAGCTGAAGTGTCTGCTCTTCAAACCATCCTTGCGGCCTTTGAAAAGATCTCTGGCCTTTGTACAAACTTCAGCAAATCTGCAGCATACCCAATTGGGTGTGAAGACCAGGTTATTGATGAGGTTCTAGCTGACTTTGAGGGCGAAACCAGCTCCTTACCATGCAAGTACCTTGGGCTACCTTTGAGTATTTCGCAAGCTTCGAAGGGTGGATTTTCAAATGCTCATTGATAAAGTTGCAGCAAAGCTTGCGGGCTGGAAGGGCAAATTACTTAACAAGAAGGGGCGGCTGGCCCTTATCAACTCTGTGTTAACCTCCTTGACAACATACTATCTGACCATTTTTGCGCCATCCAAATGGGTTGTAAAGAGGATTGACAAACTTCGAAGAAGCTTCCTGTGGAAAGGAGAAGAAGAGGCCAAAGGAGGCCAATGTGCGGTCAATTGGCAACAAGTCTGCTCCCCTAAAAAACTTGGGGGTCTTGGAGTCAAAAATCTCATTTTTTACAGCAGATCCTTGAGGTTAAGATGGGCTTGGTACTCTTGGAAATACCCCAACAGGCCTTGGGTTGGATTGCAACTCCCTTGCACTTGTACTGACATGCAGCTATTCAACACCTCCACAACTGTCAAGCTCGGCGACGGTCAAAGGGCCAAGTTTTGGAGTAGTACGTGGTTAAGTGGAACAGCTCCTAAGGACATTGCCCCAAACCTCCACAAGCTTGCAAGGAGGAAAAATTCTTCTGTGGCTGCTGCTCTCCACCAAGGCCGCTGGATGAAAGGAATCGAACGTCTTAGCACCACTGAAGACCTGCTTTCTTTTATTGACCTTTGGCACCGGATTCAAGGAATTACTCTTTCGGATCATCCAGACGACATTGAATGGAAATGGAACGAATGCAAAACGTACACTGCTGCAACTGCCTATGATGCCCAATTCATCGGAACCATTGCGAAGCCAGAGTTAAATGCCATTTGGAAAGCAAAGGTGGAGGGAAAAATCAAATTTTTTGCTTGGCTGCTAGCTCAAAATAGACTGCCAACTGCTGATCGTCTCCGTGCGAGAGGATGTGAACACAATAGACTACCTTCATGTTTGCAACATTATTATTGGCATTATATGATATGACGATGATTGTACTTATATTGGATTTATTTAGATTTCATAGTTTGTATTTTCTTTTGGAACATGGAGAAAATTGGATTTATTTATATTTCAGAGTTTGTATTTTCTTTCCACTTTGACACTTGCAACATTATTATTGGTATTGGACGATGATTTATGATAGTAAAAATAACAACAACAATGACGACTATGATGATAATACATGATGATGATGTAGACTCATGCATACAAAAAGAAGTGGTGTAATTTTAGGACCAACTACGTTGGGACATGTCGTGCGCCATTGTTAATGTGCAGTCCAGGGCCACCACAACTTGTTGTTTGTCATTGGGTATGCGCCCGGTTAGTGAACTCACCACAAGAAATTGGAATACCGTGGTGAAAACCCTTAGGCGGTCAAAGAAATCATTACAGAAATACCTAAAGTATGACGTTTTGTACCTAGTGTCCTAATTCCCACAAACTATGATGGTTACAAAATCACCATCATACGTTAGTCAATATAAACGTCACTGAATCATGTGTGCGCCGTCAGACGCAACTTGTCTACCAATTTTTGTGATGGTTTGCTAATTTGCTTGATTTTTTCGATAATGGGCATTTTTATTGACTCAAAATGTAGCATCTAGCTAGCGGATACAAAACATGATGAGCATCGCCCGGCCTCTGCATAGTTAAGATGCACACAGCCAAACAAAAACAAATTGAAAGAAGATTATAATAAAAGGCGACATATCAGCAATAGTAGGATCATATAGGATCGATGGTATGCCTATGTCGAAGGAGTTGGTGCGCCAATCCGGAGATTATGCTGCCACCCATGTTGGGTGAAGACCTCCCTAGCCACCCGCTCCAACCGCGTACACACCGCCTTGAATAGCGGTTGATATACTCTGTTCGGTGTAACATAGACTACGTACGAAGCGAGTGCGTACAGCGGAAAAGAACCAGCAAAGGAGAGATGTTTTTGCCTTCGAAAACCAAATCATTTCTACATAACCAGAGTGCCCAT
Source organism: Aegilops tauschii subsp. strangulata (assembly GCF_002575655.3). Lineage (NCBI taxonomy): Eukaryota > Viridiplantae > Streptophyta > Magnoliopsida > Poales > Poaceae > Aegilops > Aegilops tauschii. The sequence continues at coordinate 83,980,308 of NC_053040.3, forward strand.
AATAAGGCATATGCTCCCACCCGAATTAGCATTTTGAACCTACTTGAAATTCCGTCCAACCAATGACCATAAATATTGGCAACATTTGCGGGCGGATACAAATTGGACGCTATTTGGATGACTGACCTCGTAGAACGTGCAAACTTGCATTGAAAAAAGAGGTGTTTGATTGTCTCGTCATGAGTATAAAAACTACACTTCTTACTTCCATGCCAATTGCGACGGGCGAGATTGTCTTTGGTTAACACAACTCCCCTTCAAAGATACCACATAAAGATTTTAACTTTTAGTGGAATCTTCGACATCCAAATTTTCCTGTTATTATCCACTGGATCCTCTGAATGCGTGAGCGCACGGTACATAGAGTCAACTGTGAAGGACCTAGATGTCGTGAGGTTCCAGCAGAACACGTCCCATCCTTGTGTCAGGTTAATCAACTTGAATCGAGATAACAGATTTTGCCATGACATAAGACGGGGGCCAATCAAATCCCGCCTGAAAGAAATATTCGGCGGGAATGAACTGTGCACCTGCGCTAGAGTATCATTCTTATCGCGAACAATGCGGTACAGAGCTGGATATTGTTCTCGGAGGCTAGCATTGCCTAGCTAGTTGTCCTCCCAGAAACGAATCTCTGACCCATCTTTTATCACGAAGGATCCAAAACGGAAAATGGTGTTTCTTCGCCGCCATTAGACCAGCCCAAAAGTGTGAGTCACCAGGTTTCTAATAGGCCTGTGACACAGCTTTTTGGCCTAGATACTTATTGCGCGGGAGGGTTTGCCAAACGCCATCCTCAGTAAGTAGTTTGAACAACCATTTACTAAGTAAGGCATCATTCTTCACCTGAAGGTCATGAATGCCAAGTCCACCTTGATCTTTCGGCCTACAAACCACGCTAATTTGCTTGATGAATGCATTAGGGCCAGAATATGGATATATAAGTTATGCATGAATGCTGGCCCTGGCCTGTTCATAAAAGTAAAATTGAATGAATGATAGAAACATACAAAATATTATAACTTAGGTAAGCGTAGACAATGGAACCAAATAGAGAGTGCTATATAATAACCTCCGGAAACATAATGAAACTTATGAACATACACGAAATGTATGCCTAGCTTCGATGTATGAGTTAACGAGTGAAAGTTATTCGTCAACTTTTGCATCGAAAGGTCGGCATACATTTAACATGGTAAATAGATTGGAAGTTTCATCATTGCTCTATAGACAAGTGTAACCATTTTCAACTTATATCTTGCCTCAAATATTACACACATAAATCACATGCTACTTATTTTATTCACACTCGTTGGACAAATAATGGCATGGACCAAGTATGTCTTTCACTTGAACAATATTCCACTCTATCCCCCTCGGATCTTGTGATCATGACGAATTCCTAATAAGGCAGTTCATTGCGTTACAAAGTCGAATAGGTGACAAACGCATATGAACAATAGGAGCAACATCGCCGTACTTGAGAGAATCAAATGTCGAAGACATATCAAGGCTCACTGCACTTCACGAATCAAGAGGGTTTCCAGATAAGCTCAGATCTCTGGATTGCATGCATTGGAAATAGAAGAACTGTCCATATGTTCAACAAGGGTAATACCAGGGCCAACATAAAAAGTACACCATCATCCTTTAATCAGTTGCAATGCAAGACCTCCGAATTTGGCACTCTTCCTTTGGCATGTCAGAGTCTCATGATGAAGCTCTTGCGTGCAACTATACCTTCAAGGGGCATGAGTACAACGGGGACACTATCTTTGTGATGGTATCTATCCTTCATGGGTAACCCTTGTCAACACCATCTCTGATTCCATAGGTAGAAAAGACACTTTTCAGCGAGGCAAGAAGGTGTTAGAAAGGATGTGGGGAGGGCATTTGGAGTGTTGCAATCCGTTTTACCGTCATTCGGGACCTGCTAAACAATGAGATCTAGAGCTTTGTGTGATCATACACATAATGACTATGGAGGATGAGGGTGATGTTTGCTAGGGTCTTTAAATATAACATACGGATGATCCTGTCTAGCATCCAGAGCAGAATCCGATGTTGTTTGAGCAATTTCTCGAAATGCACCATTTGATTTGCTATCGAGGAATTCATACAGATCCAAGTGTTGGGGAACATAGCATGCAATTTCAAAAAAATTCCTACGATCATGCAAGATCTATCTAAGAGATGCATAGCAAAGAGAAGGGGAGAGTGTGTCCACGTACCCTCGTAGACCGAAAGCGGAAGCGTTAGGTTAACACGGTTGATGTGTCGAACGTCTTCATGATCCAACCGATCTAGTACCGAACGTATGGCACCTCCGAGTTAAGCACACGTTCAGCTCGATGACGTCCCTCGAACTCTTGATCCAGCAGAGGGTCGAGGGAGAATTTCGTCGGCACGACGGCCTGGAGACGGTGATGGCGGTGTGATCCGCGCAGGGCTTCGCCTAAGCACTACGAAGCTATGACCGGAGGAGTAAACTGTGGAGGCGGGCACCGCACACGTCTAAGAGAATAACTGATGTGCTATGGGGTGCGCCCCTGCCCCCATATATAAAGGAGGAGAGGGAGGAGGCCGGCCCAGGGACGCGCCATAGGGGGGAACGACTAGGACTCCAAGTCCTATTCGGGCCCCCCTTCCTTCCAACGAAGGGGGAAAGGGGGAAGGAGAGGAGAGGGAGGGGAAAGGGGGGCTGCGCCCCCTCCCCTTGTCCTATTCAGACTCCCCTTGGGGGGCGCTGTCGGTGTCAAAACCGGCCGATCTCGGGTAGGGGGTCCCGAACTGTGCGTCTGAGGATCGAAGGTAACAGGAGGCAGGGGACACAATGTTTACCCAGGTTCGGGCCCTCTTAATGGAGGCAATACCCTGCTTCCGTCTTGATTGACTTTGATGAGTATAGGGGTTACAAGAGTTGATCTACCTCGAGATCGTAATGGCTAAACCCTAGATGTCTAGCCTATATGAGTTCTCTTGTCCTCTACGGACTAAACCCTCCGGTTTATATAGACACCGGAGGGGCCTATGGTTGTACAGAGTCGGTTTACAGAGAAAGGAAACTGTACATCCGAACGCCAAGCTTGCCATCCACGCAAAGGAGAGTCCCATCCGGACACGGGGGAAGGCCTTCTATCTTGTATCTTCACGGCCCACAGTCCGGCCCATGTCACATAGCCTGGACGCCCGGGGACCCCCTAATCCAGGACTCCCTCAGTAGCCCCTGAACCAGGATTCAATGACGATGTGTCCGACGCGCAGATTGTCTTCGGCATTGCAAGGCGGGTTCCTCCTCCGAATACTCCAAAGCAGTTCAACAAGAGAACTATATCCAGCTCTGTATAACAGTTACAACCTTGAACCACAAGGGCAAAATACTTAAACAAAATAAGTCATGTCTACTGACAGCTTTTTCGGCAAGACGTTATGCCTAGCCTTATTATTATTTCGAACCGTTTTTAGCCTCCCGTTTCGCGTTTCAAGGCACGGTCTTCATTGACACGTCTTGTCAAAGCAGAGATCGTGTCCTCTTATTGCGGGATTCTCATCAATACGGGTTTGGGTAATCCAACCGTGTCGTTCGCACGACCCCTTGGGAATAGGCGAGTTTTAAGGCCTGTGAGGGGGCGCTCGATATTCACTGCCTTTATAAGAGGATAAGGATCCATCTTTTTACCTCACGCCTTCTTCTTCCTCGGCCCTTCCATCCTCGAGCTCCAGCACCCAAGTTCCAATCTTTTCCGTCGCCACCAAACACTCCAGCCATGTCGGGATCCGGCTCGCGGGGCAAGTGGATGACTTCCTCCGTCACAGAGAGGAACGTCAAGGGACTCCGGGAAGCGGGGTACTTGGCCGCGGACATCGCCCACCGGCTTCCTGCCAAAAAGCAGATAATCCCCACTCCGGAGCCTAACGAGAGGGTAGTGCTCATCCCCCACTTTCTCCGCGGACTAGGGTTTCCTCTCCACCCTTTTGTCTGCGGCCTCATGTTCTATTATGGGCTAGATTTCCACGATCTAGCCCCAAATTCCTTTCTCCACATTTCGGTGTTCATCGTTGTGTGCGAGGCGCTCCTCCGCATCCCCCCCCACTTCGGCCTATGGCTTAAGGTCTTCAACGTGAAGCCGAAGGTGGTCGGCGGGCAGCACGCAGACTGCGGAGGCGCCATGGTGAGCATGCTTCTGAACGTCACCTAGCCAAAAGGGGCCTTCATGGAGACTGTCAAGATATGGCAGCAGGAGTGGTTCTACATCACCGAACCTCGCGGCGCCAACTGGGCGGCCGCTCCTGAGTTCAGATCCGGACCCCCGATGCGGCTTGCATCGTGGATTAACAAGGGTCTAGATTGGGCATCATCCGATGAAGTGATGATGCTGCAGAAGCGCATCAAAAATATGATAGAGAAGAACACCAGCCTTGCTGATGTGATCCAGGTGATGCTATTTTGCCGGATTCTCCCCTGCTAGCGTCGGTCTCTCCACATATGGGAGTTCAATCCGGCGGGCCCTCGGACCCTGCAGCGGTTCTTCGGCACGACGCACGAAGAAATCTGGAAGCTGCTTTTCAAGGCCCAGAAGTCGTGGCCGGAAACGACCGAAGACATCGGCCTCGACTGTGCTCATCCGGCCACTCCTGTAAGCTTTATGGTTTCTGAACATAACTTCAATTTATAAATCCAAGTGGTATGCTGAGCCTTCCATTCTTCCTTCAGGGCTGGACAAAGAAGGCGGATCGGATCCGATGTCCGGCTCCGCTGCCCGAAGACCCAGCCATTCCTCTACTAACGAAGATGCTGGTCTCGGCGCCGTACCAGGCACCGGAGAAGAAGGCCAAGAAGAAGGGCAAGGAGACCAGAAGTGGCCTTCGCCGAAAAGGTACTTCGGACGCTGTGTCCGGAGATACCGAAGCTCCCTCCTCCCATGAGGGGGATGAAGATGAAGAGGAAGAGGAGGAGAGCAATTCTCCCCTTAAGGGGGGAAAGAAGAAAAGGGGGCTTCCGTGGACCTAGAGGCGGAGGCGTCCAAGAAGGGGAAGATCTCCCTTTCGGACGATTCGGAATCGGACGCCGAAGCCATCCCCGAGTGGGGCCCCAGGGCGAAGCCCTTGGTTGAATCGTAAGTATTCAAAGATACCATACATGTATTCGGCCTTTTACAAATTGTAGGATAACATATCATTTAGGTATTTCAGTCCGACCCGTGATCTCCCCCAACAATCATCGTCTTCAGGGAATTCTTTGGCGGCGGAGATGATGGAGAGCGAAACGCCTCCGCGAGCCTCTCCGCCATATGCCGCGGACGACACCGAGGTGTTGTCCCAAAGGACCTCTTCGGGCCAGGGAGATGTGCGGAAGGCCGCGAAAACGGCGCCAGAGGGTAATGCCTCTGCTGCCGAAAACATGCGGGGCACAATGATACGTCTCCAACGTATCTATAATTATTGATTGTTCCATGTTGTTATATTATAAATCATGGATGTTTTATAATCATTTTATATCATTTTTTGGTACTAACCTATTGACATAGTGCCAAGTGCCAGTTGCTGTTTTTTCCATGTTTTTTACATCACAAAAAATCAATATCAGACGGAGTCCAAATGCCACGAAACTCCACGGAGAATTTTTATGAGCCAGAAGGAACACAATTGGCCCTGGCTACACATGGGGGGTGCCCAGAGGGAGGCACAGCCCACCAGGGCGCGCCAGGAGGCCCAGGTATGCCCTGGTGGGTTGTGCCCACCTCGGGAGCCACCCGGACCGCCTCTTTGCCCTATAAATACCCCAATATTCCAGAAACCCGAAAAGCATCGACGAAATATTTATCCAGCCGCCGCAAAGCCAAGAACCACCAGATCCAATCTAGACACCTCCTCGGATGGGATTCACCACCTCCATTGGTGCCTCTCCGATGATGCGTGAGTAGTTGTAGACCTTCGGGTCCGTAGTTAGTAGCTAGATGGCTTTCTCTCTCTCTCGTTGAATTCTCAATACAATGGTCTCTTGGAGATCCATATGATGTAACTCTTTTTGCGGTGTGTTTGTTGGGATCTGATGAACTTCGAGTTTATGATCAGTTATATCTTTTTATATCGATGAAAGTTATTTGAGTTTCTTTGATCTCTTATATGCATGATCTCTTATAGCCTCGTATTTCTTCTCCGATTTTGGGTTTTGTTTGGCCAACTTGATCTATTTATCTTGCAATGGGAAGAGGTGCCCGGTAGTGGGTTCGATCTTACGGTGCTTGATCCCAGTGACAGAAAGGGAACCGACACGTATGTATCGTTGCTACTAAGGATAAAAAGACGAGATATATATTTACCACCATATAGATAAACGGATCTTTTCTACATCATGTCATCGTTCTTATTGCATTACTCCGTTTTTCCATGAACTTGATACACTAGATGCATGCTGGATAGCGGTGGATGTGTGGAGTAATAGTAGTAGATGCAAGCAGGAGTCGGTCTACTAATCTTGGACGTGATGCCTATGTAACGATCATTGCCTGGATATCGTCATGATTATTTGGAGTCTATCAATTGCCCAACAGTAATTTGTTTACCCACTGTTTGCTATTTTTCTCGAGAGAAGCCACTAGTGAAACCAATGGCCCCCGGGTCTTCTTTCTCATATATTTGCCTTGCGATCTACTTTTCCTTTGCATTTTTATTCAGATCTATTAAACTAAAAATACAAAAATATCTTGCTGCACTTTATTTTATTTGCGATATATTATTTCAATCTATTACAATTTTCTCCCGTCATCGTGCCTTCTGGCGCCGTTACCCGAAAGGGATTGACAACCCCTGTAACACGTCGGGTTGCGAGTGGCTGTTATTTGTGTGCAGAGGCTGTTTACGTTTTGTTGCTTGGTTCTCCTACTGGTTCGATACCTTGGTTTCATTACTGAGGGAAATACCTACCGTTGTTGTGCTACATCATCCTCTCCTCTTGGGGGAAACACCGACGTAGTCTTAGCAAACATCATCAAGGGAATTTCTAGCGCCGTTGCCGGGGAGGATCTTCAACATAACCAGGTTCCTAATCACAAATCTCATCTCCTCGCAATTTAAATTATTTTCCATTTTCCTCTCGTTTTCCTCTCCCCCACTTCACAAAAATTTGCCGCTTTATTCGCCTCTCTTTTTCCGTTCGCCGTTTTCTTGCCGAATCTGTTTTTTGAGTGCGATCTTGTTGTGTGGTCATCATGACTCAAGAGAACACCAAGTTATGTGATTTCTCAAATATCAACAACAATGATTTTATTGGCACTCCGCTTGCTCCTCCCGCCACTAGTGCGGAGACTTGTGATATTAATACTGCTTTGCTGAATCTTGTTATGAAAGACCAATTTTCCGGTACTCCTAATGAGGATGCCGCGTCCCATCTTAATACCTTCGTGGAATTATGTGATATGCAAAAGAAAAAGATGTGGACAATGATGTGGTCAAGATGAAATTATTCCCGTTTTCTTTGCGTGATTCTGCAAAAAATTGGTTCTCTTCTTTTCCTCGCAATAGTATTTATTCTTGGAACAAGTGCAAAGATGCTTTTATCACCAAGTATTTTCCGCCCGCAAAAATTATTTCCCTTAGAACCCAGATCATGAATTTCAAGCAACTTGAACATGAACATGCTGCACAATCTTGGGAAATGATGAAAATGATGCTAAGGAATTGCCCAACTCATGGGTTAAATCTTTGGATGATCATACAGAATTTTTACGCAGGGTTGAACTTTGTTTCTCGTAATCTTTTAGATTCCGCCGTGGGTGGAACTTTTATGGAAATTACTTTGGGTGAGCCACCAAATTGCTTGATAATATCATGGAAAATTATTCACTATGGCATACCGAAAGAGCTCCTACTAGTAAAGAAGTTAATTCGGTTGAAGAAATTTCTTCTTTGAGTGATAAAGTTGATGCTCTTATGAAATTGGTTGCTAGTAAAAGTGCTCCTCTTGATTTTAATGATATGCCTTTGTCTACTTTGATTGAGCAAAATAGTGATGCCATTGATGTGAATTTTATCTCTCGCAATAATTTCAAAACAATGCTTATAGAGGTAATTTTAATCATAGGCCTTTTCCTAGTAATTCCTCTAATAATTATGGTAATTCCTATAGAAATCAATCTTAAAATAATAATAGGAATACCTCTGACCTTGAGAATAATAATAAAGAATTTATCAACATGCAAGAAGTTTTCAACACTTCCATAGAAGAAAAGTTGATTGGTGTTTGTTCTATTGATTCCTTGTTTAGTGATACGTCTCCAACGTATCTATAATTTTTGATTTTTCCATGCTATTATATTATCAGTTTTGGATGTTTAATGGGCTTTAATATGCTCTTTTATATTATTTTTGGGACTAACCTATTAACCGAAGGCCCAGTGCAAATTGCTGTTTTTTGCCTATTTCGGTGTTTCGCAGAAAAGGAATATCAAACGGAATCCAAATGGAACGAAACCTTCACAAGAATCTTTTTTGGAACAAACACAATCCAGGAGACTTGGAGTGGACGTCAAGGAAGCAACGAAGCGGCCACGAAGTAGGAGGGCGCGCCCAGGGGGAGTAGGCGCGCCCCCACCCTCGTGGGCCCCTCGTAGCTCCACCGACCTACTTCTTTCGCCTATATATACTCTTATACCCTGAAAAAACCCAGGGGAGCCACGAAACCACTTTTCCACCGCCGCAACCTTCTGTACCCGTGAGATCCCATCTTGGGGCCTTTTCCGGCGCTCCACCGGAGGGGGATTCGATCACGGAGGGCTTCTACATCAACACCATAGACTCTCCGATGATGTGTGAGTAGTTTACCACAGACCTTCGGGTCCATAGTTATTAGCTAGATGGTTTCTTCTCTCTCTTTGGTTCTCAATACAAAGTTCTCCTCGATGTTCTTGGAGATCTATTTGATGTAATACTTTTTGCGGTGTGTTTGTCGAGATCCGATGAATTGTGGGTTTATGATCAAGATTATCTATGAACAATATTTGATTCTTCTCTGAATTCTTATATGCATGATTTGATATCTTTGCAAGTCTCTTCGAATTATCGATTTAGTTTGGCCTACAAGATTGATCTTTCTTGCAATGGGAGAAGTGCTTAGCTTTGGGTTCAATCTTGCGGTGTCCTTTCCCAGTGACAGCAGGGGCAGCAAGGCATGTATTGTATTGTTGCCATCGAGGATAAAAAGATGGGGTTTATATCATATTGCTTGAGTTATCCCTCTACATCATGTCATCTTGCCTAATGCGTTACTCTGTTCTTATGAACTTAATACTCTAGATGCATGCTGGATAGCGGTCGATGTGTGGAGTAATAGTTGTAGATGCAAAATCGTTTTGGTCTACTTGACACGGACGTGATGCCTATGTTCATGATCATGCCTAGATATTCTCATAACTATGCGCTTTTCTATCAATTGCTCGGCAGTAATTTGTTCACCCACCGTAATATATGCTAACTTGAGAGAAGCCACTAGTGAAACCTATGGCCCCCGGGTCTATTTTACATCATATAATTTTCCGATCTATAATTCTAGTTTACTATTTATTTTATTTTGCAATCTTTACTTTCCAATCTATACACCAAAAATACCAAAAATATTTATCTTACTATCTTTATCAGATCTCACTTTTGCAAGTGGTCGTGAAGGGATTGACAACCCCTTTATCGCGTTGGTTGCAAGGTTCTTGATTGTTTGTGCAGGTACTAGGCGACTTGCGTTTAATCTCCTACTGGATTGATACCTTGGTTCTCAAAAACTGAGGGAAATACTTACGCTACTTTGCTGCATCACCCTTTTCTCTTCAAGGGAAAACCAACGCATGATCAAGAGGTAGCAAGAAGGATTTCTGGCGCCGTTGCCAGGGAGGTTTATGCCAAGTCAAGTCAAGATTTGATCTCCCGCCAACGTGCGGATTTCTGGCGCCGTTGCCGGGGAGATCTACGCACAAGTCAAGACATACCAAGTACCCATCACAAACTCTTCTCCCTCGCATTACATTATTTTCCATTTGCCTCTCGTTTTCCTCTCCCCCACTTCACCCTTGTCGTTTTATTTGCCCTTTTCTGTTCGTCTCTTTTCACTTGCTTCTTGTGTGTCCGTGTGTTAGATCGTTCGTTTTGCCGTCATGGCAAGTCCTTTGTCTCCCGTGTTTGAAGTTCTTCACTTCAAACAAAGACAAGGAGAAAACTTAAAAGATGCTTAGTATAGGATGTTGGAATCTTATCGTAATTGCACCCTAGAGGTAAATTTTAAAATTTTACTTCGCAATTTTTATGTTGGACTAAATATGTCACATAGACAACTCCTGGATTTCGCTGCCAAAGGAAATTTTATCAAAATTGATCCCAGTATTGTGTATGACATTATAGAGGGAATAGTAGGAATAATACCCCTACAAAAGGGATCACATCATACTAAGGAAGAGACACAAGTTTTTGAGAAAATTTGTGAAGTAACGAAAATCTTACAAAAGTCTCTTGAACCTCTCAAAAGTGTTAGCGGAAACCTTCACCGCATGAATATGTTGATAACCCTTTGCAATAAGCGGTTGGATTCTTTAGATCTAAAAAATTCTAATATGAAGGGAAACTCAAAGAACCTCCCGGATTCGAGCATGATTCCGCTAAAAAGATAAAAACCAAAGATGACAATACCTAGATCTATTCTTGTTTTTATGCCTAGCTAGGGGCGTTAAACGATAGCGCTTGTAGGGAGGCAACCCAATTTTATTTTTGTTCTTCACTTTTTGTTCCTTTTTAGTAATAAATAATTCATCTAGCCTCTCTTTATATGTGGTTTTATGTTTTAATTAGTGTTTGTGCCAAGTAGAACCTTTGGGAAGACTTGGGTGAAGTCTTTGTGATCTTGCTGTAAAAATCAGAAACTTTAGCACTCACGAGATTAGCTGCCATTATTTACTGGAGAGTGATTTCAGGTTGATTCTTTTTGCAGATGATTAATAGATAAATTACTCACGTCCACCAATTTATTTCAGAATTTTTGGAGTTACATAAGTATACGTTTGATACAGATTACTACAGACTGTTCTGTTTTTGACAGATTCTGTTTTTCGTGTGTTGTTTGCTTATTTTGATGAATCTATGGCTAGTATTGGGGGGTATGAACCATAGAGAAGTTGGAATACATTAGGTTTAACAAAAATATAAATAAAGAATGAGTTCATTACAGTACCTTAAAGTGTTGGTTTGTTTTCTTACACTAACGGAGCTCATGAGATTTTCTGTTTAAGTTTGTGTTGTGAAGTTTTCAAGTTTTTGGGTAAAGATTTGATGGATTTCGGAATAAGGAGTGGCAAGAGCCTAAGCTTGGGGATTCCCAAGGCACCCCAAGGTAAAATTCAAGGACAACCAAAATCCTAAGCTTGGGGATGCCCCGGACGGCATCCCCTCTTTCGTCTTTGTCTATCGGTAACTTTACTTGAGGCTATATTTTTATTCACCACATGATATGTGTTTTGCTTGGAGCGTCTTGTATGATTTCAGTCGTTGCTTTTTAGTTTACCACAATCATCCTTGCTGTACACACCTTTTGGAGAGACACACATGAATCGGAATTTATTAGAATACTCTATGTGCTTCACTTATATCTTTTGAGCTAGATAATTTTGCTCTAGTGCTTCACTTATATCTTTTAGAGCACGGTGGTGGTTTTATTTTATAGAAATTATTGATCTCTCATGCTTTACTTATATTATTTTGAGAGTCTTTTAGAACAGCATGGTAATTTGCTTTGGCTATAAAATTAGTCCTAATATGATAGGCACCCAAGATGGGTATAATAAAAACTTCCATATAGAGTGCATTGAATACTATGAGAAGTTTGATACTTGATGATTGTTTTGAGATATGAAGATGGTAATATTAGAGTCGTGCTAGTTGAGTAATTGTGAATTTGATAAATACTTGTGTTGGAGTTTGCAAGTCCCGTAGCATGCACGTATGGTAACCGTTGTGTAACAAATTTGAAGCATGAGGTGTTTCTTTGATTGTCCTCCTTATGAGTGGCGGTTGGGGACGAGCGATGGTCTTTTCGTACCAATCTATCCCCCTAGGAGCATGCGCGTATTGCTTGGTTTTTGATGACTTGTAGATTTTTTTCAATAAGTATGTGAGTTCTTTATGACTAATGTTGAGTCCATGGATTATACGCACTCTCACCTTCCATCATTGTTAGCCTCTTCGGTACCGTGCATTGCCCTTTCTCACCTTGAGAGTTGGTGCAAACTTCGCTAGTGCATCCAAACCCCGTGATATGATATGCTCTATCACACATAAACCTCCTTATATCTTCCTCAAAACAGCCACCATACCTACCTATTATGGCATTTCCATAGCCATTCCGAGATATATTGCCATGCAACTTTCCACCGTTCCGTTTATTATGGCACGCTTCATCATTGTCATATTGCCTTGCATGATCATGTAGTTGACATCGTATTTGTGGCAAGGCCACCATGCATAATTTTTCATACATGTCACTCTTGATTCATATCACGGTACACCGCCGGAGGCACTCATATAGAGTCATATTTTGTTCTAGTATCGAGTTGTAATCCTTGAGTTGTAAATAAATAGAAGTGTGATGATCATCATTATTAGAGCATTGTCCCGTGTGAGGAAATAAAGAAAAGAGAAAGGCCAAATTAAAAAGAGAAAGGCCAAATAAAAAAGGAAGGCCCAAAAAAATGAGAGAAAAAGAGAGAAGGGACAATGCTACTATCCTTTTTCCACACTTGTGCTTCAAAGTAGCACCATGATCTTCATGATAGAGAGTATCTTATTTTGTCACTTTCATATAGTAGTGGGAATTTTTCATTATAGACTTTGGCTTGTATATTCCAACAATGGGCTTCCTCAAATGCCCTAGGTCTTCGTGAGCAAGCAGTTGGATGCACACCCACTTAGTTTCATTTGTTGAGCTTTCACACATTTATAGCTCTAGTGCATCCATTGCATGGCAATCCCTACTCCTTGCATTGACATCAATTGATGGGCATCTCCATAGCCCGTTCATTAGCCGCGTCAATGTGAGACTTTCTCTTTTTTTGTCTTCTCCACACAATCCCCATCATTATATTCTATTCCGCCCATAGTGATATGTCCATGGCTCGCGCTCATATATTGCGTGAAAGTTGAAAAAGTTTGAGAATACTAAAGTATGAAACAATTGCATGGGTTGTCATCGGGTTTGTGCATGATGAACATTTGTGTGTGACGAAAATGAAGCATAGCCAAACTATATGATCTTGTAGGGATGAGCTTTCTTTGGCCATGTTATTTTGAGAAGACATAATTGCTTAGTTAGTATGCTTGAAGTATTATTATTTTTATGTCAATATTAAACTTTTGTCTTGAATCTTTCGGATCTGAACATTCATGCCACAATAAAGAAAATTACATTGAAAATTATGTTAGGTAGCATTCCACATCAAAAATTCTGTTTTTATCATTTACCTACTCGAGGACGAGCAGGAATTAAGCTTGGGGATTCTGATACGTCTCCAACGTATCTATAATTTTTGATTTTTCCATGGTATTATATTATCTGTTTTGGATGTTTAATGGGCTTTAATATGCTCTTTTATATTATTTTTGGGACTGACCTATTAACCAAAGGCCCAGTGCAAATTGCAGTTTTTTTTGCCTATTTCAGTGTTTCGCAGAAAAGGAATATCAAACGGAATCCAAATGGAACGAAATCTTTGCGAGGATCTTTTTTGGAACAAACGCAATCTAGGAGACTTGGTGTGGACGTCAAGGAAGCAACAAGGCAGCCACGAGGTAGGAGGGCGCACCCCCCACCCTTGTTGGCCCCTCGTAGCTCCACGGACCTACTTCTTTCGCCTATATATACTCTTATACCCTGAAAACATCCAGGGGAGCCACGAAACCACTTTTCCACCACCGCAACCTTCTGTACCCATGAGATCCCATCTTGGGGACTTTTCCGACGCTTCGCCGGAGGGGGATTCGAACATGGAGGGCTTCTACATCAACACCATAGCCCCTCCAATGATGTGTGAGTAGTTTACCACAGACCTTCGGGTCCATAGTTATTAGCTAGATGACTTCTTCTCTCTCTTTTGTTCTCAATACAAAGTTCTCCTCGATGTTCTTGGAGATCTATTCGATGTAATACTTTTTGCGGTGTGTTTGTCGAGATCCGATGAATTGTGGGTTTATGATCAAGATTATCTATGAACAATATTTGATTCTTCTCTGAATTCTTATATGCATGATTTGATATCTTTGCAAGTCTCTTCGAATTATCGGTTTAGTTTGGCCTACTAGATTGATCTTTCTTGCAATGGGAGAAGTGCTTAGCTTTGGGTTCAATCTTGCGGTGTCCTTTCCCAATAACAGCAAGGGCAGCAATGCACGTATTGTATTGTTGCCATCGAGGATAAAAAGATGGGGTTTATATCATATTGCTTGAGTTTATCCCTCTACATCATGTCATCTTGCCTAATGCGTTACTCTGTTCTTATGAACTTAATACTCTAGATGCATGCTGGATAGCGGTCAATGTGTGGAGTAATAGTAGTAGATGCAGAATCGTTTCGGTCTACTTGACACGGACGTGATGCCTATGTTCATGATCATGCCTAGATATTCTCATAACTATGCGCTTTTCTATCAATTGCTCGGCAGTAATTTGTTCACCCACCGTAATATATGCTATCTTGAGAGAAGCCACTAGTGAAACCTATGCCCCCCGGGTCTATTTTACATCAAGTGTCCGATCTATAATTCTAGTTTACTATTTATTTTATTTTGCAATATTTACTTTCCAATCTATACACCAAAAATACCAAAAATATTTATCTTACTATCTTTATCAGATCTCACTTTTGCAAGTGGCCGTGAAGGGATTGACAACCCTTTACCGCGGTTGTTGCAAGGTTCTTGATTGTTTGTGCAGGTACTAGGCGAGTTGTGTTTAATCTCCTACTGGATTGATACCTTGGTTCTCAAAAACTGAGGGAAATACTTACGCTACTTTGTTGCATCACCCTTTCCTCTTCAAGGGAAAACCAACGCATGCTCAAGACGTAGCATTTAGTAAAATTAAGAATGATGAAAAAGAGACTGGAGAGGAGTCAACTTTAGGTAGAAGGCGTCCCAATATTTTGGAGGGTGAAAATCTTGCTGAGAAAATTGATGAAAGTGGGTCTCGAGAGGTCAAAACTTTAGCTAGTGATGCACCCACTATTTTGGATTACAAAGACTTTAATTATGATAGTTGCTCTTTGATTGATTGTATTTCTTTGTTGCAATCCATGATAAATTCACCCCGTGCTTATGAACAAAATAAAGCTTTTACTAAACATATTGTTGATGCTATGATGAAAGCTTTGGAAGAAAAGTTGGAATTAGAAGTTTCAATTCCTAGAAAATTGCATGATGAGTGGGAACCTACTATCAAAGTCAAGATTAAAAATTATGAATGTATTGCTTCGTGTGACTTGGGTGCTAGTGTTTCTACAATTCCTAAATCTTTATGTGATGTGCTTGGTCTTACCAATCTTGAAGAATGTTCCTTGAATTTGCACTTGGCGGATTCTACTATTAAAAAGCCTATGGGAAGAATTAATTATGTTCTTATTCTTGCAAATAGGAATTATGTGCCCATAGATTTTATTGTTCTTGATATTGATTGCAATCCGTCTTGTCCAATTATTCTTGGTAGACCGTTTTTACGCACTATTGGTGCCGTGATTGATATGAAAGAAGGAAATATCAAGTTCCAATTTCGTTTGAGGAAAGGTATGGAACACTTTCCTAGAACAAAAATTAAGCCACCCTATGAATCAATCATGAGGGTATCCTATGGATCTCGAACCAAAGATGACAAAACTTAGATCCTTGTTACATGCCTAGCTAAGGGCGTAAAACTATAGTGCTTGTTGGGAGGCAACCCAATGAATAAAATTTATTTTTGCTTTTTGCTTGCTGTTATTGACTGTTTACACAATTATGCTACTAGTATTATTGTGCTTTTTATGTTTTAATTAGTGTTTGTGCCAAGTAAAGCCTATAGGATCTTCTTGGTTGATAGTTATTTGATCTTGCTGAAAAAGATAGAAACTTTGCGCTCATGAAAATAATTTTCATAAATCACATAAAAGAGCTTTTGCCCTGATTCTTTTTGCAGATGATTTATATACAAATTACCCAGGTCGTCCTATTTTTGTAGAATTTGTTGAGTTACAGAAGTATTCGCCAAAGTCAGATTACTACAGATTGTTCTGTTTTGAAAGATTCTGCTTTCTTTGTGTTGTGTGCTTATCTTGATGGCTCTATGGTTTTCTTTGATGAGTTTTTGCCATAGAAAAGTTGGAATACAGTAGATATAATACAAGAACAAAAGATGAATTGGTTTGATACAGCACTTATAGTAGTTGTTTGCTTTCTTATACTAACGGATCTCACGAAAGTTTTGTTGAGTTTTGTGTCATTGAAGTTTTCAAGTCTTGGGTTATCTTGCGATGGATGAAGGAAGGATGTAAGAGCCTAATCTTGGGGATGCCCCAGCATCCCAAGCTATTATCCAAGAATGAGCAACCAACTAAGCTTGGGGATGCCCCCGAGTGGCATCCCCGCTTTCTTCCAACAACTATCGGTATTTTACTCGAGACTATATTTTTATTCGTCACATGATATGTGATTTGCTTGGAGCGTCTTGTATGATATGTGTATTTGCTTGTTTTATTTTGTGTTTTAAGTCATCAATCCTTGCTGGACACACTTATTTGAGAGAACCAAAATTATATCATGACTTGCTAGAATTGCTCTCTATGCTTCACTTAAATCTTTTATGACCTAGGACTTGCTCTAGTGCTTCACTTATATCTTTTTGAGCACGGTGTGCTTAGTATTTTTGAAGAAATGCTCTCTTGATTCACTTAGATTTATTTGAGAGTTAGTAAAATTTTAAATAAATTCTCTCTTGCTTCACTTAAATTGTTTTGAGAGAAAGAAAATTTCTTATGCTCATGATCTTCACTTATATTTGTTTGAGATTATGAAAAGCAACACATGAAAATTAGTCCCAAAGTGATAGATATCCAAGAAGGATAAAGAAAAGAACAGGTCATGAAGATCATTGGACAAAATAAACTTGATTCTTAGTAATAGTTTTGAGACATGATGATGTGATATGTGAGTTATGTTGATGAGTAATTATGCTCTAGTAAGAATATTGGTGTTAAGGTTTGTGATTACCTATGCATGCATGAAAGTCAATAATCATGCAATGAAAATTATATCCTACTTGTGGTGCATTATTCGGTGTTACTTATGCTCAATGCTTGCTTCACGAAATTATTCGTTTCTTGGTTGGTTGCTTCTCAATCTTTTTGCTAGCCTTCATTTTGCACTAATGACCTCTACTTGTGCATCCAAAATCCTTTAAACCAGTTTTGCCACATGAGTCCACTATATCTACCTATATGCAGTATTCTTTTACCGTTCTAAGCAAATTTGCATGTGCCATCTCTAATTTTTAAAATAAACTTCTCTTTTGTGTATTTGTTTCGCTCGCGGAACGGAAACGGGTGTCTAATATTTTCCATGCTGGATGTGTTATTCTCACGATGAGTGTTTATTCACTTGTCATTGCACGAGAGTAAGGCAAAGGTTTTAGGGATGCCCAGTCCCGAAATGCAAAAATGAATTTACTTTATGTTGTCAAATAATAAATTCCTTGGAAAGTGTTGGTATGGAAGGCACCCGTGGATACGGCTAGCCATGGAAAGTGAAAGAATGGTGGAAAAAGGAATAAACTTTATTTTCTGTTTGGGAACCGCCTATGACATAGCTAGCATGGAAAGTGTTCGCAGCTCTACGTCGTTTTTGTTGGTGGGATGGATACACCTCCCAAAATGTTTTTATCTCAAATTTTTTCGCTTTGAGCTCTGGCACCTCTACAAATCCCTACTTCCCTCTGCGAAGGGCCTTTCTTTTAATTTATGCAATTTTTATTTTTGAATTTGAGTCTCCATCTTCTCTTACAAAAGCACCAACTAGGAGGCAATATGATCGTACGTAAGTATTGGGTGTAGCCAATATTCGAGTGTGTTTCATGAATGGATCAATGTTTGAGCATGATGGGCTAGGGATAACTTGTTTTAGCATTGATATTTTGAAAGACATGGTTGTTTGTTGATATGCTTGAGTATCTAAATTATTATGTCAAAACTTGACTATTGCTTTGAATCACATCACTAGTAGAAAAAGGGTCAAATGTGAAGCACATTAGTGCCGGTTTGATTTTGAGCCGGCACTAAATGGCTAGCCGGCCGCTCTCATTAGTACCGGTTAGTGGCGAACCTTTAGTACCGGTTCGTACCACGAACCGGTACTAAAGTGAGTGGTGGTAGGATGTTGTCAGTCTGGGGCCCCTCCAGCACGTTTAGTATCGGTTCGTGGCACTAACCGGTGCTAAAGGTTGTCCTACATAAACCCTTCGTCCACCCGAGCTCGCTCTGTTCTTCCCCTTTCCCCTCTCCTCTCTGTTCTTCCCCTCTTCCTCTCGAGCTCATCACACATTTTGCCCAAAAATTGTCAAGATTTGAAGGCCCCCATCCATTCAAATGATCACAGAGGTTAGCAACTTTGTCCTTTCATCTCTCATTGCTAGATTAGCTCTTGCAATACTTTGTATAGTGATTAATTTGTGAGTTTAGTAATTTGGGAGGAATTATATGTGCTAGTATTTGATTTATATGCAATTTGAGGTCAAAAATAACACTTAGTTTGCATATGTAGGTGTGCTTTACTTAGTGCCTTCTAAATCTCCGTCGTAACCACCGTCGATCGCCCGCACCATCCCGTCGCGGGCACCACCTTGTGGTCAGCCTCTTGTTCATGAATGTTTTACATTACCAAATTGATGTTTGTGTGATTTGGATATATAGTTACTCGTATAATTATCTTACCCGTACATTGTTTGTTATACATAGTGCCATGGTTTTCATATCCGTCCCCGTCGGCCCTCGTCCTTGTTATGATTCTGATGTGGTATATTCTCTTTTAAAACTAGTTGTTGCATTTCGTGTTTATGACAAATTATGCCCATCAAGTTGACATAGATATTTTTATCTAGGAGGTATGTGAACCGGAAATTCCAACTGACCCTATTGTCGAGAGGTTAAATTTAGTTGAAAGAGAAAATGAGTATTTGAATGAAAAATTGAAAAGAATTGAAGGGGAGAAGATGGAATTGAAGTTGCATGTTGCCGATGTCGTCGATGACCACAAGATCAAGATGGAGAAAATGTGCTTGAAGATTAGAAAGATTAGAAAATATGCCATTGATAGTGAGGCTTGGTATCATTATGATGTTGGATCAATTGTTACCTTAGTTGCGATCTTGATTGCATTTGTTGTTGCATTTAAATGCTTTATCTAGAGAGTTATTTGTTTGTTGCATTTAAGTGTTGTATGAACTTGTATTAATTTGGTCTTTTTGGTGTTGTGTAATGAAGATGAGCCGACAATGGATGTATGATGACCGATGCTCTCCCGAGTTCATTAATGGCGTGCATACTTTTCTGCCTGCGGCTGAGGCAAACAAGCGGGCGGATGGTTTTATGCCTTGTCCATGTGCTGTCTGTAAGAATGATCATAATTACTCTACGTCAAGAACCATTCACGTCCACCTGTTTAAGTTCGGTTTCATGCCCCACTATAATGTTTGGACCAAGCACGGAGAAAGAGGGGTTATGATGGAAGACAATGAAGAAGAAGAGGACGACGACAGCTATCCTGGCCATGGGTTCCCTGAATACGATGATACAACAATGGGGAAAGAAGCTGAGCCGGCAATGCGGGAAGAAGCTGAAGAAGAGGCATCAGATGAGCCCGCTGATGATCTAAGTCGGGCCATTGCCGATGCAAAGAGAAACTGCACAAGTGATTTGGAGAAGAAGAAGTTGCAACGCATGTTAGAGGATCACAAGAAATTGTTGTACCCGAATTGCGAAGCTGACAAGAAATAGTTGGGCACCACACTGGAATTGATGCAATGGAAGGCAGAGAATGGTTTATCTGACAAGGGATTTGGAAAGTTGCTGGTAATGATAAAGAATATTCTTCCGAAGGACAACGTATTGCCCGAGAGTACGTATGAAGCAAAGAAGGCTGTCTGCCCTCTAGGGTTAGAGGTGCAGAAGATACATGCATGCCCTAATGACTGCACCCTCTACCGCGGTGAGTACGAGGTTTGAACGCTTGCCCGGTATGCGGTGCATTGCGCTATAAGATCAGCCACGATGACCCTGGTGATGTCGAGGGCGAGCACCCCAGGAGGAAGATTCCTGCCAAGGTGATGTGGTATGCTCCTATAATACCACGGTTGAAACGTTTGTTCCAAAACAAAGAGCATGCCAAGGCGATGTGATGGCACAGAGAAGACCGTAAGAAAGACGGAAAGTTGAGAGTACCCGTTGACGGGTCGCAGTGGAGAAAAATCGAGAGAAAGTACGGGAAGGAGTTTGCAGATGATGCAAGGAACGTATGGTTTGGTCTAAGCGCAGATGGCATTAATCTTTTTGGGGAGCAGAGCAGCAACCATAGCACCTAGTCTGTGACTCTATGTTTGTATAACCTTCCTCCTTGGTTGTGCATGAAGCGGAAGTTCATTATGATGTCAGTGCTCATCCAACGCCCTAAGCAACCCGGCAACGACATTGATGTGTACCTAAGGCCATTAGTTGAAGAACTCTTACAGCTGTGGAATGGAACAGGTGTACGTGCGTGGGATGAGCACCGACAGGAAGAATTTGACCTAAAGGCGTTGCTGTTCATGACCATCAATGATTGGCCTGCTCTCAGTAACCTTTCAGGACAGACAAACAAGGGATACCGCGCATGCACGCACTGTTTGGATGATACCGACAATATATATTTGGACAATTGTAGGAAGAATGTGTACCTGGGACATCGTCGATTTCTTCCGAGCAGGCATCCCGTAAGAAAGAAAGGCAAGCATTTCAAAGGTGAGGCGGATCACCGGACGAAGCCTCGCCACCGTACTGGTGCTGATGTACATGATATGGTCAAGGATTTGAAGGTAGTCTTTGGAAAGGGTCCTGGCGGACAACCTATTCCGAATGATGCTGACGGACGCGCACCCATGTGGAAGAAGAAATCTATATTTTGGGACCTGCCCTACTGGAAAGACCTAGAGGTCCGCTCCGCAATCGACGTGATGCACGTGATGAAGAATCTTTGTGTGACCCTGCTTGGCTTCTTGGGCGTGTATGGGAAGACAAAAGATACACCTGAGGCATGGGAGGACCAGCAACGTATGCACGGAAAAGACGGCATACATCAGGGTCATGACAGCTACGCTCTTACCAAAGAAGAGAAAGAAATCTTCTTTGAATGCCTGCTCAGTATTAAGGTACCGTCTGGCTTCTCGTCGAATATAAAGGGAATAATAAACATGGCAGAGAAAAAGTTCCAGAACCTAAAGTCTCATGACTGCCACGTGATTATGACGCAACTGCTTCCGGTTGCATTGAGGGGGCTTCTACCGGATAATGTTCGATTAGCCATTGTGAAGCTATGTGCATTCCTCAATGCAATCTCTCATAAGGTAATCGATCCAGAAATCATACCAAGGTTAGAGAATGATTTGGTGCAATGTCTTGTCAGTTTCGAGTTGGTGTTCCCACCATCCTTCTTCAACATCATGACGCACGTCCTAGTTCACCTATGCGAAGAGATTAACGTTTTGGGTCCTGTATTTCTATACAATATGTACCCCTTTGAGAGGTTCATGGGAGTCTTAAAGAAATATGTTCATAACCGTGCTAGGCCAGAAGGAAGCATCTACAAGGGCCATCACAATGAGGAGGTCATTGAGTTTTGTATTGACTTTATTCCTGACCTTAAGCCGATTGGTGTTCCTGAATCGCGGCATAAGGGCAGACTGGATGGAGAAGGCACGCTAGGAGGGAATCAACTAATATGTATGGACGGACATTCTCTCACTGAAGCACACTACACAGTTCTACAGAATTCCGCCTTGGTGGCTCCGTATATGAACGAACACAAGAATTTTCTACGCTCCAAACACCCGGAGCGGTCTGATGACTGGATTACACGTGAACAAACCAGGAGTTTCGTCGGCTGGTTGCAGACACGTACCATGCATGACGCCTCTATTGAAGATGACCTGTACTCGTTGTCCCAGTTACCATCTTCGAATATAATGACTCTCAAAGGGTACAAGATAAATGGTAATACATTTTACACGATCGCCCAAGATAAGAAGAGCACCAACCAAAACAGTGGTGTCCGCTTTGATGCAACAACCAAGACGGCAAAGGAAACATATTATGGTTACATAGAGGACATATGGGAACTTGACTATGGACGTGGTTTGAAGGTCCCTTTGTTTCGGTGCAAATGGGTCAATATGACACGAGGCGGGGTAACGAAAGACCCGCAGTACGGAATGACAACAGTGGATCTCAACAATCTTGCGTATGCAGACGAACCATTCGGCCTAGCCAATGATGTGGCACAGGTTTTCTATGTGAAGGACATGTCTACCAAGCCGAGAAAAAGAAAAGATAAGGAAGCGAATGCATCATACGATGAGCCAAAGCGCCACATAGTTCTTTCTGGGAAGAGAAACATCGTGGGAGTGGATGACAAGACAGACATGTCAGAAGATTATGAAAAGTTTGATGAAATTGCTCCATTCACAGTGAATATTGACCCGAGCATCCAGTTAAATGATGAAGATTTTCCATGGCTACGGCGCAAACAGACACACGCGAAGAAAAAGTTTCATGCATTTACTGTCCAAAGCAAAAATATTCACAAAGAAACTCTAAATACAGCAAAAAAACAACTCAAAAATAAATAAAACAAAAATAAATAAAGCAAAAAAATAGCAAAAATATTCACAAAGAAACTCTAAATACAGCAAAAAACAACTCAAAAATAAATAAAACAAAAATAAATAAAGCAAAAAAAGCCCGCCTACTGGGCCAGAGCGGTCTGCATACGACTAGAAACCGAACGTGTTGTTGGGCCAGGATGCAGGCCCGCAAAGGCCCAGTAGGCCCACAGGGCAGCACAGAACAGGTAGGCCCAGTAGGCCTGCTTTGGAGAGGAGCTCGAGAGAGCTACCGCACTGGGGCTTATAAACCAGTGCGGACACCCCTCGGCTAGCAAGGTGGGACTAAACTTGACGCACCGCACCTGCGCCAGCGCACCCCTTTAGTACCGGGTCGTGGCTCCAACCGGTACTAAAGGGTGGGTCTTTAGTACCGATTGGTGCTACCAACCGGTACTAAAGGGGTGCGCTTCCCGCCGCTTAGCCTGGCCAAAACAGACCTTTAGCACCGGTTGGTGGCACCAACCAGTACTAAAGGGGGGTTCTATATAAGAAAACACTTCAAAAAAATTCAGTTTCTCATCTCTCCCTCTACTTCTTCTCCTCTGCCCCGTCGCCGCCGCCCCTCCTCGCCGCCCCCGTCGTCGTCCGTCGCCGTCCCCGTCGCCGTCCGTCGCCATCCCCGCCCCGGCCGCGTCCCCATCCCCGTCTTCCCCGTCGTCGCGCCCCGCCCCGTCGTCCCGCGCGTCGTCCCCGCCCGGCCCGTCCCCGTCCCCGTCGTCGTCACCCCGTCCCCATCCCCGTCGTCACCGCCCGTCGCCTCGCCTCGCCGCCGGTGAGCTCCTGCCCGCCGCCATGTCCACACACACACACACATTGTTTTTTAGTTTTTTAGTTATAGGAATATTAGAAATGTTATAGAAATGTTAGTTATATAGAAATGTTATAAATTTTTCTGTTTTTTAGTTATAGAAATATTTATAGAAATGTTAGCAATTTTTCTGTTTTTTAGTTATAGAAATATTAGAAATGTTATAGAAATGTTAGTTATATAGAAATGTTAGAAATTTTAGAATTAGTTTTAGCTAGACGAATTAGATTAATGTCAAATTGTTAGACGATGACCGATGTTATAATTTTAGTTATAGAAAAATTTAGAATTTGCATATAGAATTTTAGTTATCACAATCCAATCATTTAAAAAATGTTACTTTTTGCGGGCATATAGTATTTGTTTTCGACGATGCCCGGCCCGCATTCTCGCCGTCGACCCGTTCGCGACGACGTCCGGCTGACCCATGTCCGGGACTGGGCTCCGCCGGGCTGGCACTGGGAGGTGCTACCTGGAGGGGCGCCCCGCTTGGTGAGGAACCCGGCCTCGGGTTCCGTCGACGACCCTGATCTCCTTTGGTGGCGTTCGCGTGGGCCACATTCGGTGCAGAGGGAGTCGGCCCGCCGGAGGTGGTGCGTCGCCGTGTCAGGGAGGAGGACGAGCACGTCCATCGCTACATGGCTGCTATGGACGTCAGGTTCTCCAATACCTGGCAGGTTCTTTGGGCAGATGACCGGAGATATGATCCTGTGATGGTTCCTTCTCTTTGGGTGTCCACCGCCCGCGCCCCAGGAACCGCAAGTGGCCTAGATTCTTCTGTAGTATTCGATCTTTATTAGCTACCTAGCCAGTGATGTATTCGATATATAATATTTGAGACGATGTATTCGAGATTATATATATTATTAGAGACGATGTACTCGAGATTATATATTATTCGAGACGATGTATTCGAGATTATATATTATTTGAGACGATGCATATTATGTACTATATGATTCAGTTTTTCCTTATTGATTGCATCCATGCATTGTAATTTGAATAGTAAATTGTTTTTTATTTCTTCTGGATTAGTTAAATAAAAGCTATGGCGGACAATACCGGCAGAGAGGGAGAAGAGGCCCTGTTCGAGATCATACGCAGCCCTAACAGGCCAGATGATCTGAATGAAGCAGATGACGGCTCCCAATATCTGAACAATACCAGAGAGGGTGATGATAAGATATTCGATCTCGACGACCGAGCTGATGAAGTCATGAACTATGATTATGATGATGCAGACAATGATTATGATGACGCATACAATGTTGATCTTGAAATAACAAAGACTACCGGCGAGGTATATTTATATAAGCAGGCATCTAGTGATCATCACATGTTTTTTTTATTTGAAGATATATTAACGAATCGATCTTTCTTCTTTCAGCCCTTCGGATCGAGCAAATCTGCTTCTACAGACAGCAGGACAAAGCGAGGCCCGGGCAAAAAGTTGAAGGAGGGTGTAAAGTACAACATTGATTCAATCGAAGCTAGTGGCGAACCCCTCACGCCTAAGAACATTGCGAACAAGTTCGTTCGTCAGTGCGGAGTTCTTGTGAAGGACCAACTCCCGATCTCCATTCAAGAATGGAAAGAGCCAAAAACTAAACGTACGACAGAGCAAAAGAAAAGCTTTGGGAATCTCTGATGGAACATTTCACCCTACCAGATTATTTCACTGATGCAGATGTGCAGAAAGTCATGGATGCTGCTCTTAAGAAGATGGCAATTGCATTCAACACCCACAAGAAAACTGTATGGGCCAACTACGTCGCTGCAGAAAGGAAGACTCCAGAATTCAAGGGAACAATGGAGAAGCAAAGAAAACACTGGCCCGCTTTCGTGAAATTCAAGGAATCAGAATTATCTAAGGAACGGTCGAGAAAAAACAAGGCCAATGCCGCAAAAAAGACGCAGATCCATAGGCCGGGGCCAGGTGGCTACGCGGTGGCAATGCCTAAGTGGGATAAGTCTGAGCAAGATATGGAGGATGCAGGGGGTCACTCCGGTTACTAGGAGCTGGCCCCCCAGGTGCAGAACTTGGTTCTATGCACATGGGGGCGTTGGACCCGAAGACAGGCCTGGTTTCGAAGAAGGCAAGTCTAAAAGGAGCCGAACAAAAGTTACTTGACGCAATAGAAGATGCTCGAAAGGGGGTGTTCACGCCCAACAGAGAGAACAACGAGCTTACGCGCGCCATGGGAAATCCTGAACACCCGGGAAGAACACGAGGCAAGGGCGTTATTCCCTGGTATGAGGGCTTTTCGGAATGGAACGACGACTACAGGAGTCGTGCAAGAAAGAAGATGGAGGAGGAGGAGAATAGGAAGCTGGAGGAGGAGCAGAGGAAGCAGGACGTAGAACGCCTTCAAGGCCTAGAAGCAAGGCACGCGGACTTGGCTCTCAAATTCCAGCGGCAGCAGCAGCAGATCGACTCACTTAGCCAGGAAAGGGGGTCTCAGCAGCGGCAGCAGCAAGCGGATGATCCAGCATTGGATAGCACCGTCCCATCCATGCCGAGAAGCAGCGTTGGTTCCGCCCCGAGCGACGCACTGCTGGATACATACCCTGTGGATGACATCATAGAGAACACTAACTGTGAGCTACACTTCAAAATGAAGAACATATCCATGAAGGTGGCGGACTCCGTTGCTTTTACAAATACCCCCGAAGCAACCTTACATTGCACCACGATTCCAGCGGGCTATGCTCGTGTCTTGGTTGATGAGGTGGTGGACCAATATTCGGGGCTAGAGCTTGACATTCCTGGAGATGACGACGAGCACACACTGGGAGAGGCCATACATCTTATCATCCTATGGAGAAAGGATTGCATCATCTTTCGAAGGCCACCGACACCGTGTCTGCCGACTCCTCCTCGAAGTCCGCCACCGAGTCAGCAGACGCCCGCTCCTCCAAGTCCACGAACGCGTGATCTGACTCCTCCTCGAAGTCCGCCACCGTGTCAGCAGACTCCCGCTCCTCCAAGTCCACGAACGCGTGAGCCGGCTCCTCCTTGAAGTCCGCCATCGCGTCAGCAGACTCCCGCTCCTCCAAGTCCACCAATGCGTGAGCAGACTCCTGCTCCAACTCAGCCACGTCAGCCGTCTCCGTCGCCTCAGCAATCGCAGAAGAGACACGCCGCAGCTATGGTGCGTAGTGGTACGAGTCGAGGTAGTACAGGAGGTACAGGCGGAGACAAGCGATATAAATATGGTCCAAGCCTCGCTCCTCTTCCTCAGAGGCCTTACGACATGACCGAGGAGCAAAACAAAGCCATAGTGAAGGCCCAAGTGGACGCCCATTTTGGACCGAAACCGGCACCGCCGCCGAGGGAGAAAGTGCCTGAGGAAAAGATTGACCACTTCATTCGTATGGCTAGACCACCAGCTCCCAAGCCTGTTGACTCAGACTATGAGCACCAAATCAGGAAGGCACATCGAGCACGACTACAGAAGGAAGCGAGCTCGAGCTCGAGCCAACAAGCAGCTGGCAAAAAATGCGGGAAAACCGTTCCCCAGCTGGGAGAACAGGCGGCGCAATCGATCCCCCCGCTTGTTGTGCCAACAACACATGAGAGTACGCGCGCCCTATATTATTGTGGGCAAACCGTTCCCCAGCTGAACAATCTGGTAATAACCGAGGAGCATATAAGCCAGGCTAAAATGCTCAATATCAGTGTTGGACAACTCCTCGAGATCGAGCCCATGTCTCCTCTTAGAGAGGAGGAAATAAAATGGAAATATGTCCGGGGCAAACCTTTGGTCAAGCCCGAGGAGGTCAAGAACCTCCCAACGAGAATGTATGAATTGCATTAGTGGTACATGAACATTACCAAGATTTGCAATCGAGAGTCCCTCATGGTGAATGTGAAGGAGGAGCATTACTTCCAGGAGAAAGCTCTGTCCGTTGAGTATTCAGAACTATTTCAGTTATACAATCAAGACGCACTCGATAAATCTCTCGTCAGTTGCTATTATTTGTAAGTGATTTCTTTCTGTAATTTAAGTCTCAAGCTAGCTGTAGTGATCATTTTGATCAGTCATTACCTGTAATTATACTCACTGTATTCTTTTCTGTGGTATTATGCAGGATGAAGATGTATGAAATGAAAAAATCTGGGCGCTATGGCATTGGGTTCATTGACCCAAATACTGTTAATGAACACACATGGAAAATTCCAAGTTGTCGAGCAAGTTTAGAGGAAAGCATGCTAGAGTTCTTCAAGCGCCTCAATACCAATGAAGATATACTACTTCCTTACAACTTCCTGTGAGTCACACAGTCTTGTACTACAAATTCTGTTTTTGCTTACTAGCTAGCTAGATGTTAATAATTAAGTGTATAGGGTTTAGGGTAGTTGATTAGTGTTGTGCACATGCCCGCTTAATTAAGACATGCAAACGTGTGCGCATGCAGTTACCACTGGATCTTGTTAGTCATTAAAGTTGATAAAGGAATAGTTGAAGTACTGGACTCACTACTTAAGGAAGAAAGTGACTTCGCCATCTTGAAGGGGATACTCGACAGGTAATTTCAATCATTATTAACTATATCTCGGCCTATTTAATTAGTTCATCATTTCCTGATATCAACTATTTAGTAACCCCTTTATTCATTTTCTTTGCTGCCGGGCAGGGCTTGGGCAAAGTTCATCAAGGTGACTCCAGGCAAGTGGAAAAAAAAGTTGTATTGGTGGCGACCCAAGGTAAGTAATTAAGTAGTACTAGCTAGCTAGCTAGCTACCATCTCTTTAATTCTTGTTTCAATATCATTAATTGATTAGCATGCTTGATTAATCATTATCTGATTAAATTCCATTCTCGTAAAGGCCCTGAAGCAGGCGCCGGGGACTGATCTGTGTGCATACTACGTTTGCGAGAACATTGGCATGATGGCGTCTGGAAGGAGCAGATCTCAAAGACAGGACTGGGTACGTTTGTTAGAAACTATTCACAAATTTTTACACCATTATCGATATCTAGTCACACAACTAATACACATGCATATTGATCTCCTTCTTAACAGTTCAGAGAGGTGCGGGAGCAGCTCCTACCAACGGAGCGCATACTAGCACTTCAAGAGGAAATAGCGGGATTTTTGCTCGACCAGGTCATAGATCCCAAAGGAGAATACTATTACCCGCTACCGCCCCCATGAACCACTTGTCATCGTGCTCCGAAGGCACCAAGGCAACATGTAGGAAAAATTGTATATATATATACATGTGTATGTGTGAATAATTAATGGTGGTTGTGAGACATTCGATATATATATATATATATATATATATATATATATATATATATATATATGATCGGTTCTACGAGAAAATCTATTTATATATATGCATAACGTGTACAATATGTAGTATCGTAAAATACCAGCAAACAAAAAAGAATTAAATGGAAAACACAAAATTAATGGAAAAATAAAAAATAAAACCAAAACACCCCCAAACATTTAGTACCGGTTGGTGTTACCAACCGGTACTAATGGTCTACCAGCACCCGGGCCTGTCTCGTGCCACGTGGTAGCACTTTAGCACCGGTTCGTGCCAAACTGGTAGTAAAAGGGGGGCTTTAGTCTCCACTCTTTAGTGTCGGTTGTAGAACCGGCACTAAAGGCCCTTACGAACCGGCGCTAAAGCCCGGTTCTGCACTAGTGCATAAAATTCCAAATGTCCATGCTATGAAAAAAAGAATATGATATAACTTGATGAACAACACTTCACATCAAAAATTCTGTTTTTATCACTTACCTACTCAAGGACGAGTAGGAGTTAAGCTTGGGGATGCTGATACGTCTCCAATGTATCTATAATTTTTGATTGTTCCATGCTGTTTTATTATCAATCTTGGATGTTTTATAATCATTTTATAGTCATTTTATATCATTTTTTGGTACTAACCTCTTGACATAGTGCCAAGTGCCAGTTGCTGTTTTTCCATGTTTTTTACATCGCAGCAAATCAATATCAAACGGAGTCCAAATGCCACGAAACTCCACGATGATTTTTATGGGCCAGAAGGAAGGCAATGGGCCCTGGTTGCACCTGGGGGTGCCCTGAGGGGGGCACAACCCACCAGGACGTGCCAGGAGGCCCAGGCGCGCCCTGGTGGGTTGTGCCCACCTCGGGTGCCCCCCGGACCGCCTGTTTGCTCTATAAATACCCCAAAAATCCATAAAACCCTAGGGGAGTCGACGCAATATTCATCCAGTCGCCGCAGAGTCCAGAACCACCAGATCCAATCTAGACACCATCACGGAGGGGTTCACCACTTTCATTGGTGCCTCTCTGATGATGCGTGAGTAGTTCTTTGTAGACCTTCGGGTCCGTAGTTAGTAGCTAGATGGCTTCCTCTCTCTTGCTGAATTCTCAATACAATGGTCTCTTGGAGATCCATATGATGTAACTCTTTTTGCGGTGTGTTTGTTGGGATCTGATGAACTTCGAGTTTATGATCAGTTATATCTTTTTATATCCATGAAAGTTATTTGAGTTTCTTTGATCTCTTATATGCATGATCTCTTATAGCCTCGTATTTTTTCTCCGATATTTGGGTTTTGTTTGGCCAACTTGATCTATTTATCTCGCAATGGGAAGAGGTGCCCGGTAGTGGGTTCGATCTTACGGTGCTTGATCCCAGTGACAGAAAGGGAACCGACACGTATGTATTGTTGCTACTAAGGATAAAAAGACGAGATCTATATCTACCGCCATATAGATAAACGGATCTTGTCTACATCATGTCATCGTTCTTATTGCATTACTCCGTTTTTCCATGAACTTAATACACTAGATGCATGCTGGATAGCGATCGATGTATGGAGTAATAGTAGTAGATGTAGGCAGGAGTCGGTCCACTAATCTTGGACGTGATGCCTATGTAATGATCATTGCCTGGATATCGTCATGATTATTTGAAGTTCTATCAATTGCCCAACAGTAATTTGTTTACCCACCGTTTGCTATTTTTCTTGAGAGAAGCCACTAGTGAAACCTACGGCCCCCGGGTCTTCCTTCTCATATATTTGCCTTGCGGTCTACTTTTCCTTTGTGTTTTTATTCAGATCTATTAAACTAAAAATACAAAAATATCTTGCTGCACTTTATTTTATTTGCGATCTATTATTTCAATCTATTACAATTTTCTCCCGTCATCGTGCCTTCTGGCGCCGTTACCCGAAAGGGATTGACAACCCCTTTAACACGTCGGGTTGTGAGTGGCTATTATTTGTGTGCAGGGGCTGTTTACGTTTTCTTGCTTGGTTCTCCTATTGGTTCGATACCTTGGTTTCATTACTGAGGGAAATACCTACCGTTGTTGTGCTACATCATCCTCTCCTCTTGGGGGAAACACCGACGTAGTCTGAGCAAACATCATCAGCGCGCCACCCCCTTGTGGGCTATCCCCTCTCTCTCTCATGGCCCATGAGGCCCATGACTTCCCCCGGGGGGTTCCGGTAACCCCTCGGTACTCCGGAAAAATACCCGAACCACTTGAAACCATTCCGGTGTCCGAAAACCACCTTCCAATATATCAATCTTTACCTCTCAACCATTTCGAGACTCCTCGTCATGTCCGTGATCTCATCCGGGACTCCGAACAATCTTCGGTCACCAAAACACATAACTCATAATACAAATCGTCATCGAACGTTAAGCGTGCGGACCCTACGGGTTTGAGAACTATGTAGACATGACCGAGACACATCTCCAATCAATAACCAACAACGAAACCAGGATGCTCATATTGGTTCCTACATATTCTACGAAGATCTTTATCGGTCAAACCGTAATAACAACATACGTTATTCCCTTTGTCATCGGTATGTTACTTGCCTGAGATTCGATCGTCGGTATCCTCATACCTAGTTCAATCTCGTTACCGGCAAGTCTCTTTACTCGTTCCGTAATGCATCATCCCGTAACTAACTCATTAATCACATTGCTTGCAAGGCTTATAGTGATGTGCATTACCGAGAGGGCCCAGAGATACCTCTCCGATACTCGGAGTGACAAATCCTAAGAGGAATTGCTGAAGAATTCACTGATACAATCCTCTACTAGCCCCTTTGCTTCACCTGTGCTGTTACTGAAGAAGAAGGATGGGACATGGAGGATGTGCATTGATCTTGATCTATGCCAACCCAACAAACACCTTCGGAGACACCTGTAGAGCATCTTTATAATCACCCAGTTACGTTGTCACGTTTGATAGCACACAAGGTGTTCCTCCGGTATTCGGGAGTTGCATAATCTCATAGTCAGAGGAATATGTATAAGTCATGAAGAAAGCAATAGCAATAAAACTTAACGATCATTATGCTAAGCTAACGGATGGGCCTTGTCCATCACATCATTCTCTAATGATGTGATCCCGTTCATCAAATGACAACACATGTCCATGGTCAGGAAACTTAACCATCTTTGATTAACGAGCCAGTCAAGTAGAGGCATACTAGGGACACCTTGTTTTGTCTATGTATTCACACATGTACTAAGTTTCCGGTTAATACAATTTTAGCATGAATAATAAACATTTATTATGATATAAGGAAATATAAATAACAACTTTATTCTTGCCTCTAGGGCATATTTCCTTCATCAAGATGATCTGATTGATCATTTGTGGACGTTTCATATGGAAAATTATAACATGTCTTGAATAAATGAATTCAAATTAGAACTATTTTATTTCAAAGCTTTATGTTCCAATTGTAATAATTTATATAATTATAGTTGCATTCAAATATTTATCTTTGGGTCAGTAATGCACTGTGATATTTATCTTAGATTATTTTTACTATCTAGAGTATATAAATACTAACGGGCCAATATTGGAGGAATATGTTGGAACAACCGATCTTATGTCCGTGAACACATCCAAACGTGTCCGTGGAAATTTGGGGGGCATTCGGTTTGGTAAAGACCGTTGAAGATGCCATGACCCTCAAACTTTAATTCAAACGATACACTTTAAATAGATTTTATGTTTGAACTACATACTTTCCTCACCTAATAGAATTTATGTCTGAACTATGTTTTGTCCTATTCGAATTTATTTATGTTTGAAATATGTTTTTATTTCTGAATAAATTTTATTTATTAGTCGACGAGCATGAACTTGTACTAGGGAAATGATTCTGATCAGCGGGCCGATCTAGCGCAGGGCGTCCGCCTCTTCTTGTTTGACACGTGGCCTACAGGACCACACACGTCTCTTTCATCTTATCTCTGCAACAATGGTGTTGTTGCAAAACAGTGGCAGCGAACGACGACTGCGCAAGTGCGCGAGTGACTGGAGATGTTGTAAATTTTATAACATGAGTCTTGTTGCAGAATATTAGATGCGGCAGAGATATTGTTGCAATTTTTGCAACAAGGGCCATGTTGCAAAAAAATAGAGAGGAGATTGTTTAACATGGGTCTTGTTGCAGAAAATTAGAGAAGAGGAGATTTTGCAACAAGGGTATTGTTGCAGAAAATTAGAGAAGAGGAGATTTTGCAATAAGGGTCTTGTTGCAGGAAATTGGAGAAAGATTTTGCAACGAAGGTCTTGTTGCAGAAATATAAGATTTTGCAAACAAAGTCTTGTTGCGGAAATAAAAAAGAGAAACGATAAGGACAGCTCCACTGACTAATCGGATGGCTCGCGAGACAGCGGATCTCGATGCACAGCGTGCCCCTTTGTACTAGGGAAATACTTCCCCTCAACCGACGGATACCTGGGGCTTCTTCCGCCACCTCTGTTGCGCGACGCATGTCCAGTGGGGGTCCACCATGGCTGTCACGCACAACCTTATCCCAGCAGATGCGACTAGCCATTCCTCCACGAGTCTTCTTCCTTGGAAATCCCCATTCATTTTTTCTTGCCAACACCAATCGATGTAAGATAGTTTCTGCCAAACGTCACCACTGTTGATGCCCTTGCCGGCAACCACCCACCTCACCAGAGAGGAGGATAGCGGCGAGGTAGCAACCGGGGGTCAGGCGCGATTGACGCTGTTGTCGGCCGCTTCCTTCACGACAGGTGGCCGCGCGCGGTGCACCTACCTTGCCGGAGAGGAGGATGACGGCAAGCCGACCTCGTCAGAGGTCCAGTGTGCTCCTTCCTCACCATTGTTCGACGAAAGTTCACGGCCAACGACTAACTGTGATTTTTTTTCTTGTAACATCTTCCCTGTTGCGAGAAAGATTTTCTGTAACATCAATGATGTTGCAAAACTTTCTTCCAAAACACCAATATAAAGGTGAGGACAAAAAAATATGCAACATTGGCTCTATTGCAAGTAAAATCTACAGATGTTTCTGCAACACAACCTTTGTTGCAAAAAATTCTGCAACATCACCTCTGTTGCAAAGGTTTCTGCAACCCAACCTATGTTATAAAATTTTCTGCAACACCGCTCTTGTTGCAGGAGGGGGGGTGCATGTGAATGGGTAGATTGGACGACCATCCTCGTGTCCATCCAACGGCCAGCTAGGCGGCGGATGTTTTCTACTTATCCGCCAACCGACGCGTAGCGTGGCCCATAACCCCCACCTTTTCAAAGTTTTGGCCACACAGGAGTCAGGTGAGCCCACCTACAATTACCACATGCATATTTTAACCACGTCACTGATCCGCGTCGAAGTGCATCCAGCCGTCTGTTCAAAGCATCAGCGAACAGCTAGTGTTTTGTTGTGGTCAAAACTATTTCATGTGTGTTTCAGCAAAATTTGACAAAGAAAGGTGAAAATATTACGAGGAGCCGTGCTTGTGCTTCAGGAAACTTCTGTGGCAAACTTGACTCGCAACGCTCTGCTGCTCACGTTATTTTCTGTTGAAAGGTTGCATCTGAAATTGATGCAGGTAATGGCCACCATCAACCAAACATCTGAAACTTTTTGTATTTTTACAAGCTCAGATCATCGGATGTAAAGCCTTTGCAGCAGTGATTCACAAGTTTGATACGCACGTACTACTAAACCCTTGATTTCATTGGGAAGATGTAATGCAATGCATGCGCCTGATTATGAAATTCTCCTACTTTTATGATGATTTTTCTCAGTTAATATAATTTATATATAAGTTCAACACATCATAGCTTAGCAACGACAAACTAAGCCTCCCATCATCGGGTGAGTTGTTCAATCAAAGTGTGACTTCAATCACGTGCTTTGTGGGATCTTTGTCATATCTCATATGCGTTCAAATTTGATCGTGACACGAGCTGATGCCTTCGCCCTCACGTACGTACGTGATGTGCTAGGAGTCTGTTACAGCTATTTAATACCGACACATAAACTGTAACCTAGAAAAAAGTGCATATATCCTACGGAAAGGCTTACGAGTTAGGAAACCGCGCGCGGTCCACGATCGATCTCTTTTCTCACAGCTAGCTGCTCGATTAGGCGATCGCGAGAGGCCATGCCGGTAACCAAGACCTCGTCGACGGTGGCCGTCCACGCCGGCGAGCACCTGCTCAAGGTTACTGGCCACTCCCTGCTCATCGGCAGCAATACCTTCCTCACGTCAGAAACCTTCCGGGTCGGCGATCATGACTGGAATATCCGATACTACCCGAACGGCGACCGCAGTATCGTCGACGATCAGTTCACCTCGGTTTTTCTCTGGCTGGTAAACATAAACACCGATGAGAAGGAGGTCACGGCGCAGTGGTGTTTCTCCCTAAAGGAGGGCCCCACATGTTAGACTAAGCTAGTTGGCTGCATGGCTGCATAGTATAGGTCCTTTGCTTTTTCTGTTAAATAATGTGTGTGTGCATGGTGATGTGACCGGCACATGCACGTAGTTGTGGGAGCTCAGTGCACGTACGCACGATTCTCTCATGTTCTCTCGTTTTTTTCCCTATACCCTGGCTCCTCTCCTGGTGGGACTTGATCGCTGTGAGATGCGGTCGTGGGATGGCGCGGCCATCACGGATCATGGCGATCCCGCCGGGAGTGAGCGAGCTGGGGTGGCTTCTGTTGTAACAGAATAACTAGAAGAGAAATAGACGCAGAAAAAGCTGTGAAGTTGCACAGCGCAAAAACTCCTCTCTCTTTTTCGTTCGTGAGCTTGTCTTCCTCTCTCCCTCTTGCTCGATCCGGCAACGACAATTGGCATCAGAGCTTGGTGTTTGATCCTGCTCCGGTGGCCGGCGGTGTCTGATCCGCGGCGGCGTATATGTCGGGCGATGAGTCGGACGGGAAGAGCAAGGGCGGTGCCAGATCGCCAACTCAGACGCCTTCGTCCAAGGCGCCGGTCGCGCGCCTTACTGGCAGCGGCAGCGGCGAGTTCCGCGTCGTGCGCGAGGAGTCCGGGGCGTCGATGATGCTCACCCGCACCAATTACCAGGAGTGGGCACTTGTGATGCAGGTCAAGCTGCAAGTCGCCCGCGTTTGGACCGCAGTGATCGAAGACGACGCCGACGAGAACGACGACCGGCACGCGCTGCAGATTATACTCTCCGGCGTGCCGCCGGAGATGCTGCGTGTACTGGCCGTGAAGGACACGGCGAAGGTGGCCTGGGAGACCATCAAGACGATGAGGATGGGCAGCGCGCGCGCCCGTGAGGCCAAGGCGCAGGTGCGCCGGCGAGAATTCGAGGATCTCCGTTTCAAAGACGGGGAGTCCATCGAGGATTTCGGGTTGCGGCTCTCCGCCCTCGCCGCTGATCTCGAGCTGTTCGGCGACCCCGTCACCGAGCACAAAGCCGTCCAGAAGTTCCTTCGGGTGGTGCCGCGCCGTTATCGCCCGATGGCGATGGCGATCGAGTCCCTTCTCGATCTGAAGGCCTTGACGATCGAGGAGCTCGTCGGCCGTTTCTCTGCGTGCGAGGATCATTACGACCTCGACGACGGCGCGCAGCCTGCCGGACGTCTCTTGCTCACTCACGAGGAGTGGCTGGCCCGCGAGAAGGTGGGCGGCGGCGGTGGATCGTCGTCTGGCAGCGGAGGCAACACCGGCAAGAACAAGGGGTTCGCCAAGGCCAAGTCTCAAGGCGGCGGCAAGGGCGCGTGGGCGGGCACGGGCGCAGGCGGCTCCGGCGGATCTGGCGGCAAGAAAAAGAAAGGCAAGTGCCACCACTGCGGCATACCAGGTCACTGGAAGAAGGAGTGCCGCACATGGCTCCGGGAGCAAGAACAGAAGGGCAAGCAGGAGCAAGCAAATCTCGCTGAAGCACACGCCGAGCACGATCAGGGTCTCTACATGGCTGTGGTCACCACAGTTGTTGCGTCCCAGATCGTGGCACCCCAAGAAGTGCACCTCAATGAGGAGAAAGTCATGCCTGTGCCCTCTCCAGACGGCGTGTGGTTCTTTGATACGGGAGCCATCAGCCATATGATAGGTGACAGAGGTGTCTTCGCATCTCTCGACGACACTGTGCACGGCACGGTGAGGTTTGGGGACGGCTCACTTGTGGCCATCCGTGGGCGCGGCACGGTGGTGTTCCACTGTCAGGGTGGTGACCAGCGCGCGCTCGCAGGTGTCTTCTTCATCCCTAGCCTCCGCACAAACATTGTCTTGGTGGGGCAGTTGGACGAGGCGGGCTGCGTCATCAGCATCCAGGACGGGCTCATGGTCATTAGAGACCCTGCTCGGCGTACCCTGGCGAGCGTCAGGCGGTCGGGCAATCGTCTGTACACTGGCGTACTCACCATGGATGCACCGGCCTGTCTGCTGGCACAAGGAGACAACCCAACCTGGCGGTGGCACGCACGCATGGGACACCTTCACTTCCGCGCCCTCCGAGCTCTCTCCACGAAGCAGATGGTGCGCGGCATGCCAGTCATCGATAGGGTTGAGCAATACTGCGATGGGTGTGCTCTGGGGAAGCAACACCTCGCCCCGTTCCCGCAGTCGTCCGCATACCGCGCAGAGCGCGGGCTGGAGCTCGTGCACACGGATCTCTGCGGCCCAATCGAGCCGACCACGCCAGGAGGTAACAAGTATTTCCTTCTGATCGTGGATGATTACAGTCGTTACATGTGGATAGAGCTTCTGAGGTCTAAAGACGAAGCCTTTGAGCGTTTCAAGAAGGTGCAGGCGCAGGCCGAGGCTGTTGGGGAACGTAGCAGAAATTCAAAATTTTCTACGCATCACCAAGATCAATCTATGGAGTTTACTAGCAACGAGAGGGGAGGAGTGCATCTACATACCCTTGTAGATCGCGAGCGGAAGCGTTCAAGAGAACGGGGTTGATGGAGTTGTACTCGTCGTGATCCAAATCACTGATGATCCTAGCGCCGAATGGACGGCACCTCCGCGTTCAACACACGTACGGAGCAGCGACGTCTCCTCCTTCTTGATCCAGCAAGGGGGGAGGAGAGGTTGATGGAGATCCAGCAGCACGACGGCGTGGTGGTGGAAGTAGCGGGATCCCGGCAGGGCTTCGCCAAGCGCAAGCGGGGAGGAGGGAGATGTGTCACGGGAGGGAGAGGGAGGCGCCAGGGCTTGGGGTTTGCTGCCCTCCCTTCCCCCCACTATATATAGGGCCAAGGAAGAGGGGGGGCGCAGCCATGGCCCTTCCTCCAAGGAAGGGTGCGGCCAGGGAGGAGTCCATCCTCCCCAAGGCACCTAGGAGGTGCCTTCCCCCTTTAGGACTCTCCCTTTATCTTATCTCTTGGCGCATGGGCCTCTTGGGGCTGGTTCCCTTGGCCCATATAGGCCAAGGCGCACACCCCAAAGCCCATATGGCCCCCCCGGGGCATGTGGACCCCTTGGTGGACCCCCGGACCCCTTTCGGCACTCCCGGTACAATACCGATAATGCGCGAAACCTTTCCGGCGACCAAAACAAGACTTCCCATATATAAATCTTTACCTCCGGACCATTCCGGAACTCCTCGTGACGTCCGGGATCTCATCCGGGACTCCGAACAACTTTCGGGTTACCGCATACTAATATCTCTACAACCCTAGCGTCACCGAACCTTAAGTGTGTAGACCCTATGGGTTCGGGAACCATGCAGACATGACCGAGACGTTCTCCGGCCAATAACCAATAGCGGGATCTGGATACCCATGTTGGCTCCCACATGTTCCACGATGATCTCATCGAATGAACCACGATGTCGGGGATTCAATCAATCCCGTATACAATTCCCTTTGTCTACCGGTATGGTACTTGCCCGAGATTCGATCGTCGGTATCCCGATACCTTGTTCAATCTCGTTACCGGCAAGTCTCTTTACTCGTTCCGTAACACATCATCCCGTGATCAACTCCTTGGTCACATTGTGCACATTATGATGATGTCCTACCGAGTGGGCCCAGAGATACCTCTCCGTTTACACGGAGTGACAAATCCCAGTCTCGATTCGTGCCAACCCAACAGACACTTTCGGAGATACCTGTAGTGCACCTTTATAACCACCCAGTTACGTTGTGACGTTTGGTACACCCAAAGCATTCCTACGGTATCCGGGAGTTGCACAATCTCATGGTCTAAGGAGATGATACTTGACATTAGAAAAGCTCTTAGCAAACGAACTACACGATCTTGTGCTAGGCTTAGGATTGGGTCTTGTCCATCACATCATTCTCCTAATGATGTGATCCCGTTATCAACGACATCCAATGTCCATGGTCAGGAAACCGTAACCATCTATTGATCAACGAGCTAGTCAACTAGAGGCTTACTAGGGACATGGTGTTGTCTATGTATCCACACATGTATCTGAGTTTCCTATCAATACAATTCTAGCATGGATAATAAACGATTATCATGAACAAGGAAATATAATAATAACCAATTTATTATTGCCTCTAGGGCATATTTCCAACAGTCTCCCACTT
Organism: Aegilops tauschii subsp. strangulata; assembly: GCF_002575655.3. Taxonomy (NCBI): domain Eukaryota; kingdom Viridiplantae; phylum Streptophyta; class Magnoliopsida; order Poales; family Poaceae; genus Aegilops; species Aegilops tauschii. The sequence continues at coordinate 84,019,863 of NC_053040.3, forward strand.
GCACTAGAGTCAATAATCTAGTTCACATCACCATGTGATTAACACTCACAGGTCACATCACCATGTGACCAACATCCAAAGAGTTTACTAGAGTCAACAATCTAGTTCACATCACTATGTGATTAACACTCAATGAGTTCTGGTTTGATCATGTTATGCTTGTGAGAGAGGTTATTAGTCAACGGGTCTAAACCTTTCAGATCCGTGTGTGCTTTACGAATATCTATGTCATCTTGTGGATGCTACCACGCGCTACTTGGAGCCATTTCAAATAACTGCTCTACTATACGAATCCGGTCTACTACTCAGAGTCATCCGGATTAGTGTCAAAGTTCGCATCGACGTAACCCTTTACGACGAACTCCTTTTCACCTCCATAATCGAGAAAATTCCTTAGTCCACTAGATACTAAGGATAAGTTCGACCGTTGTCATGTGATCCATTCCCGGATCACTATTGTACCCCTTGACCAACTCATGGCAAGGCACACTTCATGTGCGGTACACAGCATAGCATACTGTAGAGCCTACGTCTAAAGCATAGGGGACGACCTTCGTCCTTTCTCTCTCTTCTGCTATGGTCAGGTCTTGAGTCTTACCCAATACTCACACCTTGTAACACAGCCAAGAACTCCTTCTTTGCTGATCTATTTTGAACTCTTTCAAAATCATGTCAAGGTGTGCGTTCTTTGAAAATATCATCAGGCGTCTTGATCTATCTCTATAGATCTTGATGCCCAATATGTAAGCAGCTTTATCCAGGTCTTCCTTTGAAAAAACTCCTTTCAAACAACCCTTTATGCTTTCCAGAAATTTTACATCATTTCGGATCAACAATATGTCATTCACATATACTTATCAGAAATGTTGTAGCGCTCCCACTCACTTTATTGTAAATACAAGTTTCTAACAAACTTTGTATAAACCCAAAAACTTTGATCACTCCATCAAAGCGTATATTCTGACTCCGAGATGCTTGCTCTAGTCCATGGAAGGATCGCTGGAGCTAGCATACCTTTTAGCATCCTTAGGATCGACAAAACCTTTCTGATTGTATCACATACAACCTTTCCTTACGAAAACTGGTAAGGAAACTTGTTTTGACATCCATCTGCCAGATTTCATAAATGCAGCTAATGCTAACATGATTCCGACGGACTTAAGCATCGCTACGGATGAGAAAATCTCATCGTAGTCAACTCCTTGAACTTGTGAAAATACTCTTTGCCACAAGTCGAGCTTCATAGACGGTAACATTACCGTCCACGTCCGTCTTCTTCTTAAAGATCCATTTATCTCAATGGCTTGCCGATCATCGGGCAAGTTCACCAAAGTCCATGCTTTGTTCTGATACATGGATTCTATCTCGGATTTCATGGCCTCGAGCCATTCGTCGGAATCCGGGCCCACCATCGCTTCTCCACAGCTCATAGGTTCATCGTTGTCCAACAACATGACTTCCAAGACAGGATTACGCATTACTTTGAAGTAGTACGCATCCTCGTCGTCCTACGAGGTTTGGTAGTGACTTGATCCGAAGTTTCATGATCACTATCATAAGCTTCCACTTCAATTGGTGTAGGTGCCACAGGAACAACTTCCTGTGCCCTGCTACACACTAGTTGAAGTTATGGTTCAATAACCTCATCAAGTCTCCACCATCCTCCCACTCAATTCTTTCGAGAGAAACTTTTCCTCGAGAAAGGACTCGTTTCTAGAAGCAATTACTTTTGCTTCCAGATCTGAAATAGGAGGTATACCCAACTGTTTTGGGTTTTCTATGAAGATGCATTTATCCGCTTTGGGTTCGAGCTTATCAGCTTGAAACTTTTTCACATAAGCATCGCAGCCCCAAACTTTCAAGAAACGACAACTTAGGTTTCTCTAAACGGTGTCGTCTCAACGGAATTGCGTGGTGCCCCTTTTAAAGTGAACGCGGTTATCTCTAATGCCTAACCCACAAACGATAGTGGTAATTCGATAAGAGACATCATGGCATGCACCATATCCAATAGGGTGCAGTTATGATGTTCGGACACACCATCACACTGTGGTGTTCCAGGCGGTATTAATTGTGAAACACTTTCCACAATGTCTTAATTGTGTGCCAAACTCGTAACTCAGATACTCATCTCTATGATCATATCATAGACATTTTATCCTCTTGTCACGACAATCTTCAACTTCACTCTGAAATTACTTGAACCTTTCAATAATTCAGACTTGTGTTTCATCAAGTAAATACACTCAGCATCTACTCAAATCATATGTGAAGTAAGAACATAACGATATCCACTGCATGCCTCAGCACTCATTGGACTGCAGACATCAAAATGTATTACTTCCAACAAGTTGCTTTCTTGTTCCATCTTACTGAAAACGAGACCTTTCAGTCATCTTGCCCATGTGGTATGATTTGCATGTCTCAAGTGATTCAAAATCAAGTGAGTCCAAACGATCCATCTGCATGGAGTTTCTTCATGCATATATACCAATAGACATGGTTCGCATGTCTCAATCTTTTCAAAACGAGTGAGTCCAAAGATCCATCTACATGGAGCTTCTTCATGCGTTCTATACCAATATGACTCAAATGGCAGTGCCACAAGTATGTGGTACTGTCATTACTATTTTATATCTTTTGGCACGAACATGTGTATCACTGTGATCGAGATTCATTTTAGGTGCAAGACCATTGAAGGTATTATTCAAATAAACAGAGTAACCATTATTCTCCTTAAATGAATAACCGTATTGCGATAAACATAATCCAATCATGTTTATGCTCAACGCAAACACCAAATAACAATTATTTAGGTTTAACACCAATCTCGATGGTAGAGGGAGCATGCGATGCTTGATCACATCAACCTTGGAAACACTTCCAACACATATCGTCATCTCACCTTTAGCTAGTCTCCGTTTATTCCGCGGCTTTTATTTCGAGTTACTAACACTTAGCAACCGAACCGGTATCTAATACCCTGGTGCTGCTAGGAGTACTAGTAAAGTACACATTCATATAATGTATATCCAATATACTTCTGTCGACCTTGCCTGCCTTCTCATCTACCAAGTATCTAGGGTAGTTCTGCTTCAGTGACCGTTTCCCTCATTACAGGAGCACTTAGTCTCGGGTTTGGGTTTAACCTTGGGATTCTTCACTAGAGCAGCAAATGATTTGCTGTTTCATGAAGTATCCCTTTTGCCCTTGCCCTTCTTGAAACTAGTGGTTTTATTAACCATCAATAATTGATGCTCCTATTTGATTTCTACTTTCGCGATGTCAAACATCGCGAATAGCTCAAGGATCATCATATCTATCCCTGATATGTTATAGTTCATCACGAAGCTCTAATAGCTTGGTGGAAGTGACTATGGAGAACCATCACTATCTCATCTGGAAGATTAACTCCCACTCGATTCAAGCGATTGTGGCACTCAGACAATCTGAGCACGTGCTCAACGATTGAGCTTTTCTCCCTCAGTTTGCTGGCTTAAGAAACTTGTCAGAGGTCTCATACCTCTTGACGTGGGCACTAGTATGAAATCCCAATTTCAGTCTTCGGAACATCTCATATGTTCTGCGACGTTTCAAAAACGTCTTTGGTGCCACAATTCTAAACCATTAGCATTCCGCACTGAACTATCACGTAGTCATCAAAACGTGTATGTCAGATGTTTCGCAACATCTACAGACGACGCTGAGGTTCAGCACACCGAGCGGTGCATTAAGGACATAAGCCTTCTGTGCAGCAATGAGGACAATCCTCAGTTTACGGACCCAGTCCGCATAATTGCTACTATCAACTTTCAACTAAATTTTCTCTAGGAACATATCTTAAACAGTAGAACTAAAGCGTAAGCTATGACATAATTTGCAAAGTCCTTTTGACTATGTTCATGATAATGAAGTTCATCTGATTATTTAATGAACTCCCACTCAGATAGACATCCCTCTAGTCATTTAAGTGATACATGATCCGAGTCAAACTAGGCCGTGTCCGATCATCATGTGAGACGGACTAGTCATCATCAGTGAACATCTCCATGTTGATCGCATCTACTATACGACTCATGTTCGACTTTTCGATCTCTTGTGTTCCGAGGCCATGTCTGTACATGCTAGGCTCGTCAAGTCAACCTAAGTGTTTCCCATGTGTTCCGAGGCCATGTTTGTACATGCTAGGCTCGTCAACACCCGTTGTATTCGAACGTTAGAATCTATCACACCCGATCATCACGTGGTGCTTCGAAACAACGAACCTTCGCAACGGTGCACAGTTAGGGGGAACACGTCTCTTGAAATTTTAGTGAGGGATCATCTTATTTATGCTACCGTCGTTCTAAGCAAATAAGATGTAAACATGACAAACATCACATGCAAATCATAAAGTGACGTGATATGGCCTATATCATCTTGCGCCTTTGATCTCCATCTTTGAGGCGCGGCATGATCACCTTCGTCACCGGCATGACACCATGATCTCCATCGTCGTGTCTTCATGAAGTTGTCTCGCCAACTATTACTTCTACTACTATGGCTAACGGTTAGCAATAAAGTAAAGTAATTACATGGCGTTTTCATTGACACGCAGGTCATACAATAAATTAAGACAACCCCTATGGCGCCTGCCGGTTGTCATACTCATCGACATGCAAGTCATGATTCCTATTACAAGAACATGATCAATCTCATACATCACATATATCATTCATCACATCCTTTTGGCCATATCACATCACATAGCATACCCTGCAAAAACAAGTTAGACGTCCTCTAATTGTTGTTGCACGTTTTACGTGGCTGCTATGGGATTCTAGCAAGAACGTTTCTTACCTACGCAAAAGCCACAACGTGATATGCCAATTTCTATTTACCCTTCATAAGGACCCTTTTCATCGAATCCGATCCGACTAAAGTGGGAGAGACAGACACCCGCTAGCCACCTTATGCAACTAGTGCATGTCAGTCGGTGGAACCTGTCTCACGTAAGAGTACGTGTAAGGTCGGTCCGGGCCGCTTCATCCCACGATGCCGCCGAATCAAGATAAGACTAGTAACGGCAAGTAAATTGACAAAATCGACGCCCACAACTACTTTGTGTTCTACTCGTGCATAGAAACTACGCATAGACCTAGCTCATGATGCCACTGTTGGGGAACGTAGCAGAAATTCAAAATTTTCTACGCATCACCAAGATCAATCTATGGAGTTTACTAGCAACGAGAGGGGAGGAGTGCATCTACATACCCTTGTAGATCGCGAGCGGAAGCGTTCAAGAGAACGGGGTTGATGGAGTCGTACTCGTGGTGATCCAAATCACCGATGATCCTAGCGCCGAACGGACGGCACCTCCGCGTTCAACACACGTACGGAGCAGCGACGTCTCCTCCTTCTTGATCCAGCAAGGGGGGGAGGAGAGGTTGATGGAGATCCAGCAGCACGACGGCGTGGTGGTGGAAGTAGCGGGATCCCGGCAGGGCTTCGCCAAGCGCAAGCGGGGAGGAGGGAGATGTGTCACGGGAGGGAGAGGGAGGCGCCAGGGCTTGGGGTTTGCTGCCCTCCCTTCCCCCCACTATATATAGGGCCAAGGGATGGGGGCGCAGCCTTGGCCTTTCCTCCAAGGAAGGGTGCGGCCAGGGAGGAGTCCATCCTCCCCAAGGCACCTAGGAGGTGCCTTCCCCCTTTAGGACTCTCCCTTTATCTTATCTCTTGGCGCATGGGCCTCTTGGGGTTGGTTCCCTTGGCCCATATAGGCCAAGGCGCACACCCCAAAGCCCATGTGGCCCCCCCGGGGCATGTGGACCCCTTGGTGGACCCCCGGACCCCTTTCGGCACTCCCGGTACAATACCGATAATGCGCGAAACCTTTCCGGCGACCAAAACAAGACTTCCCATATATAAATCTTTACCTCCGGGCCATTCCAGAACTCCTCATGACGTCCGGGATCTCATCCGGGACTCTGAACAACTTTCGGGTTACCGCATACTAATATCTCTACAACCCTAGCGTCACCGAACCTTAAGTGTGTAGACCCTACGGGTTCGGGAACCATGCAGACATGACCGAGACGTTCTCCAGCCAATAACCAACAGCGGGATCTGGATACCCATGTTGGCTCCCACATGTTCCACGATGATCTCATCGGATGAACCACGATGTCGGGGATTCAATCAATCCCGTATACAATTCCCTTTGTCTACCGGTATGGTACTTGCCCGAGATTCGATCGTCGGTATCCCAATACCTTGTTCAATCTCGTTACCGGCAAGTCTCTTTACTCGTTCCGTAACACATCATCCCGTGGTCAACTCCTTGGTCACATTGTGCACATTATGATGATGTCCTACCGAGTGGGCCCAGAGATACCTCTCCGTTTACACGGAGTGACAAATCCCAGTCTCGATTCGTGCCAACCCAACAGACACTTTCGGAGATACCTGTAGTGCACCTTTATAGCCACCCAGTTACGTTGTGACATTTGGTACACCCAAAGCATTCCTACGGTATCCGGGAGTTGCACAATCTCATGGTCTAAGGAAATGATACTTGACATTAGAAAAGCTCTTAGCAAACGAACTGCACGATCTTGTGCTAGGCTTAGGATTGGGTCTTGTCCATCACATCATTCTCCTAATGATGTGATCCCGTTATCAACGACATCCAATGTCCATGGTCAGGAAACCGTAACCATCTATTGATCAACGAGCTAGTCAACTAGAGGCTTACTAGGGACATGGTGTTGTCTATGTATCCACACATGTATCTGAGTTTCCTATCAATACAATTCTAGCATGGATAATAAACGATTATCATGAACAAGGAAATATAATAATAACCAATTTATTATTGCCTCTAGGGCATATTTCCAACAGAGGCCACCGGCAACTGCAAGCTGCGCGCGTTCCGGTCGGACCGGGGCGGTGAGTTCAACTCCGGCGAATTCAAGGCGTATTGCGAGGAGCTGGGCGTCAAGCACTATACCACTACCCCGTACTCACCACAGCAAAACGGAGTGGTGGAGAGGCGCAATCAAACGGTGGTCGAGATGGCGAGATGCATGTTGAAGAGCATGGAGATGCCGGCGTTCTTCTGGGCTGAGGCGGTGCGGACAGCGGTGTACGTGCTCAAGCGCGCTCCCACCCGCAGCCTGGAGGGGGTCACGCCGTATGAGGCGTGGCACGGACGCAAGCCTGCAGTGCATCACCTGCACACGTTCGGGTGCACAGTCCACGTCAAGCGCGTCGGCCCTGGCATCACCAAGCTCAGCGACCGCTCCACGCCCATGGTCTTCGTCGGGTACGAGGAGGGCTCCAAAGCCTATCGTGTCTACAACCCGGCGACAAAGAAGGTGCAGGTGACGAGGGATGCGGTGTTCGAAGAATCCAGACCGTGGGCATGGCGTATGCCAGGTGCGGCAGTGGCGTACACCGCGCCGGCCACGTTCACTGTGGTCTACACTACGGACCCGGGTGTCCATGAGGTCGACCGTGGCACGTCTGTCGTCTCCAACACACCGCGCGCGCCTACCTCTCCCTCAACGCCTATGCCAGGTGGCTCGCCCCCTGACATGTCCACACCCGGGGGGAGCGCGCTCGGGACGCCATCGCCCGGCTCATCCGCGTCTGGGGGGAGCGCGCTCGGGACACCACAGTCCGAGCCAGCGTCGCCAGATGGAGGTCGAGAAATCCGCTGGGCCACGCCGCTCAGCCATGATGAGAACCGCCGTGATGTGGACACCGGCAACATCCGCTACCGGCGTGTCTCCTACGTTCTCGATGAAACAGAAGGAGATGCGGTCAGAGAGGCTATGGAACACTGCTTTCTCAATGCAGAGGAACCTGGTGACATCGATGAGGCGCTGCACAGTGCGGCTTGGAAGCAGGCCATGGACGCGGAGATGGACGCGATCGCAGAGAACTCCACCTGGCAGCTCACAGCTCTCCCTCGTGGACACAAGCCGATCGGCCTCAAATGGGTATACAAAGTGAAGCGCGACCCTGACGGGAACATTGTCAAGCACAAAGCAAGGTTGGTGGCCAAAGGATACGCACAACGCGAGGGCGTGGACTTTGAGGAAGTGTTTGCGCCCGTGGCACGAATGGAGACAGTGTGCCTCTTCCTCGCTCTCGCCGCGCACTCTGGTTGGGAGGTACATCATATGGATGTTAAGTCTGCCTTCCTCAATGGCGATCTGGCGGAGGAAGTCTATGTCGCGCAGCCGCCAGGATACGTCGTAACTGGGCGAGAAGGTGAGGTGCTGAAACTGAGCAAGGCCCTATATGGGCTTCATCAGGCACCGAGATCATGGTACGCCAAGTTGGATGAGAGTCTCTGCGCACTTGGGTTCGGGAGAAGCCCGCTGGAGCACGCTGTCTATCGTCGCGGAGATGCTCGATCCTTCCTGCTTGTGGAGTGTATGTGGATGACTTGATAATCACTGGAACCGATTCAGCGCAGATTGCAGAGTTCAAGGTTCAGATGCAGAACCTTTTCAAGATGAGGGACCTTGGCCTTCTAAGTTACTACTTGGGGATCGAGGTAACTCAGTCTAAAGGAGAGATCACTCTGTGTCAACGAGGCTATGCAGAAAAGATCCTAGAACAGGCCGGAATGGCAGGCTGTAATCGGTGCCACACCCCCATGGAGTGCAGACTGAAACTGAGGAAGGAAGATGATGCAAAACCCTTTGATCCGTCCCTCTACCGCAGCATAATCGGCAGCCTAAGGTATCTTGTACACTCAAGGCCAGATATTACACATGCTGTTGGAATTGTTAGCAGATTTATGGAGAAACCAACTATCACACATTGGACAGCTGTAAAGCAAATCCTCAGGTATGTGCAAGGGACATTGAGCTATGGATGCCATTATGGGCGTGGAGGGACAGGAGATATCCTGGGATATAGTGACAGTGATCATGCAGGGGATGTGGGAGATCGTAAGAGCACATCTGGGCACATCTTCTTCCTCGGCAAGAACCCCATCACCTGGACTTCCCAGAAACAGAAAGTGGTGGCGATTAGCTCGTGCGAGGCTGAGTATGTGGCTGCCGCTGCAACAACTTGCCAAGGTCTCTGGCTCAGCAGACTGATTTCAGAGATGAAGGGAATTGATCCAGGGAAGTTTAAACTTCTGATCGACAGCAAGTCAGCTATAGCTTTAGCCAAGAATCCTGTCTATCATGATCGCAGCAAGCATATCGACGTGAAGTTTCACTTCATCAGAGATTGCATCGAGCAAGGGCAGGTGGAAGTCGATCATGTTGGGACTGAGCAGCAGCTAGCGGATATTCTGACCAAAGCTCTCGGGCGGGTGCGCTTTGTGGAGATGAGGCAGAAGATGGGCGTCAGCGAGATCATCAGAGGCCAACAAGCTTAAGGGGGAGATTTGTTAGACTAAGCTAGTTGGCTGCATGGCTGCATAGTATAGGTCCTTTGCTTTTTCTGATAAATAATGTGTGTGTGCATGGTGATGTGACCGGCACATGCATGTAGTTGTGGGAGCTCAGTGCACGTACGCACGATTCTCTCATGTTCTCTTGTTTTTTTCCCTATACCCTGGCTCCTCTCCTGGTGGGACTTGATCGCTGTGAGATGCGGTCGTGGGATGGCGCGGCCATCACGGATCATGGCGATCCAGCCGGGAGTGAGCGAACTGGGGTGGCTTCTGTTGTAACAGAATAACTAGAAGAGAAATAGACGCAGAAAAAGCTGTGAAGTTGCACAGCGCAAAAACTCCTCTCTCTTTTTCGTTCGTGAGCTTGTCTTCCTCTCTCCCTCTCGCTCGATCCGGCAACGACACCACACTGCCGGCGAAAGGACCCTACACCGACAAGTTCGTGCCTGAGTCTTCGAGTTGAGGTGTCTCCAGGTTTGTGAATAAAGCTGACTTGGCCGCATCAGGGTGTCTTAAGGACGACTGCCTAGTGATCAAGTGCACCGTCAGAGTTATTACCTCTAAGCTCAACGACGACGACGACGACAGCTTCGTCGCTCCACCCTCGGACCTAGGTAGAGATCTTGGCTATCTTCTAGAGAATGTCCTTAAGACGGACCTGACGGTCAGGATTGGCTGGTTCAGGAGTTTTGAGGTGCACGCGTGCATGCTCGCTGCGCGGTCACCGGTCTTTCAGGCACAGTTGTGTGGCGCGATGATGGAGAGCAGACAAAGCACTATCCGCATCAAGGACATGGACGCCAAAGTTTTTGAGGTCCTGCTTCATTACATATACAATGATTGCCTCCCTGAGTTCATGGAGGAGACCACAGAATTGTCCATAAACATGACGCAACATTTGTTAGGCGCGGCTGATCGGTACGCCATTGATAGGCTGAAGCTTATATGTGAGGGCAAGTTGGGCAAGGCGCTAGATGTCAACACCGTGGGTTTCACTTTGGATCTCGCGGAGCAATATCACTGCCAACTACTCAAGGATTACTGTCTCAAGTACATGGTAAGAGACAGCGAAAGGTTACGAGCCATTGTAAAGACCAGCGGGTTCGAGCAACTGAAGCAAAACCACCCACTTATTGCATGTGAAATTCTCCATAAAGTAATTGACAAGCTGTAATTACATTGCCGAGAAAAGTGATGCAACTTTGCTAAACTGATTATTCTATTTCGTAATGTATATGGTGTATTAGCTAATCATTCATTTTCTTTGACGCATCACTCTTTCATCTTAACACAAGCACGCTCGTGCTAGTTCAAATTTAAAGACAGTTTTTATAAAAACCCCTGCATAGTACGTCTTGGTTACTGCGAATTTATCGAGGGGTTACCCAAACGCAGGGGCCAGGGAGTACGTAGCAGTAGCTAGTGGTTGTTGTTTTCCACAATGCCCACGTAGTTAAAAGCTGAAAGGTGTGGAGAACTGGAGAATATATCTCTGAGAATACAAAATAAATTCCGTCATCTGTCGTTAACTTCCAGGAGATGCAATCATGGGCATAGCTCGGCTGAATTAATATACTGAAGCATGCCTGATATTCTAACGAATAGCAGAAGCCTTAGAGCATCTCCAACCACACTTGCCTAATTTGACCCCATATATGTATGCGGACGTGTCCGAATGCGTCCGTTGACAGAAGCAGGCTGAATCCCATTTGTTCGCCTAGGCCCCCATTTGGAAACGCTCAAATTCATACAAAGACATGCAAGGTAGATTTTAATCATAGTTCGTTCATAGGTAGATAAAAACGAGCTACAGCTACATTTGAAAAGAAGACTACAAAATTTAACAAGCTACAAACTACCCTACTCCTCGTTGGAGGAGAGCTTGATGACCCCTAGGTGGAGCCGCCGGCCTCGTGGTCGTTGGCAGAGGGACTACCACCGACCGGTTTTCCCGTGGTTCCGGACAATTAGTCCAACACGGTGGACGTGTTCGGGCTCGTTCAAGCAGCACCAAATCCACCTAACATTTAGGCTCTGAATGGTGTGCCTGACAGCCAGAACAAATAGGCTGGGTTTGGGGGTTCGGTTGGATGCGTTTTTCTCTCCGAGGAGTCTCTGGGGGCTGTCCGGACGGAAGTATGACAAAGTATGGGGTGTTTGGTTGAAGATGCTCTTACTCACGGTGAAGCCGGAATCGGCTGCAAATTGTGTTCCCTGAAAAAAGAAGAGGCTAATGCTACATGTAACATGCCTTTTCCAGGAGCGGCAGGCTTGATGTAGCAGAACAATATACCACACCCACAGCTCCACACATTCAGTAGGATAGGAATACGACCACTTGCATGACAGATCTTATTGCAACAGGCCAGGTTCAGACTGTATAAACGGTGTTTGATCTAAAAGTACGCTTTTGTTGAGCGTCACAACAGCTTCACCTCATTGTCCTTGAAGAAGTAACGTTTACACTTGTGCTTGATCATCTCGAGGCTTCCTTGCCCAACATCCTTGACAACTTCCACACCGGCGAGCAACGAAATGCTCTCAAATATTAAGTTCCTCCGCTTATTTCTTCTGAAGAGCCTCGCGACACAGAACTTTCCAGAGCCCAGCGGCAAGATGTGCTCCCCCGTAGGGATCCATGCCTCTGGAGGTGGCAGATCTTCTTCCCACACGTGCACCAGGGCCGGCGCCGTCGTCGCCTGCGTCATGTCGGCGGCGCAGAGCTGCCCGTCGCTGGCCGAGAAGCCAAACCAGAGGCCGTGCTCTGGGGCGTACACCGCACGGTCTTTGAATGGCAGTGCCCACTCGCCGGCCTTGCTCCACACGCCGTTCTTTACGTTGAACGAGTATGTGCCGGCGCCCATGATGGACATCCAGATCTGCGAGTCACCAACCACCGTGTAGGCGCTAACCGCATAGGGGTGCCGGTGTCGCACGGGCGGGTCGTCGGGATTGAGGGGCGGCGGCCGAAGACAGCTCCAGTACCAGTCCTCCTGCCGGCAGTGCCCCGGCGGTGGTCGTCCGTAGCTGAAAACCTTGAAGTAGTGTACCTCGGACCGCAGGTCCATGACGTAGAGGGCGTCGCGGACGGTGACGGACATGGAGGGCGCCTCGGGACTATCATCTGGTTCATGCCGCGGACGGCGCGCGAGGCGCCGTCGTAGATTAGGGTGTGACCCGTGTCGTCCACGGCGATGATGTCGCTGTTCAGGGCCATGAAATCCATAAACCCGTATCCTTGCCATGGGCAGGACCAGTCGAAGGATATGGCGGCGGGAGGAAGCCGGGCCGGAGCGGGAGCTGGATTTGCCGGTTTTGGTGATCCGGTAGGGTAGAATAAGCCTGACGGATCGATACGGTGCAGATCGAAGGGCGGGCGGCGGCCGCCGGATTTAGTGACCAGCAGATTCACAACACGGGGAAGCATGGTCGTTCCTCTCATTCTGGAGAGATCGGTTGGCAAGTCACACGTTGTTCCATCAGAAATAGAGAGGCGGCTCAAGACATGGCATCGATTATGCACGTACCCTAACAACCCCCGTTGTACCGCCTCGGCAACGTTATCTCTGACAACATTTGTGGATGGGCCCGAGCCGAATACTAAGATAGGTACGAAATATACCAGCATCACAGTTTTTGAGCCAACAAATGCTTCTAATTTCTTTTCAATCACGATCAAACCTACTCCCTCCGTTTCAAAATAAGTGTCTCAACTTTTTATATCTAACAGACGAGAAGAAAGAGGGAAGTTACAGAAATAAGTCAGTTACATCCTTTTCTTACTCTTAACTAATGGGAGTGTAGATATTTAGCCTGAACCCTCATCAAAGTTATAGTTTTTCTGTCTAAAAAATGTAGCTGGATCCCTTGACAAAATCCCTCTCTTTGAAGTTTAGGCTTTTCGGTAAGACCGGATGAAACCTCTCAATGGGACTGAGCTCAGCTGGAATAGGAGGCGCACGGTGGTACAACTGGCAAAGGCGGAACTGTGAAGGCCGGTGATCAGCAATGCTGGAACAGGTGACCCCAGATGATGATATGATTGGAGATGGCAAATGCTTCTACCGTTTCATGGCGCTGCAAGCCAACAATGATGAATCGGAGGGGGCGATGATGGCGATTTTCCGACCAACCACATCAGATGCTGGGATTGCGATGTGGCAATGCTACCAGCAGGGACGAGCGAGGGAGGATGTTGCGGCGATGATGTTGTGCTAGGGGTGACATCAACACGCACGGAGGGTGTTACGGCCTTGCGAGAGATGCGGGAGGCTAGTGGTTGCGGCTAATGTTCTACCTTTTTTCTTCTAGGGCATCAAGCGCGGGGGGAGGATGACTGGTACCGGAAAGGATCTGAAGATGACGCCTAGCCGTCTAGAGGATGCCAATTCCTTAAGGGTAACATGTCCAAGCTAGGATCGATCATATTCTTTGGTGATGCTCAATCATTTTGTTCTTCAGATCAAGTGTTTTCCCCACCTAGGATTGAATCAAAATGAGTGAGAGGGATACCCACTGCTTACACTTGGCATAATTTTTCTCAAGCAACCACCCTCTATCTGAGGGGTAGGGGTCTATTTATAGCTGGGGGGCCAGGGTTGGCACCAGTATGACCGTTGGAGGGTGGTGGAGACATGCCCACCAACGTGTTGTTGCTAGTTGTCAGAACAGTCAGAATTCAAACTCTCAAATTCCTAGGGTTCTGAAGAACCTAGGACAACCTTACAACAGGTTCCCTAACTCCTCACGGAGGAATATAACTCAAGTTTTCCAAAGAATCACCCTCGATACAAGAGCTAGAAGGCTCACTTGGAAGAAGAATTCCAAGTCTTAACTCACAAGTGTATATAGATTTGATTGAGCACACAGACGAAGAATTCAATCTTGCTTCACTTAGACCCCCTTAATACTACAATTTTCCCTTCGACTCAAATGAAGAATAAAAGAAACTAACAAAGAAACAGTATTCTTCACGCTTCAATCCTCCATATGGCATTCAGAAGACTTCAATGTTCTTACAACACTTTTAGGGGTCATAACCCACTGGTTAAACCAAATCATCAGGGACTTTCACCTCTGTATACTCACAAACATATTAGTCCCTTGACCATTATTTCATTAATCATCCAAAACCCACACATGTGACAATAGAAGCACTTACATATCCCCCCTCCCCCCCCCCCCCCCAGGCTTTTCAAAAATAAAACATCCTCGTTGTGGAAGATTGCAACTGGTCGATCTGCGGGGACGTGTCGAAGAGCGCAGACTAACTCCTCTTCCGATGTCCCTTTGTCGTGCGCTTCAAGGACGTGTTGGGCCTCACCTCTCGTGGACGCGACTTCATCCCCGCGTGAGCTGGCTGTCGATGAAATTGCCCTGCGGCGCACAACCCTGACGTTCTTGCTGCTATGCTACTAGTGGTTGTGGAAGCACCGAAATGGAGCCGCCTTCAACGGGGACACTCCCTCCCTCTGGGGCATAAGACAATGATGTTGTGATGATGTTGTCCTTTCTCGCAACGCCTATATATCAGTCGATCACAGGGGTGGCGTCGACTGCTGGCTCTCCTGCCTGGCCACGAATAGCTAGTGCGTCGGTCTATCCCGCCCCCGGTGAAAATTCAAAACAAAAAGGTTGTACCAAATCTGCATGCTTCAATTCAGCATGGCTTTGGTGCGTTCAGTTGATGCTGTTGAGGATCTTTTTTGAAATGCCAAAAGGTTGAGGATGTTAAATTCCAGAAACTGGAAAAAAAAATGTGCATTGTAAAAGGTCAGGCATTAGCTGGGATCTATATTACTAAAATAATAACAGTGCCGCTCTTCATAGCTTATTGTATTATATATTACTTGATGTGTTCCTTGCAGGTTATCGTGATTTTCTTTTTGTGGAATATGCCTTTGGAATGCCTTGATTGGTCAGAGGTGCTGGCTGGCAGAATGTGTCTTTGGAATGCCTCGATTTGTCAGCGGTGCTGGCTGGATGTTAGCTGGTTCATTTTATCATTGCCAGTGATGTATTTAGGCTTATTTTTTTATTTAATTTTTGCGAATAACGTATTTTGGCTTATTAACACGCAAACGTACACTATTTATTGGATAAAAATACAACCGGCTCGCGTCAGTTAACTTGTGTATCCTCTAAACTTTAGTATTATGTGTATGTGTAATGTGTAAAGTAGTGTATATGCATGAGACTTCTACCAAGATGGGGACTAGCCTGGTGCTATTATGAACCGCATCATATCTGACTCAAAAAATATAACATAGCTGCTTCAGGAATTTGATATTTATACCATCGGTATTTGATAAATGAAATAAAGAACGCCACGGGCGTGCACCAGGGGGCGCGACTCCTCTCTAGCTGCGTAGCAATGGTTCGAACGGCTCACTGCTCTGCCTTGATGGGCACGAGACAGCAAATAAGAGAAAGAGAGCAAATAAAATGATTGCTGCTCTACCTCGGTACAAAAAAGATAATGTATCATGCCTGTATTTCATTGCCTTTCATGGTGTCATTACAGTCTCAATAACTTGGAATCTACACAAGATAATCATAAAGAAAAAAAATCTGTAAAGCAGTTAGAAGAATACAACCTGGCCATCCATCATTGTACAACTAGGATTCCACGAACCCTCAAATCCAATACTCATCTACCATTCTGTATAAACTAAAACCTATAAACCTGTATGATGTCCCATTTCATATAGATTGCCCTTGTCAGATTAAATCGAGCTTGATTGCAGTCCTAGGAACATTCTATGAACACGGAGTTTTCATGCCGACAAAACCGAACCCTAATACAATGAATGCCAAGGCCTGGAGGTAGATGTACATGAAGTATGTCTGGCTTCCAAGCACGTAGTCATACGAGGCGCATATCAAGAGGTAGAGCGCGAGTAAGAGCTCAGGGATGTAAATCCTGCAAAGGGCAAATGTTGGGGTTTGAAGCACATTCTTCAACATTTGTTTGGTTCTTGCACAATTTGACATAATTGTTGGAGTACAAACTTTAACTGTTACACTACAGGTTTGTTCACGTACCTCTCGACACATTCAGTGGGCTTCAGTGGTTCAAGGAGTGGGACATCAAAGTCGTCCTTCACCAGATCTCCTACCTTCTCAGTAACTACCCAATCATTCACATGCGCAGTCTCGAGTAAACCGGTCAGAGCTGCACGCATACGGTGCATGGACATCACATTTTCAAACAGAATCCAGAATGGCATCAGATGGAGAGACCTGGCGTACAAGATAAGATCATATAAAGATGTCAACATTAACAAGCACATGAAGCTGTACTCTGGACGAAACAAATAATGCATACCCAGGATTTCTGATGGCATTCATGACGGTAATGGCGGTAGGAATATAGACCAACCCCCAGACAGGAATATGGACTTCAGGAACCATGGCAGATAATGGAATGACAACGCAGTAGAACAAGAATGTGAGGATGGGAGCAATGACCCTCCGTACAAACAAAAAGCTGTATAAAAGGTGCCATTTCTTCCATATTGATACCCCCTGCATAATGAGATGACAAACATTACATGATATTCATTTTGTCTTTTGCGGTGAGGTTCAAGAAGGCACACCTTGTTTGTCACAATTTCCCATCCCATTTTTCTGAAGAGATTGGCAGCACCGCAAGTCCACCTATGCTGCTGATGACGGTAGGCCTTGAAGGTACTTGGGAGTTCACTCTTGACCTGTGTAAGTTTTGTACTTGTAATGATGTAGGGCACAATATAATACAGTATAGCGCATGCTCAATGAAAAACAACTATTTGGAATTGCAGACCGCAAAACATACCCTTATATCACCTACATACAAGAATTCCCATTCCTTGAGACATGCCCGTACAGCCAGGTCCATGTCCTCCACAGTGGTGCGATCTTTCCATCCTCCTGACTCATTAATAGCAGATACCCGCCATACACCAGCTGTACCTGTTGACAAAAAAAAAATCTATTAATCACTTAATTTAAATTCAAATGAACCATTTCAAGAAACTAGCAGTGTCAGGCTTCATTGAAGTCTCAAATAAATGGCTATAAGATTAGTTCTTACCATTGAAACCAAAGAAAGCATGCATAAATGAGCCTGATTCCTGCTCGACTTTGAAATGATAGTCCAGGGACATCTTTTGTATCCTTGTCATCAGGCAAGCATCGTAGTTCACTGCAAAAGCGCCCGGGCAAAGGCCAGGTCAGGAACATCCTGTAATCAGAATAAACAGAAATCCTCACTTCAAGTTATCAATATTATCACTTTCATATAGAAGGGGGAGAACTTGCATCAGAACTTCAAATCTTCAATAATAATCTTAAGGGAAAAAGTTATCAAAGTGGCTAAACTGAAGTTTGAGTGAAATTTGTTAGCCATCTTTTCATGTTAAAAGGTTCCACAGCCTTTTGTTACTGCAGTCACCAGTATCGTTGAGGCCTTGAAGGCCAAGAGAATCATAATAGGACAAAATAAGTGCCTCAGAATTTAGTTGTGCCCAAATTTATGTCAGTACTGACCACTATGGAGTAGAAAGACTGATATTTCTGTCATAGGATACGACAAAGATTCACATCAAAATATTTACCCAAAACAGTTTCATTTTTAACCAGTATCACTTCAAGCCATGAAAATATTGTTCCGACTTTGAGCACGACTACCGACACTGGTAAGCACGAGAGTTTTGAGGTGAAATTTCAGCTTCAAACATCTCAATAACAAGAATCTCACATTTTATCAAGACAGGACTAGCATTTGTGCTGACTCCATTACTTTCTGAGTAAACACTCCTGATCTTAAATAGCAAATACTTCTTGGAGTTGGAGATATCATGCAAATCCATATCTAGGTACTTCACTCCAGAACATGCACAATCAGATAGTCTTAACTACGTGCATATACTAAAAAATATAATGGTTATGCTCACCAAACTTCCAGCGTGTTTGCACAAGCGCAATCTTCGGGTTATGCACAAGAAATGGTATAGTTTTTAAAAGGAAGTCAGATTCAGGTTGGAAATCTGCGTCGAAGATAGCAACGAATTCACACTGTTGCGCATATACATGTTCCATGCCTTTCTTCAAAGCTCCAGCTTTGTATCCCTTCCTGTTATTTCTAACTTCATACTTTATGTCAATTTTCTTGCTGGCCCACTCCTGGCATTCAAGCTCCACTAGTTCCTGCACTTACGAAAAAATGATTAAAATCATACAGTGGCACAATAATCTGAATACAGCTAGGAGTATTAAACAGACTATCTTTCACTTCGTATACTCGTATACATTCTTAGCATGTGGAATTCAAGCTGTCCTCACACCTATTATTGCCTTCCAAGATAAATAGAGCAACCTTGACTACTTCATAAACATTTAATCAGATTGTGTCTGGTGCATTAAGCCATAGTCAACAGAAATTTCAAGCAATCAAATTATCCTATTCATGTAACTGAATAAAAAATAACCGACAAGAAAGTAAGCTAGTACAAGATCATAAAATAAGTCATGAAGACTTCAACAAGAGTGGTTTATAACTAGTACGTATGTCAGCTGTTCAACTAGACGAGGCATAGAGATAAGGTGCAGTCTCCATGGGGCCAAAATCCAGTTCATAGTAATACTTTACCCATGCTTAGATTAATATGCAACCTTGACCATTTCACAGAATTATGATGTTGAATGTACATGGTATAACCATTGAATGTAATGCATTCTTCTGTACTTTCATGTTTCTGACACCGTTGTCTCTACATCTGAAGGGTGCTGGAAGCAGGTGTAAAATTGCATATACACACTTTCATATGTTGATGCAGATATACTAATTGTTTATTTGGGACAAGCATTCTGGTGCATGAATCATTTCACGTGAGCGTCACCAGCAACCACAATTTGATCCAAAACTTACTAACCAAACATTTAATTTTGTTCAATCAAGAAACCTTGTCACTGCAATCTAGGCTTACTTTAATAATGGGATCAGTTGAATCATCCAAGACTTGGATTATAATACGGTCTGGCGGCCATGTGAGAGCACAAACAGCTCCAATGGACAACTTGTACACCTGCAAAAGGCATAAAATAAGAATAAGCAACAGTCCTTGTGTCAAATACAATGAATCAGCAAGACACATAAGAACAGCGTTCAGTGGTTCAGCCACATTTCAAACTTAGCAGAAAGCTATTGCGAGGCAAAACCTGGCATTGCTAGTCAGCTGCCGAGAGATGTAAACAAAACGCTAGACCTATGTTGGCAACTGTTTTCACATAACAACACAAACAAGAATGTCACCTAATGATTTAACAGTAATAGTGTAGAACAGTTCTACTGTACTTGACACCATGAAGGCAATGCAGAGACGCATTTATCCAAACCCCGCCCTAATTCCTCATTGAGTCCTGAGCGTGATACTACTAGTTTTTTCGTAGACTAGAGCGGTTTATCGACAATGTCAACACCCAAAGCTACATTTCGCAGAAGGAAAGTTTCGACAGTACGGCGCTGCAGGTACATTTCAACTTTGAATCAGGCTGGGGCGCGCACAAAAGGCCAAAAGCAGCGCGAGCAGCACGAGGCAATTTCAACTTTCAAGCGGTGCCAGCCAAGCACCCCGTGACGGAAATCTGGGAGGACGCCTCACCTCCTTCTCGTTGTACATGGGGATCTGCACGAGCACCATCGGGAACTCGCGGCGGCCCGCCGAGGCCGGCGGGTCCTCCACGTCGGCCTCGCCCCCCTCCAAGGCCCCGGCCATGGGCTCCCACTTGAACCTCCGCTCGGGCCGCAGCCGCAGCAGCCGGACGGCGACGAGGCTGACGAGGCTCATGCAGGCGGCCTCCAGGAGGAGCATGGCCGACATGGCGAGGCACGCCCACACCGCGGTCGTCAGCGCCGGGGCGACCGCGCGCGCCCGCACGGCCGCCCACGCCGCCGCGGCCGCGTCGGCGCCGAGCGGCGCCATGGGATCCGGGGGGAGAGGGCGCGCGCGGCTTTGCTTGCTTGGAGTGGAAGGGAAGGAATCGAAGCGAGGGGAGGGAGGGAAGGGAAATGGGGGGAGGCGTGGGCGCGAGGTGGCTCGCGAATCTGGTTGGTGGTGCGAGGCGACCAAAGCCGGCCAGCGCGAGGGGAAAGAGGAAACGATACAATTTTGGATGTGGATCTTTTTGCTTTCGGTACCTGACGTTGTGCGATATACACATCTGGCACATCTACTACTAGAGGTAAGCTTTAACCGTTTCCACGACTCGAATCAAGTCTTTCGATCAATTCAATTATCACACTCGGGCTCCACAAGAAGGATGATCCCGATTTGGAGCGAAAATCCAAGAAAATACAAAGTAACACCCATGACTGCAAGAATTACAGTGAAATCTCTTGAAAACACCTTTGTGGTATCAATCTTTATTCGAAGAAATACTCCAAAGACTTCAGTAAAGAGGCTGCAACAGACTGCAACAACGATGTTGTCACTCTTTCACCCGAATGAACATTATCGATAATGGTTTTTGAAAGCGCCTTGAGTCGCCCATCCAAAAAGATGGGAAGCCTTGATCGATGGACTTACTTGTGTCAGGGATGATCCCCTAGAACTGCAGGCCGTCGAATCACTATGTCTTCATCATGGTGTCGATAAAAGATTTCACCCTCATAAAGAATCAGGCCAACCAAAAAAGCTTGACACAACAACATAAACCCATCAAATCCGAATAACTGGATGTGCGACGACAGAAAACTCTCTAACCTCATGGCACCGCCAAAAAAACGAGAGAAAATTTATTCTCGCAAAACTATGATGATTGTTGACAAAGAACAGAGAGGTCTTGAAAATCCGAGGTCCCCCACCTCTCAACACCGAGATGGCAGCTCAAGACAAGGGACCTAAATTTCTCAGATAACTACGACACCAGCGACACAAGAAATCCTCTTGAAACTACTCTGCTTGCAAGTGCAGTAGGTGCCACCGAACCTATCCATACGGGTCATTGCCACGCGGGCATGGATTTTTGGCCGGGCATAGAACGTGAATAAACTGTCCGGATTGGTCTTGGGCCCGCCATAGAATAAGGTCAATTCTCAAAGTCAGGCCATAAGACCACACACACACTATATGGTCCTTTTAAGTTTTCCTATGTTTTTTTCTAATTTTTTAGATTCTCTATATTTCTTCTTAATTTTTTTTTATATTTTTGTATGTTTCCCTTAATTTCTAGCCACATGGCCAAAAGCATTGTGGGACAACCTTTTTAACTCTCGCGCCATGACAATCCCTGTGGCCAAGCCTTTCGCCGGCATGGCACAACCCTTTTATAAAAGAACCCACACGGGCCGTGAAGTGCCGGGTCGGCCCATGTGGTCAGGTATCTGTGCCCCCGCAGAGGGCCCAAATTTTAGGGACCCCACTCCACGTATGTATTTTTATGATACACTCGCTATCTAACGCTCATGATCACTAATGGTAGGGCATCTCCAATTGTGGTCCATCAAAGTGCCCTTAAATGTTTGATCTGTGTGGTTCGGGCACTTTTTGCCCTCCAACCCCATGCATCAAATGTCCACGGACCAGCCCGGACGTCTGAATTCCCATAAACCCAAACCAAACTTAGGGGAGCTTTGGGGGTGTCCGGACACTCCGCTTGGCCAAATATCAGTTGGATCACATGTCCTCATAGCCCATATGTTTTTTCCTCTAAGTCTGTCTGGCCCACCCCGCTGTCCGGATTTGATGCATATGGTTAGATGACCGACTCCCCTAACATTGTCTGCGGACACATCCGCATGTGTCTATGGACATTTGATCTGTCCGTTTTGAGGTACAACGTTGAAGATGCCCTTAGTAGGTCGGTCCATTGGTAGGAAGATCAAGCGATTGTCTGGCCAACTTTTTTGATACATAGTGCCAAAAGAACTTCCTCAATATCTTTTTTTCAACAGTTTTATGTTTTTATCAGTTTTATTTCATTTAAAAATGGTCACAAAATTTCTAAAATAATCACCAATTTAAAACATTTTCATTAATTTTATACTTTATTTTTTTAAAACATCATGAATTTTAAAATATTTCTTAATTAAAAAATAAAATTTAAAATATATTCATGAATATACAAAAATGTGAGTTTACAAAATATTCACTGGACAGGAAAATTTTATGAATTTTAAAAGTATTCTCAAATTTAAGGATAAATATTAATAAATTTTAAAATGTTCACATATTTTAAAAAATAAAAATTTAGAAAAAAATTATGAACTTAAAATTAAAAAAAATGAAGAAATAACATAAAATAAAAACCGTCCGAAACCCAAAAATTTGGTAGATGAACACTAAAATTACCCAGCCGAATGTTTCCTCAAACCGTGTGGAAGCTGCGAAAACCGACACTAAACTGGGCCGGCTCGCCAACACCGACGCGCCTAGGCGAGCATTGTAGAACCACTCACTTTTCTTTTCCTTTTTTGCAAGAAAAACATATGATCTGTTTATCAACTGTCAAGATAGTACTACAAAGAACACCAGAAGTAAAAAATACATCCAGGTCCGTAGACCAGGTAGCGACGACTACAAACACTGGAGCGAGCCGAAAGCGCGCCGCCGTCATCGCCCCTCCCTCGTCGGAGCCGGGCTAACCTTATTGTAGTAGACAGTCGGGAAGTCGTCGTGCTAAGGCCCCATAGGACCAGCGCACCAGAACAGCAACCCCCGCCGATGAAGAGAAGCGTAGATTGGAAGGATCCAACGTGAGACACATGAACATAAATGAGCGAAGATCGGATCCATGTGAAACCACTCACAATTAGCGATACCTAGCATATGCGCAAACGATTCTCAAAAAAAACATATGCACAAACTTTTCTAAATAAATATTTGCGCGAACTTTGCGGTAGCCTATACATATGGATGTCCAAGCCCTCACACTCCTTTTTCTGTATAGAAAAATACAAATACAGATCTCGTATGATCCTTTCTCCCGTCCTTCCTCCGTAAAACAATACAAGAGCGTTTAGATCACTAATACTCTTACAACGTTAAAAATGAAATACAAAAGTGGAGGGAAATAATTGCGGGAACATAATAAGAGACTACACAATAGACTGCCAAAATCCAAATCAATCCTTGATACGACTAAGAACGGGATAGGTTGAAGTGATTGAAACAACCGATAGTCCTAAAGGCGCAGCCTTAACCAGGGCAAACCACAAGTAAATATCCCTCTCTGATTCAGTAGTGAAGGTACCCCATGTCCCATCCAGTACTGGCCCAGGGAACCATGATGCTGATGATGGATCTCCAGCACTGGCCCGGCATGAATCATAGCCAAATCCTCCAATTTATTCTTGCATCAAAAACATATGTTTTCGCCATTCTTTTTTAACGACTCTGCTATAGTGGTTTTATCTAGTATTTTCACCATAAAAGCGGCTTTTGGGCGAATCTGCTAGAATTGCTCAAAGGGCTAGTTTCCTTGCACCTATACTAAACCTAGCCATATGATGTCACGGAAACTTTAAAAATCTGTACTCATGATGCAAAATAACAATATCACAACTTGAGCTAAGATTAATATACTCTCTCCGTCCCAAAATAAGTGTCACTGATTTAGTACAAAATTGTCCCAAAATAAGTGTCACTGATTTAGTACAAAATTGTACATTATATGCCAGTACATACTATTAGTATGTAACAAAATGTTCTACAGCGTTTCAATACACGCCACACACAAGTGTGCTACCCTTCATGCTCCACCACCTGCACAACGCTCAGCGTCAGCTGATGCGTGTCATAATGTATCGGCCTTTCTCTAAATCATATATAATCTTTGTCTTGGGC
Organism: Aegilops tauschii subsp. strangulata; assembly: GCF_002575655.3. Classification (NCBI taxonomy): domain Eukaryota; kingdom Viridiplantae; phylum Streptophyta; class Magnoliopsida; order Poales; family Poaceae; genus Aegilops; species Aegilops tauschii. The sequence goes on from NC_053040.3 coordinate 84,044,091, forward strand.
TTCCTCCATCTCAACCCCAAAAATACTCCGCAAGCAAGAAACGCTCCCAGCACGGCGAGCACTGGTCTATGCTTAGGTGCCCGTGTTGCCGCAGCCCCTGATGCCCCTAGAATCCTATGTTTTGTATTTGCAATGAAAGCTCCTAGAGCCCACTCAATATGAGTGTCGCCGACCTGATTTGAATACTCGATCCTGCTCAGAGGAAATTTTAAGTAGCAAGCGGATAAGATTAGTCAAGGGTAAATTTCACTCAAGAAGAATGATAGTGTCCTGATATGATATGCTTGCCTCTTGTCATCCAATGGTACACCAAGGTTGTCGTGCAGTAGAGCTACAATGTATGCCGACGAGAAGCAATACCGTGAGAAATCTTCATCTGAATGATTGAGATACGTTTGTCTCAGCGTGGACAAGTCCTTGTTGCAAAGTTGCTCTCCAGCAACCACAAAATCAGAGAGCGATGAAGACCGATCTAGTCCAAAGAACTGGAAGAGGATGTATAGTCAGAAGTGGCCTAAGAAAAGAATGGTATTTGCCAAGGGAAAAAAATGAGAACATGCAGTGGACCTTGGATGTAAAATAGAAATTTTCAGTTGCTAGGAAATGCCCAAGCAGCTCAGGGACGAAATTAGATCCTAGGTGACATCGTTGATACTCGCACCTTTCTGCATTCAAGACAAAAGTTACGGGTATGCAGGTGGATATGGATATAGAATATAAATGCTGGCAGTGCAAATCTAAATGTCCGATAAAAATGGTACTAAATCTAAGAACATCATGCTCAATTGAGTTTCTTATAAGTCACGATAAAGAGCAAGCTCAACAAAGTATTCGAAGTGCCAAGATTTGCAAAAGATATTAATTAGGTCAGTAGGAGCCAAGATTTACCAAGATGGGTGGTGGGTGTTTTCACTCCCCCTAGGTTTCAGGGTTGGACCATGTAACTCCCTCCCATATATATAGAACTGTGTCAGTAGGAGCCTTTCCTACTATCTTGACCGTTCAGACAAAAAAGATGTTAGGTCAATGCAGTCAAGAACCTCCATCTTACTTGACATCAAACAGTCCTTACAGGGATATCCCTCATTATGCATTGCAGTTTTGAGTTCATCATGACAGTGCCAAAATTTCTAACTTCAGCTGACGGTACTCTAAGCATAGGAGCAATAAAGAGAAGGGTATGCCATTAAAAAATTATAGGGATATCCCTCTCATTATGCATTATAGTTTTGAGTTCATCATGACAGTTCCAAAAATTCTAACTTCATCTTACGGTACTTTAAGCACAGGAATCATGAAGAAAAGGATATGTAGATTAAATAACCATAAATACAGATAAAGAAAAAGGGATCAAACTTCACATGCATTTCTTACCCTTTCCTTCTTGCATCATCATCAGTGAAGAAGATCTACATTCTTTATAGTTTCCGCTTCCATTATCAACATATTGATTCTCTAAATTTGATCTTGACGCACCGCCTGTTCTCGCCAATACTTTCCTTTTGTGAGAAAATCCTTTAGGGGCACAAGGATCAACAAGTGTACCGTTTTTGGAAGATCCTTCAATTGCACGAATCGTGATGAAACACTGGTCGGTACTTGTACTTGCAAAAGAGTACTATATTTGTAATTTAAAGTTAACCAGTGGAATTACAAGAACATCTGTTAAATTCCTAAAAATAATAAAGGCTACAACACCTTCAACAAACTTTTTCTTTGAACTAAAATCCTGGGACATTTGGAGTAACCATAGCTAAGTATTAGTTGTTGGCATTCTACTATGGACTAAGAAAGGGTTTTGTGATTAATATTAACATTGATATTCCTATTTGCAGGTAGTTTCTGTTCCCTTATCCATTAGATGCTGAATTGCCTCATTGCAGCAGATGGAAAATGGCTGAATTGAATGTTTTAACACACAGTAATACCTCTTGACTTCAGCATTTCACGGTACGAGTCTTGTGCTGCATTCTGTGAAAATAAGCGAGTCAATCAGATTTTCAATCTACACCACAATATCACAAGATCAGAAGTACATTATATTCCAGGGGAGCCCCCCCCCCCCCCCCCCCCCAACACACACACACCCTATTAGATCCCTGGGATATGTGTTTAGCATGCGTAACAAATGAACCTCACAACACTTTTCGCGGGTCAATTAATTAAGGTGCAAATAACACATTAAACCACAATGCATGGAAACCATGCAGCTACCGATCTGTGTATATCTCACCAAATGGACAGGCACATAGCGTTATAGATGTTTCTTCTAAAACATTGCCAGACTGCATAAACATTCTTTTGAAAATTTAAAACTTCAGGAAGCTTGCTCAAACTACCTTTTGAAACTTCAAGCTCAATAACAATTTGCTTCAATCATGTTTTTGAAATTTTACTTGTCTGGAACTTTGATTATCAAAATTAAAACTCTCAAGGAACTCTTCAAAATTTGAGTTTTGAGACTTTACTTGTATTCAACACCACCATGAAACTTGAGATAAGAAATCTGAAACTTTCTATCCAAGTTCCGGAGGACGTAACTTTAGACATGAAGCATGACTCTCTTTCTTATGGGTTGTGAGCATATTCAATGCATCCGCGGGCCGCAATTTGATGTTTGGGAGCATTTAACAGTGCTCAAGATATGAAATGCCTCGTTCAATGAACTGGTAGTCTACCAATAATTATAGCTTTCTCTTAGTGAAACAAATTATAGCTTAACGGAATGTGTTTGGTTGCTATTCACACAAATCTCATAGTCACACTGCTATGTGGGAGAAATTTAGATCCCTTGGAACTATTCAATCTCTGACAAGAACCATGCAACGGAATGTATTTGGTTGCTATTCACACGAATCTCAGTGTCACACTGTTATATGGATGACATTTAGATCCCTGGGAACTATTCAATCTCTGACAAGAACCGTGAAAAACAGGATTCGATGTATCAAATAACTCACTTGTCCAAAGTTTAGAAAGCTGTTGCTATAGAGGGTGTATGTTGTTTCCCCAAAAGTAAAATTAGTTGATAGTTCCAGAGGAAGTACTTCGTCGGAAACAAACGTCAGCTGAAACAAATAGCAGCAATTACATTAGCAGGAAACTGCATTTCTTGCAATACAACAGAACAATAACCCATTATGTGTATAGATATTGAATTAGGCACGACTACACTATGATCTTATTAGCATGCATCATGGTTAAACAAAACAGATCCAACACATGAGAGCAGACCGTGTATGTGTTCATGAGAGAACCTGAGCTGAAGCACCCCCGAGTTCAATTATTCCAATTGTTTTGTGAGGATCACCTCCAAGTGTGCCCATAGCATAGTTTGCCGCAACCCAAGCATAGACGCCTTCATCAGAACCTGTATAAGAAACAAGAAACATACCAGCCAAAGTAAAAAAAACAACTCAGACATATTTCAGCTAATGACACAATAACCATCTAGATCCATCATGCAATCACCCTCACCCACAGAAAACTAATTTGCAGTCAGTTCCATACTGCTCAACATTATGTGTATCAGTCAATCAATGTTTTCCATGCCCCATGATTTGCTCAGTTTGTTGATGTTATCTTAGGTTATACACATCATCACTTTAGAGGGGAAAATGGGGGCACAGAGAGAGCAAATTCATTTCTTGGGGAAGAAATGATCATGCTGGTAGTAACAACCAGTAAGAAATGATCATGTTACCTGGTTGTTTTAAGAAGTTAAAGGCCAACCATAATAGACATGCAATAATTTACTTTCTTTAGTAAGGTGATGAAGAAATTGGCGGTACCTGGGATCACCTTGGCCCATGAGTCCTCGAACCGGAACCCGGAGGCCCTGAGGGCGTTCCTGCAGGACACCAATATCGCCTCCCGGACGCTCTCCTCGAGCAGCCGCAGGCCAGCGGTTGCCATCAGCCGCACCTCTGTCGCTGCGGCGGCCCCCTCGCCCCCTACCTTGTCCTTGGCAAATTCCAACAGCGGCCGCAACGACTCCCCCGCGCGCGCCGTGTCCGCGGCGAAAGAGGAGAGCCCCGGGGAGACGCGCATCACGGCGGAGCGCGCCAGATCCGGCCGGCCGTCGGGCCCCAGGGAGAATACGTGGGCCCGGGTACCTGTGCTGCCGCCGTCTATGACGACGGAGAAGCTCGGGGAGGGGGCAGGCTGAGGCGGCGGGGAGAGGAGGTGGGCGAGGGTGGAGACGACGATGGCGAGGAGCGCGGAGCCGAGGCAGAGGCCGCAGAGGCGGCAGCGGCCGCGGCTTGGGCGGGGGGAGAGGGGTTTGGTGGGCTCCCGCATGGTGGGCCGGGGATGAGGTGTCCGGCCACCACCGACGCCGCCGCGGTGAGTCGTCGACGGCGAGGGAGGCGGCGACGACGACTTTTATTTTTATTATAATTTATTTATTTATGGACGCGGCTAGCCAGCGCGCCTTGCTGGCTTAGCGATCGCGTGCAGCCGGTCGAAAAGTCTCAAGCCGTGGTTTCTTCCGCTGTGGTCGTCTGAGCAACTTCGATAGTTTCGAAGATATTTGTTTTTTAAGGCTTTGTTTTGTATTAGCTGTAGTATATCTTTTCAATGTCAACACGGCAATGGGTATCCGTTACCCGTAAATTCGACGGGTAAATTTTTTATTAGGATAAAGGATTAGAAAAGTTAAATGGGTGTGACTACGTTACATTTAGATGTGAGATATCATCTTACATCTAACATGACATCACCAACCTATTTGTGGCCCTCCCGCTGTTTCTTTATTTAAAAAATTGTCCAACCCAATTTCTTGTTGCGCACAGGCACACAACCACCCACGGCGATGACCAAGGACAAAATGTCACAAAAAGATGCAGCATGCCTGTCCGGAATCGACCTGGCGCGTTGTGTAATCAACGCGAGTGTTTAAGGACTCACTGTAGCGTCGGGTTTGAAATCTTTTTAAAACAATTATTGAAAAATGGTGAACAGTTTTAAAATATCAAAATTTTATTAAAACGCAAAGAAGTTTTGGAACTCCATATTTTTTTCGAAAAGTGTGAACAATATTTGTAATTCTATAATTCCGTACATTATTTTGAAAATACGAATTATTTTTGAAATCCTGAACAGTTTTGAAATGCGATTACTTTTAAAAAAATCTGAACATTTTCTGAAAACATGAAACCTTTCCCAAAACCACAATTTTTTTAAATGGAAACATTTTTCAAAATTCCCAAAAATTGTTGAAAAACATCAACTTTTTTAAAGAAAACATGAATTTTTTTGAATTTGTGAATAATTTATGAAAATGGGCACATGTTTTGAATGCTCAAACATTTTTCTAAAGCATGAACATTTTACGAAAACACTTACGTTTGTGGGATTCCTCGTTCAACTTATTTGGCTGCCACAGAATTGACCATTGGAATTGAATTGTCATTTCCACGCAAATCCCCCCCCACACACAGCCGTAGTATATCCAAATCCCTATCTCCACCCTGTCATTCCTGTGGCTCGATCTTTTCTGTCCCAGTTGCAAGTTCATCCTCAACTTGCAACTGGACCCAACCTTTTTCTCCCAATTGCAAGTCCCCCCTTGACTTGCAACTGGGGTTCGATAATTTTTGTCTCAGCTACAATCCCACCCTCGACTCGCAACTTTGGCCCGATCTCCCAGTTGCAAGTCCATCCCCAACTCACAACCGGGGGCTAGCCTCTTTTTTGTCCTAATTGCAAGTCCATACTCGACATGCAACTGGGGCCCAACCCATTTTTATCATAATTGCAAGTCCAACTACATATCTGACATGCAATTGGGGCCCCCACATTTTTGTGTCAGTTGCAAGTCCCCCCTCGATACGTAATCGAGAGATCGAGCATTTTTTGTCCCAGTTGCAAGTCCACCCTCGATACACAACTGGGGGAGGAGAGCAACCCATTTTTTGCCCCAGCTGCAAGTCCACCCTCGATACGCAACTGGGGCCCGATTCATTTTTTTCACCGTTGCAAGTTCACCATCAATATGCAATTGGGCTCGACCCCCTTTTGTCTCAATTGCAAGTCCACGCTGCGACACTTAACTGGGCTCGACCCCTTTTCCTATTGCAAATCCACCCTCAATTTTTTAAACTTCCTGCAATTAGGGGCGGTAGAAGGTATAGTTGGCCAAACGGGATGGTTTTTTCGGGCTGGCCTGGCAGCACGACACGGGCTAATCGGATCGTGCCAGGCACGCATCACGCATTGGGTCGTGCCTGGGCCGCCACCCTCAGCCCGCGTGCCAGCCCGACACGGCATGATTAATCACGGGCCGACACGTGGCACGACACACGGCATGACCCGATTGGCCCGCCTCGGTCGATGGGGGAGCGGGGAGCCGGAGACTGTGCTGGGGGAAATCGGCCGACATGCCTAGCCGCTACCGACAGGCGACAGGGCGGCGGGACCCAGGCGCTGGCGCCTCGAATCCTCAATCGATGGGGGGTCAGGATGGGGAGTGGGGACAGCGGGAGCGGGGGGGAGCCGTTGGGACTTGGGAGGGGTTTAGGGTGGGTTTTAGAGAGGTTTAGGAGAGGGTTTGGGTATTTTTTAAGAAAATTCATATATTTGAAAATTTGACCGTTAGAGGGTCAAATTTGTCCCAAAAATGTCAAGTTTTTGCTATAAATAGGGCTGCCCAGCCCACATATTTCTCACACTCAAACATGGATGACCATGACAATATTAGCTTCCCACTCTACGATTTCGGTCTTGGGGATATGGATGCTACCTCTTGAGAATGCGTTGGTTTTTCCCTTGAAGAGGAAAGGGTGATGCAGCAAAGTAGCGTAAGTATTTCCCTCAGTTTTGAGAACCAAGGTATCAATCCAGTAGGAGGCAACGCAACAAGCCATCGAATACCTGCAAAAACAAACACCAACTTGCAACCAACACGACAAAGGGGTTGTCAATCCCTTCACGGTTATTCGCAAAGTGAGATCTGATAGAGATGGATAAATGGTAAAGTAATATTTTTGGTATTTTTGGTTCATGGAACGGAAAGTAAAGATTGCAAAGTAATGGAACGGCGATAGAAATTGGCAAGTTTGACGGGAAACTAATATGATGGAAAATAGACCCGGGGGCCATAGGTTTCACTAGAGACTTCTCTCAAGATAGAAATTATTACGGTGGGTGAACAAATCACTGCCGAGCAATTGATAGAAAAGCGCAAAGTTATGACGATATCTAAGGCAATGATCATGAATATAGGCATCACGTTCGTGTCAAGTAGACCGAAACGATTCTGCATCTACTACTATTACTCCACACATCGACCGCTATCCAGCATGCATCTAGAGTATTAAGTTCATAAAGAACGGAGTAACGCTTTAAGCAAGATGACATGATGTAGAGGAATTTAACTCAAGCAATATGATGAAAACCCCATCTTTTCATCCTCTATGGCAACAATACAATACGTGCCTTGCTTCCCCTACTGTCACTGAGAAAGGACACCGCAAGATTGGACTCAAATCTAAGCACTTCTCCCATTGCAAGAAAAACCAATCTAGTTGGCAAAACCAAATCGATAGTTCGAAGAGACTTGCAAAGATATCAAATCATGCATATAAGAATTCAGAGGAGATTCAAATAATATTCATAGATAAGCTGATCATAAATCCACAATTCATCGGATCTCGGCAACAAATTGCAAAAGAGTATTACATCGAATAGATCTCCAAGAACATCGAGGAGAACTTTGTATTGAGAATCAAAGAGAGAGAAGAAGCCATCTAGCTACTAGCTATGGACCCGTAGGTCTGAAGTAAACTACTCATGCTTCATCGGAGAGGCAATGGTGTTGATGTAGAAGCCCTCCATGATTGAATCCCCCTCCGGCAGGATGCCGGAAAAGGCCCCAAGATGGGATCTCACGGGTACAGAAGGTTGCGGCGGTGGAAAAGTGATTTCATGGCTCCCTGGATGTTTTTGGGGTAAAAGAGTATATATAGGAGGAAGATCTAGGTCCGGGGGTCAATGAGGGGACCACAAGGTCAGGGGCGCGCCCTACCCCCTGGGCGCGCCCTCCACCCTTGTGGCTGCCTCGTGGCTCTTCTGACTTGCACTCCAAGTCTCCTGGGTGTCTTCTGGTCCAAGAAAAATCATCGCGAAAGTTTTATTCCGTTTGGTATTCCTTTTCTGCGAAACTCTAAAACAAGGAAAAAACAGAAACTGGCACTGGGCTCTAGGTTAATAGGTTAGTCCCAAAAATCATATAAAATAACATATTAATGCATATAAAATATGCAAAACAGATAATATAATAGCATGGTAGATACGTTGGAGACGTATCAATGGAGTATAGTCTCTACCCTCGTAGCTCTGATCCCACTACCATGCCCCCACCCGAGAAACATGCCTATACCATGCCCCCACCCAAGCAACCTGCCTATACCGATCATCCCACTCTGGAAGCCCATACCGATCCCTCTTCCGAAGCCGAAGGTCACACCAAGTAGTGGGACGGGTTCCTCCACCAGCATGGGTGTAAAGCAAAGAGGTCACCGTAGAACCTCCGCGGTGTGGGAATATTTCGAAGAAGAAATATCTGTGGTGGCCAGTGGCCGGAAGGTGGTTGCAAGGTGCAAGAAGGAATATACCGGATACGCCAAGGCAGGAACCGACCACCTAAAGAGGCATGTGGATAGCCACGCCAAGGCGGATGCAACGAGCGCGTCGAGCTCGGCAGCTGTGCAAACTCAGGTCTCCTTCAACCCTGACGGTACGGTACGCAATTTCACCTACGATGCTAATGTTCAGCGAGAAGGTCTATGCCGTCTTATTGCTTCTAATGATTTACCACTAGGCTTTGGTGAATCTGAAGGTTTCGTAGAATATATTAAAACTTGTCATAATCCTAATTATAAACCAGTTTCTTGACAAACTACAAGTAGGGATATTAAAAAGCTATACAAAACTGGTAAAGAGAAAATAAAAGAAGAATTTACTACGTGCACTTTTTCAGTGTCGTTAACATCTGATATCTAGACTGGTCGGGCAAAACAAGACTACATTAGTGTGGTAGCTCATTATCTTAACAAACATTGGCATCTACAAAAAAGAGTCATAGGATTTGAATTAATTGATGTATCACATAGTGGTCCAAACATTGCTGAAGTTGTACTCAAAGTTGTGAATGATTTTAATCTTGCCGACAAGGTTTTCGCAATAACTTTGGATAATGCTTCAGCAAACACCAGTGCAATGAATACCTTGACTCCTATATTCTCTGTATATGTCGCATCCTTTTTATTGCATCAACGTTGTGCTTGGCATATCATTGATCTTATTGCTAAAGGTGTGTTACGTTTATGTGAACCACACGTTGAAGTCATCCGCACTGCAATATCTTATTTTTCGCATTCAACTCAACGAATTACAAACTATAAGAGATATTGCCTTGCTCTAGACTGTGTTCATCATAAGTATAATTTAGACATGCCTGTTAGATGGAACTCTACATATATGATGCTTAAGACAGTTATCCGAGACATGGTTCAGTTCAATGGTTTTATTAATCCAAATTATGGGGCTGAGCCTCTAATTAGCGATGAAACTTGGCATGTTATTACATCATTGACTGCATTTCTTGAGTTGTTCTATGATGCAACAATTACTTTGTCTGGGTTTATTACCCGACATCTCCTCTGATGGTGCATACCCTATTAGACATTGCTAGTCATCTGAAAGCATATGAAGGCAATGGATTATTACTTATTGTTGTTGCTGACATGAAAACCAAGTATTTAAAATATTGGCAAAAAATTCCACTATTGTATGCATTTGCATTTATCTTGGATCCTAGAGCTAAACTTGAAGGGTATCGTAGTGCACTCAATGTACTATCTGCATCCCTAAGTTTAGATTATATCGATGACTTCAATAAGGCTCGTGAGAAGCTTTTTGAAGTTTTTGCTAAGTATGAGGAAAAATATGCCGGAGTTCGAATGCAACAACCTCCACCAGCACCTACTGCAGGTAAAATGAGAGGAGCATGGAGCAAGATCTTTGGTTCTTCGTCCTCCTCGACCGCCGGAAGCTCTTCCACATCAACATCTGTGCTTCAAGGTGGCGGGAGTTAGCGAAGTACCTCAACAGTGACAAAGTCATGTACGATTTAGATAGTGAGGAAGACTTCAACATACTGCAGCGGTGGCAAGAACATAAACCTACATTTCCGGTGCTCTCTATATTAGCATGTGATGTGTTATCGGTGCCTGTCTCTATAGTGTCATCGTAGTCTACTTTCAGTCTTGCTGGAAGAATAATTGAGGAGAGAAGAACTAGTCTCACCCCTGATATGGTGAGAACACTGATGTCCATGAAAGATGGTGAGTTATCAAGAAGGAGAGCGCAACACACTGCAGAAAACACATAACTACTAGCCATGTTTGAAGAAATGAACTTTGAAGAAGAAGACCCGGAAGAATAGTTGAAGACTTGTAGTGTAGTCCTTTCCTTTTTCTTTTGTATTTTTCTTATCTTTTTGTCATTTTTATTTCCCTTTTGTAATTCTAGAGCATGGCTTTGTACTCTTTTACTTCCCAGGTATGGAAGATTTTAATGACGCAGCCACTAATAAAGCTCAAGATTTATCCCAGATGATACATTGCCTCAATTTTTATTTATGCATTATTGTTGCGGTGCCTAACGTGCCAATTTTTGTTGCTATAAAAAGGGATGCCCACTTTCTCATTTCTCACACTCAAACTCCATCTCATTTTCCACACACAAACATGGCTGATCCAAATCAAAATGTTCTTGTGAGACGCCATCCCATCTAGAGGTACTACGATGAAGAATTAGTTACAGATGACGATGGTTCACCAACCTTTTTGCAAAGTGCAAAAATGCGGTAAGAAGTTGCTCATGGGAAAGCATGGCGACATGTATGCTGGAACCGGCCACCTGATTAGGCACAAGACGGCACACGTCAAGGCAGACAAGGCGGCGGCTATGGCTACGACTGCAGGGCAAGGTTGAAAGGATCCCATTAGTCAGTTGTAGTATTTGTAATTTTTTTCTTTCTCTATCTTTTAATCTTTTAGTATTTTTAGAGCATGGCTTGTACTCCTTTACTTCTTTGGGATGGAAGGTTTTAATGAGGCGGGCTCTAATAAAACTCTAGGTTTATCCCACATAATACTCTAATGTGCCTAACATGCTTAGCGTGCCTAGCGTGCCTAACGTGCCTTTTTTTGCTATAAAAAGGGATGCATACCCTTCTCATTTCTCACAATACAAACATGGATGGCCCAAGTCAAAATGTTCATGGGGAAGGCTCCAGAATCTGGGACTACGCATTGCACTGCCTGCCACGGTCCAGTTAACATCCTTACTAGGCACAGAGCAGCACACATCAAGAGAGACGAGCTGGTCGCGGTTGTCGGGCAAGGATGAACAATCCAAACTAGTTCAGTTCTAGTCTTTGTAATTCTTTTATTTCTATTTATTTTAATCTTTTAGTATTTCTAGAGCATAGCTTGTACTCTTTTACTTCTTTGGGATGGAAGCTTTTAATGAGGCAAGCAATAAAAAACACTAGATTTATCCCACATAATATTCTACATTTTTTTTGCAATTTTCTACATTTTTAGGCATTTTGGACATTTTTTTGCTGTACAAAGAAAAAAAGGCGCCAAGCGGGCCAGCGTGCCAGAACGGGCCGGCGTGCCTGGGCGTGCCAGCCCAGCTAGGCTACGCGACGTGCCTGGGCTGCGACCCCCCGCCCGTGGGCCGACACGACACGACCCGGCTAATAGTCGTGTCATGGCGGGCCGTGCCGTGCCAGGCACGTTAACCGCGGGCCGGGTCGCGCCAGCCCGTTTGGCCAGGTATGTAGAAGGGTTATCGGCCAGTTGTATGTCCACATTTGGAAAAAGTATTCATATGTCTTATTTTCATTTTCAATTTTTTTATAAAAGTTCATGAACATTTTCTTAAAATTTCTTAGTTGCAAGTCCACCCTTCACTTGCAAATGGGCCCATACTTTCTGTTCTTGTCCGACTTGCAAGTCCCCCCGACTCGCAACTAGGCCCAAAGATGTAGTTTTCTTCTCGGTCGCAAGCCAACCCCTCGGACTAGCGACTTGCCTCGTAGTTGTTTTCAACCCAGTTGTAAGTCCACCATCAACTCACAACCGGGCCCTTAATTTTTGGTTTTGTACTAGTTGCAAGTCCTCCCTTGACTCGCAACTATGACCGTACATGTCCTTGTACCAGTTGCTAGTCCCCCATCGACTCGCAACCGGTCCGTAGTAACTCTTTGTCCCACTTGCCAGTCCATCCTTCCCTCACAACTACGCCCATAGGTTGTCTCTTCCCGGTTGCAAGCCCACCCCTCGACTCACAACTTGGCCCATAGTTGTTTCCAACTCAGTCACAAATCCACCGTAAACTCGCAACTAGGCACAGAGGTGTTGGCGTCGTCCCAGCTGCAATCCCACCCCTTGATTCATAACTTGGCATGTAGTAGTGTTGCCAACCCAGTTGTACACTAGTAGGAAAATGCTTATAGGTAGACATTTAGTAGTAGCGTGGGTTATATACCCCACGCTATTGGTATGTACCAGTGGCGCCTGGTAAAGAACGCGCTATTGCTACTTAATAACAGCAGCGTTTGTTAGCTTGGGCCGCGCTGCTGTTACGTGGGCCGCAGGGCAAATACGGTAGCCCACTTAGCTGTAGCGTTTGCTTTGAACAGGCGCTATAGCTAGTGGGCTTAGCAGTAGTGACGGCTCGTACGTGGTGCTACTACTACACAAAAACAACCCCCCCCCCCCCGCGCACCCCTCTCGCTCTCACATCGATCCTCTCTCCGCCCGCCGCCGCCGCCGCCGCGGTTAGGGTTCCTCCCCGCCTCACCCCAGCCGACGGCGCCACCGCAGCAGCACCCCAGCCACCACGCGCGCCACCGCCGCCGCAGGTAACGCTCGTCCTCCCCTACGCAGCGCTCCTTCCCCCATCTCATCGCCCCTACGCAATGCTCCTCCCCCTCTTGCCGCCCCCTCTATCACCGCCCGCGTGTTGTCGCCGCCCGCCTCCCCACCCCCCTGTTGCCCCACTATCCTACTGTTAATTAGTATCACGTATGGATTAATAGGATTAGTATCACATATGCACCTCTAGATCCTACTGTTAATTAGTATCACATATCATCTTATATGTTACTAGATCTTAGGATTTGGCATGCACCCTTGAAGTGTTGTTCGTATATACTTTTATGGGCTGTTAAGTCAAGTGAGCACTCGCAGTGTGCTGCCTTTCATGATTTAGGGGCTGGTACTTTGATTTTTAACTAATTGTAATTACTTGGGTTGTTAGTTGAGTGAGCATGCACACTTGCATTGCCCCTTTTGTAGGTAGTCTTATCTTGCTATAGGAACTTTTTTTAAAGGATGGTAGCCACTAGATATCCAATTCGGCTCCAGGGAGCATTTGCTCTTACACGCTCAAAATGGTTTTGCAAATGTAAAAAAAGGAAAACAAAAGTTTAGATGTACATGTTCATGTACAAATGTTATATGTAATTTGAATCCACAGATGCTCTCGGCTACATGGGCAAAAATTTGGCTGTTTTTTAACTACTTTTGCTTGTCTGCTTGCGCAATAATGGCAATATGCCATTTATCTTATTATTAGGCTATGTTTGGGTTACATGATCTCTATTAGATTATGACTCTCTGAACTGAACTACAATTTAGTTGTTATTTTGTTTGCCATGTGAACCTGATGTGTATTCTCTATGGTGTGAACATGATGTTTCCTATTTTCCTGTGTATATTATTCAAAATCTGTCAAATTCTAGCCAATTTCATAATCTGTCAAATCCTATTTTCCGCTTTTTTGAACATTGCTATTCTAGAAGGTGTTAGTAAGTTAATTGAGAGCTTTATGTTTACTTTAAGTTAATTGAGAGCTATGAAAATATAACTGAAAAAGAACCAAAAATAGCACATGCTACTGTTTTTCTTTCCTGTGAAGTGGATCGTTAATCCTTTAATCATATTGCTTTAGGAAAATGGCGCCACCACCACCACCACCATGTCGACTGTGCAAGTCAAGGTGCGCCAGCAGCCTTGCAACTGGCATGCTGTTCGGCATCTACTTCGAGTCGAGTTTTCTTCACGCGGCGGTAACAAATTATATGAAACTTGTAACCACTATTTTGTTTTTAGTGTTATTGGGATTAATGCATTGTGCATATATCATTTTGCTTTTTTTACACAGATCGTCCCATGCAATGTGAGGTTGGAATTCAACAAGCTGACCGGAGATACTGTAACCTTTGAGGCTCCTGGGGGGCCCTACACTATGGAGGTCGAGAAAGGGCGAAATATGACGCAGGTGGGAGGAGATGGATGGGTCCGTTTCATCGCCCACATGCGTATCACTGGTGGTGAGTTGATCAGCTTCTCCTTCAGAGCAGAAAGACCCAAGCTGACCGTCATTTATGTCAACAAAGCGGAAGATGATGAAGATGATGAGGATAATGAGGATGATGACGACCCACTTTATGAAGCCATTGTAGCTCAAAGAATGAGGCTGAGCGAGGAGGAGGTGTGCAACCTATGAGACATAATTCCGCCACGTGCTGACTTCGTCGGAGTGCCATTCGTGACCCGCCTGACAAGTACCATGGTTGATCGGCATGTCATGGTATGTTGCATTTACTGTAGTAATTTGATGATATGCTTTATTGTTATACTTAGTGTAGAGTACGATGATATGCTTAGTGAATCCGATGATATGCTTAGTGTAGAGTCCAATGATATGTTGTGTAGAAGCTAGCCGATGATATGCTTTAGTGTAGAGAGTCCAATGACATGCTTAATTAATTAGTGTAGAGTCCAATGACATGCTTACTGTCCGATCGATGATATGCTTTAGTGTGTAGCTAGAGTCCAATTAATGATATATATACTTAGTGTAGAATCCAAAGAACTGTTAATAGTGTAGAATCCATATATACTTATTAGTAGAATTCATGCTTAGTAGAAATGCAATACTGTCTTTTGATAGTGTAGAACTAATGTGTGAGGCTACTTATTAATTGATATGTTTTTCTTATTCAGAAATTGCCAAAGAGCCTATCTGTGAGTTGTGGTATCACGCCTGATGAAGAAGGCTCTGCTGGAATATGCCTTACCGCGAGGGGCTCGGTCACCACCTGTGCGTACGGCCTGGACACGGACGGTCGCACACACTTAAACTCGGTTGGGTGGAAGAGCTTCCTCGTTGGCAAAAATCTTCATGTTGGACATGTCATCCTAATTACTATCAGGAACACCCACCGCCAAGGCTTGAGAATGATGATCGTCATCGATATTATCTAGAACTACATATGCGTGTGGCTACTGAGCCATATATACGCTAGTATGACTACCTAGTGGACTTATCAACTATGATCTATCCATGCATGTTGACTATATATGAGTACCTATATAATGTTTGTGAGATGGTGTGGTTATATTAAATCTGGTATTGTGGTTAATGTTCGTGAGATGCATGGTTCTATGAACTTAGTTTATTTGCACTGGACTTGTCTTGATTTCCATCCATGAATATTGCATCCGACTTTTTTTAATTTCTATTTAGTTAATTATAGCGTGGGGAGCAAACAGGGCGCTACTACTACGTTAGTAGTAGCGCCTGGTAAAATAAGAGCGCTACTACTACTTAGATATTAGTAGCGTTCATAAAGAAAGAGACGCTAGTACTAAGTATTTTAGCTGTAGCGCTGGTCTAGAAACGCGCTACTGCTAAAAAATAGCTGCAGCGTCGTAGCAGTAGCGCGGGAACCTGCGCTACTGGTAGCTAAAAAAACCAGTGCTACTGCTAAGGTTTTCCCTAGTAGTGGCAAGTGCACCCTCCACTTGCAATTGGCCCCGTACCTTTTGTTCTTGTCCTAGTTGGAATTCCCTACCTCGACTCACAACTAGGCCCATAGGTGTTGTTGTCTTCCTAGTTGCAAGCCCACCTCTCGACCCACATCTTGCCCTCGGAGTTGTTTCCAACCCAGTTGCAAATCCACCCTCCACTCACAAATTAGTCTCATACTTTTTGATTTTGTACCAGTTGTAAGTCCCCCCTTGAGTCACAATTGGGACCATACCATTTGTTCTTGTCCTAGTTGCAACTCTGCACACAACTCGCAACTGGGCCCACGGGGTGTTTGTTGTTGTCCCTATTGCAAGACCACCCCTCGACTCGCAACTTGGCCCCGTAGTTGTTTTTGACCCAGTTGCAAGTCCACCCTCCACTCGCAACTTGGACCGTACATTTTGTTTTTGTCCCAGTTGCAAGTCCCCTACCCGGTTTGCAATTGGGCCCATAGGTGTTGTCGCCTTGCCGGTTACAAGCCAACCCCTCGGACTCGCAACTTGTCCCGTAGTTGTTTTCAACCCAACTACATGTCCACCATCGACTCGCAATTAGGCATGTACTTTTTGTTCCTATATCAACCGCAAGTCCCCCCTTGACTCACAACTGGACCTGTAGTAAGTGTTGTCCCACTTGCAACTTGCAAGTCCATCCCTTGACTTGCAACTCGTTCGATATGTGTTTTTGTCTTCCTAGTTGCAAACCCACCCCCTCGACTAGCAACTTGGCATGTATTTCTTTCGAACCCCATTGACTCACAAGTGGGCCCATAGATGTTGTTGTCATCTCAGTTGCAAGCCCACCCCTTGAATCTCCTATACGCCACCCACTGCAGCTAAATGCCACTGTTTCGCACAAGGCGAGAAGTGAGCAAATTGCAGATGGGTCGGCCCATGTACCTAGGATTCGTTTTGTTTGTTTTGTTTTTCTTCCTGGTTTTTCTGCTTTATTCCTTTCTTGCCTTTTCTTTTTCCGTTTTTAAAAATTGTTCACAAATGCTAATCATCTCTAAGTAACTCTTAAGCTTTACATGTACTAGACTAGGGGTGACATCATCTTAGAGTGAGCCCTAGTCACAAAAACTATTCGAAATTTTAAAAATTATTTCTGTTTTCATAAATATCTGGCATTTCAAAATTGTTCACAATATGCAAAAGAGTTTTCAATGTTTTTTTTTCAAAAATATCTTCTAATCTCAGACACTCTACTATGATCTTAAATGTTTCCTGGTTCTAAAACATCACCAACATTGATGTGTTGTAGTGGTAGGAGTTTGTGCTCAGATGCGGTCCGAAGTTCGTCTCCTCAGGGGCTAGTGCCTTCTTTTTGTCGTGCTAAAAAATGAAGGAAAATAAACAAACAAATCATAGAAGTTCATGATGGGCTACTCCGCGTATCTTCTTTTTGTCGCGCTAAAAAAGAATTGAAGGAAAAGAAACAAATAAATAATAGAACGACATGGAATAATAGAAGGAAAAGAAACAAACAAATAATACAACGACCTTGTGGGCTAGTCTGCTGACATGGTATGATGCCATAGTTAGATATGAGCTATTATCTCACATGTAGATGTAACATAGTCGGACCCTTCATGATATACCCTTAAAAAAGGGAAAAAGAAACATTCAGGATATACATGATGAGGACCTACATATCTACTCACTTCGTTTCAAAAAAAGTGTCGTTGATTTATTATAAAGTTGATAGTGGGTGAGAGGCTAATTCTGAATCCAAACTTGATTGCTTTTTCTTTATTTTGCGAAAATGATCCAAATCTATTATCAAAGAAATCCGAGCTCGATTTGAACCTTGTTTTAATTCCGTTTCTAAATTCTAGACATACAAGAGGATTTTTCGCAAAAAGAAAGACATGCAAGAGGATTAGTCCCCCAAACACCTATTTTTTTATTACTGGCATGAACATAAGAGCAAATTTAAGGACAGTAAAACTGAGCCTAAATCCAGCCCTCACGGCGATTTGAGTTTTAGGCCGTCCAATTTCGCGATCTGAGAGATTCTGGCCGTCAGATCTCGTGGTGACACAATCTAACCCGCACTCTGTTTAATCTGGCCCAGCTGTCCTGTGGGCTGCTGCTCCAGAGGCCGAAACGAAGGCCTCTGGTGCACTGGGCCTTCGGACAGCCGCCAGGCCCATTCCAGCGCAAAAGGACTCCAGTACTGGGCTTGCGAGCGCGTCCTCCACTCCCGATTCGGTTGCGTGAAAAAAGTCTCGATTCCAGGCGCAGCGGGAGCGACCGCACCGAATCCATCCACCCCGGGTTGTAGGAGCATAGAGAAGGCAATTCATCCGGTCTGTCCCGAGTGGAGACGCAGTCGAATCCATCGAGTCCGGATTCCAGGCGCTCAAAGGATCCAATTCATCCAGTCCGGATTTGAGCCGTACAGACGAGCCGCCGCTTCGGTCGATTCGGTCCACCTGAGGTGCGTGATGGAGCGAGGCAAGTACATCCGTGCGCTGGGATCGACCGGAGGAGCAGGATCCGGGTCCAGACGATGCAGTCCAGAGCTGAAGCGAAGAGGCGGACGATGCGGTCCGAGTCCTGCGGACGAGGGCGATAATGGCAGATGCCTCGTCTGCATGAAACGACTTTGCTCTCTCTTGAATCTCGCAATCATGGCCTTTTCATGCCTGGTAATGTTACAATCGTTTCCTATGGTCAGTGCTACTATATAATGCTTCACCCCTGCGAGTCTTTCCACAACCTCTACACTCGGCATCAACATCTTAGAGCATCTTCAATAGATGGTCCAAAATTTGGCGGTCCAAAACCGGAGATGTAAAATTTGGACCGCCAAAAAATGCGTTTTGGAGCTCCGAAAAAAGCTCAACTCCAACAGATGGTCCAAATTGATGGTCCAAAAGAGCAACTCCAATAGATGGTCCAAAATGAAGATGTAAAATGACATACTACTAGTCCATTCAACATAGTTCAAACATCAATTTCAACATAGTTTCATACATCAACTTCAACTACTACTTATTCAAACTACTAGATAAACTACTCCTCATCGGAGCTACGGAACTGCTCCCAGAACTCCTCCTTCGTCGGGTCGTCGCACCCCTCCTCCTCCTCCTCCGAGAAGTCTTCCCAGTCCTCCTCAGAAGAGGACTCGATGGGGATCTCCGTCGAGGGATCGGCCTCATCCTCCTTCGGCCCCTTCTTCTTCTGCTCCGCCTCACGCTTCCAGTAGTACTCATCCTCGGCCTGGACGTACTCCGGATGCTCCCGAGCAAACCTGGCCATCGCCTCCTCATCGGTCTCGCCAGCACTGACGACAACCGACGGCTTCTTCTTCTTCTTCTTCTTCTTCTTCTTCTTCTTCTTCTTCTTCTTCTTCTTCTTCTTCTTCTTCTTCTTCGTCGTCGTCGTCGTGATCTACTTCATGTTGATGCCCTGCGGTACAAGCATCTCCGCTTCCGCCCGACTCTCGATGTCTGGAGAGTTGAGGTGCGACCTAATACGTCTCCAACGTATCTATAATTTTTGATTGCTCCATGCTATATTATCTACTGTTTTGGACATTATTGGGCTTTATTATCCACTTTTATATTATTTTTGGGACTAACCTATTAACCGGAGGCCCAGTCCAGAATTGCTGTTTTTTTGCCTATTTCAGAGTTTCGCAGAAAAGCAATATCAAACGGAGTTCAAATGGAATGAAACCTCCGGAACGTGATTTTTAGGAAGATTATGATCCAGGAGACTTGGACCCTACGTCAAGAAACAAAGGAGGAGGCCACGAGGTAGGGGGCGCGCCCTCCACCCTCGTGGGCCCCCTGTTGCTCCACCGACGTACTCCTTCCTCCTATATATACCAACGTACCCCCAAACGATCAGATACGGAGCCAAAAACCTAATTCCACCGCCGCAACCTTCTGTACCCACGAGATCCCATCTTGGGGCCTGTTCCGGAGCTCCGCCGGAGGGGGCATCCATCACGGAGGGCTTCTACATCAACACCATAGCCTCTCCGATGAAGTGTGAGTAGTTTACCTCAAACCTTCGGGTCCATAGTTATTAGCTAGATGGCTTCTTCTCTCTTTTTGGATCTCAATACAATGTTCTCCCCCTCTCTCGTGGAGATCTATTCGATGTAATCTTCTTTTTGCGGTGTGTTTGTTGAGACCGATGAATTGTGGGTTTATGATCAAGATTATCTATGAACAATATTTGAATCTTCTCTGAATTCTTTTATGTATGATTGGTTATCTTTGCAAGTCTCTTCGAATTATCAGTTTGGAATGGCCTACTAGATTGATCTTTCTTGCAATGGGAGAAGTGCTTAGCTTTGGGTTCAAACTTGCGGTGTCCTTTCCCAGTGACAGTAGGGGCAGCAAGACACGTATTGTATTGTTGCCATCGAGGATAACAAGATGGTTTTTTTATCATATTGCATGAATTTATCCCTCTACATCATGTCATCTTGCTTAAGGCTTTACTCTGTTTTCATGAACTTAATACTCTAGATGCGTGCTGGATAGCGGTCGATGAGTGGAGTAATAATAGTAGATGCAGGCAGGAGTCGGTCTACTTGTCTCGGACGTGATGCCTATATACATGATCATACCTAGATATTCTCATAACTATGCTCAATTATGTCAATTGCTCAACAGTAATTCGTTCACCCACCGTAAAATACTTATGCTCTTGAGAGAAGCCACTAGTGAAACCTATGGCCCCCGGGTCTATCTTCATCATATTAATCTTCCAATACTTAGTTATTTCCTTTGCTTTTTTACTTTGCTTTTATTTTACTTTGCATCTTTATCACAAAATACCAAAAATATTATCCTATCATATCTATCAGATCTCACTCTCGTAAGTGACCGTGAAGGGATTGACAACCCCTTATCGCGTTGGTTGCGAGGAGTTATTTGTTTTGTGTAGGTACGAGGGACTCGCGCGCAGCGTCCTACTGGATTGATACCTTGGTTCTCAAAAACTGAGGGAAATACTTACGCTACTTTGCTGCATCATCCTTTCCTCTTTAAGGAAAAACCAACGCAGTGCTCAAGAGGTAGCAAGAAGATTTCTGGCGCCGTTGCCGGGGAGTCTACGCAAAAGTCAACATACCAAGTACCCATCACAAATCCCTTATATCCCGCATTACATTATTTGCCATTTGCCTCTCGTTTTCCTCTCCCCCACTTCACCCTTGCCGTTTTATTCGCCCTCTCTTTTTGTTCACCTTCTTCTTTTTGCCCCTCGCTCTCTCTGTCGTTATGTCTGAAATTGGGGAAATTATTGCCGATATGGACAATAATAATATCATAGAAAATTCTGATGCTCCTGCTGAAGAACCCCTACCTTGCATACAAAAAGATTTTGAATTGGTAGTGGTAATATTATTGGAAAAGGAGTTATTCAAGATTTCTTTACTTGTGCCGGTGCTTTGCGTTCTATGGGCGGTTCTATTCTCCATAGAACTAGTAGCCTTGCGGATGCTATTGCCATGCTTATAGTTGAACTTGAAAGGCAATTTATGCACATGCATCCTTGCATACATAGAATTTTCCTAGAATTCTCTAATATTGAGCATTCTTCTGTTAAGCGTGCCGCCACTATCTTTTTGGCTCATGAGTTTAGATTCATAATAAAAGAGGCCAAAGAAATCTTTGCGCATTACAGGGTAGATGCTAGTCATCCTCCCATTGAAGCTATCCTTTTTAATCAAGAAGACATGATGCGTTTACAATCTTTGGATCATATTGCTTATAACGAAAATCTTAGGAAAAAGGTTCCCGCCGATGTTCTAGTTGATAGAATTTCCGAGCTTAATGATGATTTTGCTATTCAGAATAATGGATTAGGTTTTCCTCTTGAACAAAGGCTTGTGACTTTTTGCCAAAAGAATGCTCTTAATGATTAATTGGTTGTGCAATACAAAGGGCCTTGGGAGGAACCCATACCTCCCGAGATTGATCTTGGGGACTTTTGTCCCATTAAATTTAGCCCTTTTGATTATTTTTGCTTGCCTCAAAGAAAACTTGCTGCTGAACGTAGAAATATGAGAAAAGTTTTCATGACTTGCCATACCACTATTATGGCAATACCTAGATCTATCCTTGCTTTTATGCCTAGCTAGGGGCGTTAAACGATAGCGCTTGTTGGGAGGCAACCCAATTTTTTTTATTTGTTTGTGCCTAGTTAAACCTATAGGATCTTCTTGGATGATAGTTATTTGATCTTGCTGTAATTTCCAGAAACTTTCTGTTCACGAAATAAATTGTTAAAATTCACCAGAACGTGATAAAATAGTGATTCCAGTTTCTTCTGATCAATAAACAAATTGTCTAGGTCTTCCTATTTTGTCTGATTTTTTGGAGTTCCAGAAGTTTGCGTTAGTTACAGATTACTACAGACTGTTCTGTTTTTGACAGATTCTGTTTTTCGTGTGTTGTTTGCTTATTTTGATGAATCTATGACTAGTAAAATAGTTTATAAACCATAGATAAGTTAGAATACAGTAGGTTTAACACCAATATAAATAAAGAATGAGTTCATTACAGTACCTTGAAGTGGTATTTTTGTTTTCTTTCGCTAACGGAGCTCACGAGATTTCTGTTGAGTTTTGTGTTGTGAGGTTTTCAAGTATTGGGTGAATTTTTTTGATGGATTATGGAACAAGGAGTGGCAAGAGCCTAAGCTTGGGGATGCCCATGGCACCCCCAAGATAATCTAAGGACACCATAAAGCCAAAGCTTGGGGATGCCCCGGAAGGCATCCCCTCTTTCGTCTACTTCCATCGGTAATTTTACTTGGAGTTATATTTTTATTCACCACATGATATGTGTTTTGCTTGGAGCGTCTTGTATGATTTGAGTCTTTTCTTTTTAGTTTACCACAATCATCCTTGCTGTACACACCTTTTGAGAGAGCCATACATGATTTGGAATTTGTTAGAATACTCTATGTGCTTCGCTTATATCTTTTGAGTTATATAGTTTTGCTCTAGTACTTCACTTATATCTTTTAGAGCACGGTGGTGGATTTGTTTTATAGAAACTATTGATCTCTCATGCTTCACTTAGATTATTTTGAGAGTCTTAAATAGCATGGTAATTTGCTTAAATAATCCTAATATGCTTGGTATTCAAGATTTGTAAAAACTTTCTTATGAGTGTGTTGAATACTATGAGAAGTTTGATACTTGATAATTGTTTTGAGATATGAAGATGGTGATATTAGAGTCATGCTAGTTGAGTAGTTGTGAATTTAAGAAATACTTGTGTTAAAGTTTGTGATTCCCGTATGATGAACCGTTATGTGATGAAGTTGGAGCACGATTTATTTATTGATTGTCTTCCTTATGAGTGGCGGTCGGGGACGAGCGATGGTCTTTTCCTACCAATCTATCCCCCTAGGAGCATGCGCGTAATACTTTGCTTTGATAACTTGTAGATTTTTGCAATAAGTATATGAGTTCTTTATGACTAATGTTGAGTCCATGGATTATACGCACTTTCTTCCTCCCACCATTGCTAGCCTCTTTAATACCGCACACTTTTCGCCGGTATCATACACCCACCATATACCTTCCTCAAAACAGCCACCATACCTACCTATTATGGCATTTCCATAGCCATTCCGAGATATATTGCCATGCAACTTTCCACCGTTCCGTTTATTATGACACGCTCCATCATTGTCATATTGCTTAGCATGATCATGTAGTTGACATCGTATTTGTGGCAAAGCCACCATTCATAATTCTTTCATAGATGTCACTCTTGATTCATTGCATATCCCGCTACACCGCCGGAGGCATTCATATAGAGTCATATTTTGTTCTAAGTATCGAGTTGTAATTGTTGAGTTGTAAGAAAATAAAAGTGTGATGATCTTCATTTTTAGAGCATTGTCCCAAGTGAGGAAAAGGATGATGGAGACTATGATTCTCCCACAAGTCGGGATGAGACTCGGGACGAAAAAAAAGAAAAAGAAAAGAGGCTATAAAAAAGGAGAAAAGGCCCAACTAAAAAAATAAAAAAAATAAAAATGAGAGAAAAAGAGAGAAGGGACAATGTTACTATCCTTTTACCACACTTGTGCTTCAAAGTAGCACAATGATCTTCATGATAGAGAGTCTCTCATTTTGTCACTTTCATATACTAGTGGGAATTTTTCATTATAGAACTTGGTTTGTATATTTCAATGATGGGCTTCCTCAAAATGCCCTAGGTTTTCGTGAGCAAGCGAGTTGGATGCACACCCACTTAGTTTCTTTTGTTGAGCTTTCATATGCTTATAGCTCTAGTGCATCCGTTGCATGGCAATCCCTACTCACTCACATTGATATCTATTGATGGGCATCTCCATAGCCCGTTGATACGCCTAGTCGATGTGAGACTATCTTCTCCCTTTTTGTCTTCTCCACAACCACCATTCTATTCCACATATAGTGCTATATCCATGGCTCACGCTCATGTATTGCGTGAAGATTGAAAAAGTTTGAGAATGTCAAAAGTATGAAACAATTGCTTGGCTTGTCATCGGGGTTGTGCATGATTTAAATACTTTGTGTGGTGAAGATAGAGCATAGCCAGACTATATGATTTTGTAGGGATAACTTTATTTGGCCATGTTATTTTGAGAAGACATGATTGCTTTGTTAGTATGCTTGAAGTATTGTTAGTTTTATGTCAATATTAAACTTTTGTATTGAATCTTTCGGATCTGAATATTCATACCACAATTAAGAAGAATTACATTGAAATTATGCCAAGTAGCACTCCGCATCAAAAATTCTGTTTTTATCATTTACCTACTCGAGGACGAGCAGGAATTAAGCTCGGGGATGCCTGATACGTCTCCAACGTATCTATAATTTTTGATTGCTCCATGCTATATTATCTACTGTTTTGGACATTATTGGGCTTTATTATCCACTTTTATATTATTTTTGGGACTAACCTATTAACCGAAGGCCCAGCCCAGATTGCTGTTTTTTGCCTATTTCAGAGTTTCGCAGAAAAGGAATATCAAACGGAGTCCAAACGGAATGAAACCTTCGGGAAACGTGATTTTTAGGAAGATTATGATCCAGGAGACTTGGACCCTACGTCAAGAAACAAAGGACGAGGCCACGAGGTAGGGGGGCGCGCCCACCCCCCAGGGTGCGCCCTCCACCCTCGTGGGCCCCCTGTTGCTCCACCGACGTACTCCTTCCTCCTATATATACCTACGTACCCCCAAACGATCAGATACGGAGCCAAAAACCTAATTCCACCGCCGCAACCTTCTGTACCCACGAGATCCCATCTTGAGGCCTGTTCCAGAGCTCCGCCGGAGGGGGCATCCATCACGGAGGGCTTCTACATCAACACCATAGCCTCTCCGATGAAGTATGAGTAGTTTACCTCAGACCTTCGGGTCCATAGTTATTAGCTAGATGGCTTCTTCTCTCTTTTTGGATCTCAATACAATGTTCTCCCCCTCTCTCGTGGAGATCTATTCGATGTAATCTTCTTTTTGTGGTGTGTTTGTTGAGACCGATGAATTGTGGGTTTATGATCAAGATTATCTATGAACAATATTTGAATCTTCTCTGAATTCTTTTATGTATGATTGGTTATCTTTGCAAGTCTCTTCGAATTATCAGTTTGGAATGGCCTACTAGATTGATCTTTCTTGCAATGGGAGAAGTGCTTAGCTTTGGGTTCAAACTTGCGGTGTCCTTTCCCAGTGACAGTAGGGGCAGCAAGGCACGTATTGTATTGTTGCCATCGAGGATAACAAGGTGAGGTTTTTATCATATTGCATGAATTTATCCCTCTACATCATGTCATCTTGCTTAAGGCGTTACTCTGTTTTCATGAACTTAAAACTCTAGATGCATGCTGGATAGCGGTCGATGTGGAGTAATAGTAGTAGATGCAGGCAGGAGTCGGTCTACTTGTCTCGGACGTGATGCCTATATACATAATCATACCTAGATATTCTCATAACTATGCTCAATTTTGTCAATTGCTCAACAGTAATTCGTTCACCCACCGTAAAAATACTTATGCTTTGAGAGAAGCCACTAGTGAAACCTATGGCCCCCGGGTCTATCTTCATCATATTAATCTTCCAATACTTAGTTATTTCCTTTGCTTTTTACTTTGCTTTTATTTTACTTTGCATCTTTATCACAAAAATACCAAAAATATTATCCTATCATATCTATCAGATCTCACTCTCGTAAGTGACCGCGAAGGGATTGACAACCCCTTATCGCGTTGGTTGCGAGGAGTTATTTGTTTTGTGTAGGTACGAGGGACTCGCGCGTAGCCTCCTACTGGATTGATACCTTGGTTCTCAAAGACTGAGGGAAATACTTACGCTACTTTGCTGCATCATCCTTTTCTCTTTAAGGAAAAACCAACGCATTGCTCAAGAGGTAGCACGACCGAGGCCTCTCGGCACGCCACACCGCCACGTCGTAGGCACGCGCGGCCTCGTGGGCGGAGGGTTACGTGCCGATCCACCAACGCCTTCCGGCGTCGGAGAAGTCCACACCCCAGTTGCCGGAGGGCTTCTGCCTCACGCCGAAGAAGCCCGACTTGCCCTTCGGCGTCTTCTTCGGCGCCATCGGAGAGCGGTGGAGCGGCATGCGGCCGGGGCGGTGGCGGGCGGAGCGGTGGCGGAGCTGCGGGGCGGCGGTGGCGGGCGGGGCGGAGCTGCGGGGTGGGCGGCGACGCGGGCGGCAGGGCCGGATCCGCGGCGGGCGGGCGGCGGGGCGGCGTGGAAACAGCGACGGGGGCCGGGGCGGCGCCGGATCTGATGCGGGCGGCGTGCGGCGGGGCGGCGGCGGTGTGTGGAGGCGGCGGGGCGGCGGCGGACGGGCGGGAGGTCGCGGGCGGGCGGGCGGGAACGGAAATGAAGTGGCGGTTGGGCGTTCGCGGGCGGCGGCTGGTTTTGGACTAGATGCATCTCGTGATGTATATTTGCATTGCGAGGTGTTGCATTTTACATCACGAGGAGGCCGCGGTCTAATTTTTTTTGCATATGGACCGTCTGTTGGAGCAGCGTTTTTTGCCACAGACGGTCAAAAAGTTAGTTATTTTTACATTTGGACTATCTATTGGAGATGCTCTTATTCAGCATCATGCTCAGGTATCTTTCATGTAAATTGCATGAAAAAATTACATTGTTCTCATATCCTCTGAAAGAAAATATCCTCATATCTTCTCATGTCGTACAGGTGATCTTGGTCGATTGATTTGAGTAGATTCTGGAGCTTTGTACTGTCAAGTTTTTTTCTCACCGGTTCATCATCTGAAATGGCTTTTGGACAGGTAACCTCCCGAAGAAAATGTGTTCGATCGCTGCCAGATGGAAGGTCGACGGGGTTGACTGGCTCGATCCAGCCGAGTGCGATGCAGCCGACGCACGGATCCTTGGATACAACCGACGCACACGATCTGTCTACGAGGGGATCCATCCGACGCGTGTGATCCTTTGGGATTTGAAGAAGGCTATTAATCTTCAGTTTCTAGAGTCCTTCATGATGAATGATGTATGCCGGTCGTTGACGGCGATTAATGAAGGTGTGTGTCTTTCTATTTTCCAACCTGTGTTGTACTGTATAATATAAGCTCCCTCGCTTGTCCCTCTCAATGACCGTCCTTGCTCCTTTTCTACTGAATCACTGTCTTACCCTGGCAGCACAGTTCTCGGCTAGGTCGGCCTCTGTCTTGTCTTTGTTTTGCCCCTTTCCTGTACTATCCCTTCTTCCACCCATGTTAATATCTTTCCATTCCTATTCCGCACAGGTGGTGACTGTTGTTTCACGCTGTTTAGGAGATATTGCACAAAGCTTAGGTGATCAAAATCCACCCCTCAGTCAGATTGGGACGTCTAAAATACCCACCAATCAGGTAAAACCTTGTACATGAGGGTACAATGAACACTTTAGTTGTCAATAGAATTCTTGATCAACTACTACTGTGTTGTTGATGCTTGATTTCTTTTTTCAAGACTTTGCTTCAGTTTAGGTCAAACATCAATTGGTTTCAGGGTAATCTCTATTCTTATCAGCTTTACGTATTACAGCAAAATATGTACTCTAGATTAGGATGTCGTCATGAAATCATCTATCTGAACATAACAAAGACGAGTTAGAAGTTGGGGATAGAGAAGTAGTACAAGAATGCAATTTATCATGTAGGGCTGCATCGGCATGTTGTAAAAAAAATTGAAACATGTGAGACTACAAGCAGATGTAGTCCATTTTATGATACACCAAATATTTATGTAGTATGTTGTTCATGTCAGGAACATAGAGAGAAGGTTGTAATTATGGACAGAGGAGAGGAATAAATGGGAGCAGGTGGAGTGGAATTTGAGTAGGTGGTGGAGCAGAATTTGAGTAGGTGTCGAGCTCATTAGCTCTGGCCATTTGATCAGATATATACTAAATGGGGCCTTATGTAGAATGAATGTTAGCTACGGGAGCACATCTCTCTGTATGGAGTGAATTCGATTGAGAAGCTGAACCTGTACATTATCTCTGTCTTTGTACTTAGTCCTTGTTCTATTTGATAGTCGACTTTACAGGTAATGCAAAGCTTGCAATTTTGCCTTTTAAGAATTCATGCTATTTCTATTTTTGCAGCGAACACAATGGAATGCATGTGGCAGTTGCTGACCAGACTTGAGTCTAACAAATGAGCAGTACCTATGACCGCATCCGCGTAGGATGAACATGATGTATACCCCAAAAATTGTTGACCTGTTAAGTATATTTTCGTGGCATCGATGCTAAAGTCCGAGCAGGTAAATCAGAAGCTACTGCAGCTACTTGACTGCAAGATGCAGTTTGGTTGTGCATGACGCATGCTGCTAGAGCTATGAGATGAGTTTGACTCCACTAAGCTTTGTTTGATAAATAGTGTTAAGTCCCCTCTTGGGTTGCATACATTATTACTTTGCCTTCGTGGGGAAACTGATTGTATGAATGGATCGATTAATTTTACTAAGGTTAGTGCCAGTAAGTTGAATTGTTTCTATATAGAAAATGAAATGTTAGTGCCATTGTTCTATTCCTTATTGGATTCCAGTAAGTTGAATCAGTTTGGATAAAATTAAAATGTTAGCGACCTGTAATTTGCACAATATGGATGCTCGTATTCCTCATTTTCTATTCAATTAAAACCAGTGTAGGTTCATTATGTTATGACCTGAATCTTGATGCGTTGTACAATAGTATAAGTGTAACGTCTGATCTTTAGAAAATGCTTAATGCAGGAATGGTTGAAAGTATACAAATGTATTGTCAATGAAGTAAAGAGCGCCCAATAAACCCAAAAGAAGGGAGTATTCTTATACAAAATCCTACTATTGCAAACCTTCTTAACATCTAACACATTCCTAGGAGCATAATAATCAACTTAAAATATTTGTTCCACCAATAACCAACATGCTCGTGAAAAAATAGACATGCACAAACGCACACACTGTCAGTTAAATTTCGGGTCAAACAACATGATTCATAGGTGTGAGCATGTTAAATATAATGTGTGATTATATGATGATTAAATTAGTACATTTAAATATAATTGCATCAATCACTAATATTATAATGTCAAAATTGACGGGCGCAGCAACGCGCGCCGGCGACGATCTAGTACATGAATACGAGTGAGCTTAGTTAGGCATGAACGCAGGAGGCCTTCGGCGCTCCGCGCATGGCAAAGGACACTTCTTGAACACGACCATGAAAGGCTCGCGCCCATCCTTTTCTTTCCGTACGGTCAGCCACTGCCCACCGCGGTACTCGTACAATACCAGATCACGGCACGGCGGCCTGTGGCACGACACCAGCTTGTACCCTGTGTTGAGTAAATAGGTAATTTCTCGATTAAATTAATCCACGAGTAAATCACTAGCATGGCATTGACACATATGATCGCATACTGATATTCAGTCAAAGTAGCACATACTACGCTAATTGCAGAAAGATCTACGTATAACGCTAGCATGGCTAAAACAGAAAACAGTAGGAGCGGGATAAACGAGTTATACCCTCCAGTAGGCCATGCAGAGGCCGCGGCTTTGGTGGCAGCAGCGGCGTCCTCGGCGGCCTTCTTGTCAGCTTCAGCTTTCTCGGCGGCGGCACGTTCGGCGTCGGTGGACATGGTGATGATGAAGGCGACGCAGACGTAGAGGAAGTAGACGATCGGAAGTGAGCAGTCGCGTAATCGCTGCCCAAAAACCTATTCGCCCCTCACCCCGTACAGGAACCAGAAGGACGTGGTTTCGGAGACCTGCTCTCCCGTCGACCGTGTACGCGGCGGACGGGATGGAGTCACCGGCGGCAGCAGCAGCAAGGGAACGACGGTGGGCGTGCGCGTGGAGCAGATGTGATCTGTTCGTGGCGGCTAGGGTTAGGCACTTATATAGGCGCAGCCGCGTGGGCTCGACCCACGTCCGAGTCCGTGACAGCCCACGATCCGACGTCTCAGATCGTGGCCCAGCTGTCAGAAAACTCTCCGTTAGTGACTGGCAAAAATAAGCGCGTAGGTGTAAGCTCGGCTCGGCTCAATCCCGCAACCCGCGGCGCGTCGTGACGAGGCGGGCGGCGGAGGAGGAGTGCGCGAGGGCCTCTTCTCTTCTCAAGCTCCAATAGCATGTAGAAGAGAAACCCTTATAAGGAGGTCCAACTCCTCTTCCACTTCCGGGGTGGGACTAAACTTCCCACTACACCTAGTGCCATATAACCCACATGGGCCCTTAGAGATTTTTCAGAAATTGCTACATGGGCCTAGAGCCCATCTCAAATTTCAGCAATCCCCCACCAGATCTCGAGGGCCCATTGTGTCCTCTGTTCCAATTACTGTTTCGATATACCAGTGTTTCAGTGAAGACCTGTTAAGGTTGAGCTTCACCTAGAGCAAGTAGCTACACTCCTTCACAACTGAACAATGGACTATGCCTTGAATTGTCAGTTTGGCGTAAAGAAGTTTCACCACATGTCTCACTAGTACTGGGCTGCCGAAGGCTGACCCCTCGGGTGGAGCATATAAGTCACACTCCTGGCCTATTCATGAGCTTACTAGAGATCACCCCAATCTCATAGACTGTGACCAGCAGTCGGACTCATATAGGTGTGTTCCTCCAAAGATCACTCTGTAGGATAGCATCTTGCTTATATAAGCTTCGGAACACATTAAGACAGTAGTCATCCTACCATACAGTATCGAGAGTATTGCATCTCCAACGGAGTGGGTTAGTATAGTTACTCTCCTCAGTTCACCACTGGCTTGTTTTCCCAGGTCCTAATTCACGGGATCTCCGATCACATAGGTTGGGTTACTACCATGGCAACTCATGTGGGTCTCATACCCATCTTCCTCGATGCATTATCTATCACAACACGTGATAGCCCTTTCGTAAAGGGATCTGCCAGATTCTTAGCCGTATGGACATAGTCCAACGCTATCACTCCGGAGTTTCTTAATTTTCTGACAGCTTTTAATCTCATTCTTATGTGTTTGGTGGACTTCATGTTGTCCTTTGAACTCTTCACCTTGGTGATGACAGTCTGATTGTCACAGTTCATAAGGATAGCCGGAACCGGTTTATCAACCAATGGCAAGTCCATCAAAAGATCTCGAAGCCATCTCGCTTCAACACCAGATGTGTCTAATGCCGTTAATTCTGCTTCCATTGTCGATCTCGTTAAGATCGTTTGCTTGCAAGACTTCCAGGAAACAGCACCACCTCCAAGAGTAAACATATACCCAGTTGTGGCCTTCATCTCATCAGCATCAGAGATCCAATTTGCATCACTATACCCTTCAAGTACCGACGGGTCTCCGGTATAGTGAAGTCCATAGTTCATAGTACCTTTCAGATAGCGCATGACTCGTTCAACAGCATGCCAATGTACATCACCCGGTTTGGAAACAAACCGGCTCAGTTTGCTCACAGCAAACGCGATGTCGGGCCTCGTTGCGCTCGCTAGGTACATCAGTGAACCAATGATTTGAAAGTATCTCAACTGATCTATAGCCGTGCCTTTGGACTTTCGAATCAACACGCTAGGATCATATGGTGTTTGAGATGGTGTGCAATCCGAATATCCAAAACGACTCAACACCTTCTCAACATAGTGGGATTGCAGAAGTGTAATCCCACCCTCATTATCTCTCAGTAGCTTGATGTTCAAGATAACATCAGCCACACCAAGGTCTTTCATCTCAAAGTTCTGAGACAAAAACGACTTGCCCTCCTCAATGACTTTGAGGTTGGTTCCGAATATCAGTATGTCATCAACATACAAGCACAGTATAACTCCTTCGCCCCCACCATGGCGATAGTATACACATTTGTCAGCCTCATTAACAACGAAACCAACAGATGTCAGAGTTGTATTAAACTTATCATGCCATTGCTTAGGTGCTTGCTTCAGGCCATATAAAGATTTCAGCAACCTACACACCTTTCTTTCCTGACCATCTATCACAAAGCCATCTGGCTGTTGCATGTAGATTTCCTCTTTTAGCTCTCCATTCAGAAAAGCCGTCTTAACATCCATCTGGTGGACGAGAAGACCATGCGAGGCTGCCAACGAGAGTAATACTCTAATGGTGGTCAGTCTAGCTACAGGTGAATAAGTGTCGAAGTAATCTTCCTCTTCTTTCTGGTCATAGCCCTTGGCCACAAGCCTAGCCTTGTACTTTTCAATTGTACCATCGGGCCTAAGCTTCTTCTTGAACACCCACTTACATCCTAACGGTTTGCAACCATAGGGACGTTCAGTGATCTCCCATGTCCCGTTAGCCATGATGGAATCCATCTCATTACGGACCGCATCCTTCCAGTAGTCAGCTTCTGAAGAGGCATACGCTTCTGAAATAGAAGTGGGAGTATCATCCACGAGGTACACGAAGAAATCATCACCAAAGGTCTTTGCAGTCCTTTGTCTCTTGCCCCTACCAAGGGTTTCCTCGTCATCCTCCTCAGGATTTTCATCACGTGTTTGTTCATAATATTCCATAGGGATGGCAGGTTCAGGAGTCTCCTCAGATTCCTGTCTAGAAGTGCTTTGCATATCTCTCATAGGAAAAGTATCCTCGAAGAATGTAGCATCCTTAGACTCCATAATTGTACCGACCTTCTGGTCAGGTACCTCAGATTTCACTACTAGAAATCTATAGCCAACGCTGTTCTTAGCGTAGCCCAAATTAACGCAGTCCACAGTCTTGGGTCCAAGCTTACGCTTTTTGGGGATCGGCACATTGACTTTCGCCAG
Organism: Aegilops tauschii subsp. strangulata; assembly: GCF_002575655.3. NCBI lineage: Eukaryota > Viridiplantae > Streptophyta > Magnoliopsida > Poales > Poaceae > Aegilops > Aegilops tauschii. The sequence goes on from NC_053040.3 coordinate 84,077,250, forward strand.
ACAGCCCCAAGTGCGCAAGTACGAGAGTGTTGTCCTCCTCTTTGCCCATTTCTCATAGGGAGTGATCTCATTATCCTTTGTCGGAACTTTATTCAGGACATGACATGCCGTCAATATAGCCTCCCCCCACCATGCCTTGGATAAACCCGATGTATCTAACATGGCGTTAACCAAATCAGTTAGAGTACGGTTTTTCCGCTCGGCAACCCCGTTTGACTGGGGTGAATAGGGAGGCGTCCTCTCATGAATAATGCCGTGTTCCGCACAGAAGGAATCAAACTCACTCGAGAAGTACTCTCCACCACGATCTAACCGGACTCGTTTAATTTTCTTTTCAAGTTGATTCTCAACTTCTGCCTTATAGATTTTAAAGTAGTGTAGAGCCTCATCTTTAGTATTTAACAGGTACACATAGCAATATCTAGAGGAATCATATATCAATGTCATGAAGTATTTCTTTCCACCTTTAGTCAACACACCATTCATCTCACAAAGATCAGAATGTATGAGTTCTAATGGTGCCAAGTGTCTCTCCTCCGCGGCCTTGTGAGGCTTGCGAGGTTGCTTAGCTTGCACACATGAAAGGCACTTAGAGCCTTTGGCTAAAGTAAAACTCGGGATTAAATCCAACTTGGCTAGCCGCGTCATAACACCGAAACTAATGTGACAAAGACGTGAATGCCAAACTTCAGATTCATTAACATTCGAATGAACATGGTTCACGACTTTATTACAAAAATCTGCGAGGGAAAGGCGGAACATCCCTCCGCTCTCATAACATTTTCCAACAAAGAGTCCATATTTCGTAACAACTAATTTATTAGACTCGAAAACCAACTTAAACCCTTCTCTACATAGAAGGGAGCCACTAACGAGGTTCTTCTTGATGGCGGGGACATGCTGCACGTTCTTCAGCTGCACGATCCTTCCCGAAGTAAACTTCAGATCGACCGTGCCAACACCATGAACAGAAGCACTCGCGCCATTCCCCATCAATACGGACCCGTGGCCTGTGACCTGGTAAGAAGTGAACAATGACATGTCAGCACACACATGTACACCTGCACCTGTGTCCACCCACCAATCGGTGGGCTGAAACACTGAAAAAATAGTAAATAAATTACCGTACCCAGGTGCACCATTCTCATTGTTGTCCACAATCATGTTGACGGACTTGGAGTCCTGTCCTGACTTCTTGTACTTGTTTGGGCACTTGTTGGCCCAATGTTCAACCGAACCACAAGTGAAGCAGCCCTCGTCCTTCTTGTTCTTCTTGAAGGTCTTCTTACCCTTCTTCTTAAAGTCGGTATTGTGTTGGACACCGTTCTTTCCCTTGGGCTTGTGGGAGTTGAAGTTCTTCTGGTTCACCATGTTGGCGACAGAAGTCCCTTCGGCCCCTTTTCCGTGCGAGTCCTTTGCCCTTGAATTCTGCTCAACACTCAGATGGCCAATGACATCCTCCACAGAGAATTCACGCCTCTGATGTTTCAGAGTGGTGGCAAAGTTCCTCCAGGAATTAGGGAGCTTAGCGATTATGCAACCCGCGACAAACTTGCCCGGTAACTCGCACTTAAGAAGTTCAAGCTCCTTAACAATGCATATTATCTCATGAGCCTGCTCCAATACAGGACGGTTTTCAACCATCTTGTAATCATGGAACTGCTCTATAATATACATCTCGCTTCCGGCATCGGCTGCCCCGAACTTAGATTCGAGCGCCTCCCACAAGTCCTTGGCGACATGCACATGTAAATATGCGTCGACCAGTTTATCTCCGATCACGCTAAGAACTGCTCCGAGAAACACAACGGTAGCCTCCTTGAACGCCTTCTCCTGTTCAGGAGCAATCGTTCCCGTGGAGACACCGGTGACCCAGAACACGTTCATAGCCGTGAGCCATAACGTGGTCTTAGTCTGCCAACGCTTAAAGTATGTACCGGTAAACTTATCCGGTTTCAGTGCAGCGGCAAAGCCACTTGCCGAAAAATTCCTACACATAATAGGTTTTTGGATTGTTGAGTAAATAGGCAATTTCTCGATTAAATTAATCCACGAGTAAATCACTAGCATGGCATTGACACATATGATCGCATACTGATATTCAGTCAAAGTAGCACATACTACGCTAATTGCAGAAAGATCTACGTATAACGCTAGCATGGCTAAAACAGAAAACAGTAGGAGCGGGATAAACGAGTTATACCCTCCAGTAGGCCATGCAGAGGCTGCGGCTTTGGTGGCAGCAGCGGCGTCCTCGGCGGCCTTCTTGTCAGCTTCAGCTTTCTCGGCGGCGGCACATTCGGCGTCGGTGGACATGGTGATGATGAAGGCGACGCGGACGTAGAGGAAGTAGACGATCGGAAGTGAGCAGTCGCGTAATCGCTGCCCAAAAACCTATTCGCCCCTCACCCCATACAGGAACCAGAAGGGCGTGGTTTCGGAGACCTGCTCTCCCGTCGACCGTGTACGCGGCGGACGGGATGGAGTCACCGGCGGCAGCAGCAGCAAGGGAACGACGGTGGGCGTGCGCGTGGAGCAGATGTGATCTGTTCGTGGCGGCTAGGGTTAGGCACTTATATAGGCGCAGCCGCGTGGGCTCGACCCACGTCCGAGTCCGTGACAGCCCACGATCCGACGTCTCAGATCGTGGCCCAGCTGTCAGAAAACTCTCCGTTAGTGACTGGCAAAAATAAGCGCGTAGGTGTAAGCTCGGCTCGGCTCAATCCCGCAACCCACGGCGCGTCGTGACGAGGTGTGGCGTGGCGAGGCGGGCGGCGGAGGAGGAGTGCGCGAGGGCCTCTTCTCTTCTCAAGCTCCAATAGCATGTAGAAGAGAAACCCTTATAAGGAGGTCCAACTCCTCTTCCACTTCCGGGGTGGGACTAAACTTCCCACTACACCTAGTGCCATATAACCCACATGGGCCCTTAGAGATTTTTCAGAAATTGCTACATGGGCCTAGAGCCCATCTCAAATTTCAGCACCCTGTGCCATGCCTCTCTCTCCACACGGAACCGGTACGACTGCTCCCGGCATATTACGGTTCCAGGCGGGCACTCTGCTCTCGCCGTCGCCGGCGCCCCTCCAATAAAGTGGCCGACGGTCACGTGCTGCTGGCGCGTTACGAATTCACCCTCGATGCGCCATGGAGATACATCATGCACTGGCTGTACGTCTTGTTGAAGGCCAAGACGACATCGTTCGAGAGGCGGGGGGCGTAGCCGGCGCCCGGTCCGCCGCCTGCACCATCACGGGTTCGCCCACGTACCCAGACCGCCCGCCGCACCGTGGGGCGACCGCGTGCAGAGGGCAGTCGTAAGCCCACCAAGTGCTGGCGCTGAGAGCATCTCTAGCTGTCGTCCTTTTCAGAAGGCATAAAAATCGTCGTCTGGGGACGTGCCGGCGGTATAATCGGCTCTGGAGGCGGTTGGGCATCCAGCCGTCATCCCCAGGCGCCGATATCGGCCCATTTTTGGCGTAAATGTGCCCGCTTTTCTGCCCACTTTCGGCGAAAAATGACCTGATATCGGCGCCAAGCGGCCCATATTCGCCGCGGTTCGGCGCAAATTCAACATAATTGTTTTTATCACATAGTTCATCACAGAAAATCAATAGAAATCAAATAGTTCAACAACAAATAGTTCAATACAAATTATATAGTTCAACAAATAAAAACTCATATTTCATCACACGTCGAGCTAGGCGTTGCCCTTGAGCCTCCATAGGCGCTCCACCAGATCCTGCTGCAGTTGTTGATGATCTCCCACATTTGATCTTTCGACCAGGTCTGAGCAGGGTACCAGACAACAGCAAATCGAGATTGGAGCACACCAAATGCCCGCTCGACATCCTTCCTGCAAGCCTCCTGAACCTTCGCAAAGTGGGACTTCTTACCTCTGGCATAATGTTTGAGATAGTCTTCACAAATGTAGACCATCTCGAATAGATGCCATCAGCTAGGTAGTACCCCTTGTTGTAGTGCCGCCCATTGACCTCGAAATTCACCGGAGGAGAATGACCTTCAACAAGCTTGGCAAAGACAGGGGAGCACTGCAGCACGTTGATGTCATTGTGAGTTTCTGGCATACCAAAGAAGGAGTGCCAAATCCAGGTCATGTGTGGCCACCGCCTCAAGTACCACAGTGCAACCGCCTTTGGCATCTTTGTATATCCCCTGCCAAGCAAATGGCCAGTTCTTTCATTTCCAATGCATGCAGTCGATGCTTCCAAGCATACCAGGAAATCCTCTTGCTGCATTCTGTGCTAGGATCCGAGCAATGTCTTCCGCATTGGGTGTTCGCAAGTATTGCGGTCCAAACACAGCCACCACTGCCCTGCAGAACTTGTAGAAACACTCAATGGTCGTGGACTCGGCCATGCCCCATAGTCGTCGAGTCAATCATCGGGAGCTCCGTATGCAAGCATCCTCATAGCTGTCGTGCACTTCTAGATTGAGGTGAATCCAAGTTTGCCAGTGCAATCCTTCTTGCACTTGAAGTAGCTGTCGAACTCCCGGATGGAATTTACAATTCTGAGGAAAAGCTTTCGGCTCATCCGATAACAGCGCCGAAATACTTTGTCGCCGTGCAGTGGAGCGTCGGCGAAGTAGTCGGAGTAGAGCATGCAGTAGCCTTCCAGACGATGTCGGTTCTTTGCTTTCAGCCGCCCGGGCGCCGAGCCACCTCGCCGCGGCTTTTCATTGCTCGCGAGCAGGCCGGCGAGGGCGGCGAGGACCATGAGATGTTCCTCTTCCTGGACGTCGGCATCGGCTTCCTCCTCCAATAGCGCGGCGAGCGCCTCCTCGTCGTCTGAGTCCATCGCCGAGCATAAAAATCGCCGAACACCTGGCGGGCATGGTGGGCGCACACCCACCGGTATACCGCCCTGCGCGGCCGGAGCGCCGAAAAACTCGCCCAGACTGTGGTGGAGAGGCTACCGCGGCGAAACCTTCTCTCTTTTCTGGCGGGGAATGGCCTACCTAGCGGTGCTGGGCGGTGGGCGGCGCCGGGATCGGCAGGGTGGTGGCCGAGCGCGCGGGGGTGAGAGGCGATCTGGACGATTGGCTTGACTTTTCGCCCGACAGTGTGGCCCAGGCGTGTTTTACCCTTGCGCCGGAGCCCCCGAGCGCCCCCCTGTGCGCTGGGTTCGGCCTGCGATCGCCGGGCCCAAAAATGGGCCGAGCCGGCGGATTTCGACGTCTTGAGGGCATGAGTGCGGGGTTTTTTTGGCGCCGACGCGTAAAAAAGGCGCCTGGGGGGAGGCTGTTGGGGGCGCGGCTGGAGATGCTCTGAGACAACGGCCACTCGTATTGCCGCTCGCCGGTAGCATGATGTGGTAGAGGCTGTCACTTGTTAGAGCATCTCCAGCCGCGCGCTTTTAGCGCCGGCGCCCGAAAATCGGCCCAGTCGCGCCCCCAGGATCTCGTTTAGCGCCGGTTTGGGCCGAAATAGCAGCCGGCGAACCCGAGCCAAACCCAAGCCCCCGGGGGTCGCCTGGGGGCGCCGGCCGAAGCGAAAAGGCACGTGGGTCCGCTCTGTCGGCGAGAGGAGGCCCTTTTCCCGCCGTTCCTCCCCCCGCTTTCCCCCCTCGGTTTCCCTCCCATTCTCTATTCCTCCTCCCATTCTCCTCCTCCTCCCCTCCAGCCGGCCGCCATGCCGCCGAAGAAGTACGTGGCCCCCCGTGCCGCTACGGATGCCACTGCCGCCACCACCACTACAAAAAAGACACATCCGTGACATTTTGGGCCGAACGAATTTTTTTGTCATGCTTACGACACTTCTGTGACGATAATTGTGACAAAACCCGGTATCATCATAGATGTGGTGGGCTCCTACTTCTATGACAAAAATCATGACAAAAATGGGCTTTTCGTCCTGGGCGGGCCAGAGACGCAGCTGCATGACATTCTTTGGGCCGTCCATGACGGAAAATACTGTGGTAGAAGCGAGGGAGAGGAAAATATTGGGGTGTTCCCAGTTACGGTGGGTGGTCGGGGGCCGAGCGATGCGCGTTTCTCTCGTACATGTACGCGCGTGGGTGCGAGGCGTTGGGCTCTAACTGAACCCGAGCGAGGCGTTCGCCTACTGAACCCGAGCGATTGCACTGCAGAGTACGTGTTACTGAACCCGAGCGATCGATCGGTTTGGCGGTTAACTGAACCCGATCGAGCGATTCCTTCGCTACTGCTGCTAACTGAAGCCGATCGAATCTGCTGCCTCCTTCCCTTGATGAACAGTGAGCGTTGTTGGGGGGTTGGATGAACAGTTCCCGGTGGGGGGGGGGGTTGGATGAACAGGATCCCGTGGTGTTGCTGCTGGATGAACAGGACCCCGATCGATCTAGCCGGTTGGGGGTGGATGAACAGGACCCCATGGAGGGCTGGATGAACAGGAACCCGTGGAGGGCTGGTTGAACAGTAGGCGGTGGAGGGTTGGATGAACAGTAGCCCGTGGAGGGGTGGTTGAATAGGAGCCCGTGGAGAGGGCTGGTTGAACAGTAGCCGGTGGAGGAACGGTGGAGGCTAGATGAACAAGAGCCCGTGGATGAACAGTGGCTGGTGGAGGCAGGAGGGCAAACGCCGTGGATGAACAGTCGCAGGTGGAGGCTGGAGAAGGTCGACGGTGGATGAACAGTAGCCCGTGTAGGCAGTCGACAGTGGAGATGAACAGTATCCCGTGGAGTCCCGTTTTGCAGTACACCACACCCCTCCCGATGAACAGGACCTCCGTTTCGACCGTAGCGCTCCAACACAAGTCCGTTTCCTCCGTTTTACGGTACGCCACACCCCTCCCGATCAACAGGACCCAGTTTCAACCGTAGAAGGTCCAAGAGAAGTCCGTTTCCTCCATTTTGCGATACGCCAGACCCCTCCCGATGAACAGGATCCCGTTTAACCGTGGCCGGTCGAACACAAGGCCGTTTCCTTCGTTCCGCGGTACGCCAGGCCTCGTTTCGATCGGCTGTTCCATCCAAGCCGGTTGGCTCCCGATGAACACGACGACGCAGTTTCTTCGTTCCGACCCAGCCATGTACATGAGCCCTGGCCGTACGTATGCGCGAGTAGGCGTTCGAGACCCCGCCCATATGTACGTACATGGCCGTATTTTTTGGCGTGTGGCTGTTGATGACCCACAAGTATAGGGGATCTATCGTAGTCCTTTCGATAATTAAGAGTGTGGAACCCACGAGGAGCAGAAGGAAATGATAAGCGGTTTTCAGCAAGGTATTCTCTGCAAGCACTGAAATTATAGGTAACAGATAGTTTTGTGATAAGATAATTTGCAACGAGCAACAAGTAACAAAAGTAAATAAAGTGCAGCAAGGTGGCCCAATCCTTTTTGTAGCAAAGGACAAGCCTGGACAAACTCTTATATAAAGAAAAGCGCTCCCGAGGACACATGGGAATTATTGTGAAGCTAGTTTTCATCACGTTCATATGATTCGCGTTCGGTACTTTGATAATTTGATATGTGGGTGGACGGTGCTTGGGTGCTGTCCTTACTTGGACAAGCATCCCACTTATGATTAACTCCTATTGCAAGCATCTGCAACTATAAAAGAAGTATTAAGGTAAACCTAACCATAGCATGAAACATATGGATCCAAATCAGCCCCTTACGAAGCAACGCATAAACTAGGGTTTAAGCTTCTGTCACTCTAGCAACCCATCATCTACTTATTACTTCCCAATGCCTTCCTCTAGGCCCAAATAATGGTGAAGTGTCATGTAGTCAACGTTCACATGACACCACTAGAGGAGAGACAACATACATCTCATCAAAATATCGAACGAATACCAAATTCACATGACTACTAATAGCAAGACTTCTCCCATGTCCTCAGGAACAAACGTAACTACTCACAAAGCACATTCATGTTCATAATCAGAGGAGTATTAATATGCATATAGGATCTGAACATATGATCTTCCACCAAATAGACCAACTAGCATCAACTACAAGGAGTAATCAACACTACTAGCAACCTACAAGTACCAATCTCAGACTTAGAGATAAGAATTGGATACAAGAGATGAACTAGGGTTTGAGAGGAGATGGTGCTGGTGAAGATGTTGATGGACATTGGCCCCCTCCCAATGAGAGGAGTGTTGGTGATGACGATGACGATGATTTCCCCCTCCCGGAGGGAAGTGTCCCTGGCAGAACAGCTCCGCCAGAGCCCTAGATTGGTTCCGCCAAGGTTCCGCCTCGTGGCGGCGGAGTCTCGTCCCGAAAGCTTGCTTATGATTTTTCTTCGGACGAAAGACTTCATATAGCAGAATATGGGCAACGGAGGGCCACCAGGGGGCCCATGAGGCAGGGGGCGCGCCCAGGGGGGTAGGGCGCGCCCCCCACCCTCGTGCCCAGGGTGTGGGTCCCCTCTGGTATTTTCTTCGCTCAGTATTTTTTATTATTTCCAAAAATAACTTCCGTGGAGTTTCAGGACTTTTGGAGTTGTGCAGAATAGGTCTAATATTTGCTCCTTTTCCAGCCCAGAATTCCAGCTGCCGGCATTCTCCCTCTTTATGTAAACCTTGTAAAATAAGAGAGAATAGGCATAAGTATTGTGACATAATGTGTAATAACAGCCCATAATGCAATAAATATCAATATAAAAGCATGATACAAAATGGACGTATTAGCTGTATGTACGTGTACACGGTTTAGACGGGACAACCTGAACTGCTATGTGGAGGGCTCTACTATGACATGTGCCACTACTTACTCGGCCACGTTTCATCGTTGCAGAGCGACCAATCGACCAGTATGTACGTACGCGTTCGCGACAAGACAGACAACGGTACGTACGCTTCGACCGGGTGGGTCCCAGCTGTCAGGGAGCACAAGGACGCACTTCCTTGCGTGCGAAGATATAGCTGCTCGGTCCTAGCTGTCAGGGGGAGGAATCATTTTTATTTTGCGAGTAATAAGGAGGCACTTCCTTGTGTTCGAAGATGTAGCTGGTGGGTCCAGCTGTCAGCCTCCGCCTAAAGTCCTCTTTCGATGGCCGTCCTTCGTTGACCACGTTGACCATGCCGCGCCGAGAGCACCAAGGCGGTGGACGACGGTGATGCCTAGGAAGGGAACGACGCGGAGGCGGGGAAGACGCGGTAGTGGATGCCCACGTGGTGGGGAGTACGTGGCTTGACTGCTTCGGCTGTGGTGTGAAGCTAGCGTCGCCGAACAATAACAGGAGGTGTGGGTGAGTATAGAGAGATGGCATGGCCAGCGGTGGCAGCACAGCCGGACACGGGAGGCAGGGGCAGGCGGCATGGCCGGCGCTGGTTTGGGCGGCTGGAGCAAGAAGACCAGAGGTTGAAGAAGCACGACAGCCGTTGGATGGACATCGTACGGTCACTTCAGATAGAATCATTTATATTGACTAACCTGACAAAGCCCATGGTACGCGTCAACTTAGTAGGCCCATAGGTCAGCCTCCGAAATGGTGCGCCCCAGATGTCAGGGGGAGGAATTGTTTTTTGGGCGGCTGAAGCAAGAATATCCGAGATTGAAAAAGAAGCACGACATCCGTTGGATGGACATCCAACGGCCACTGCTGCTAGAACTGTGTGTTGACTATAAGTTGACAAAGCCTTGCATGCGCGTCAACTTAGTTTTTTAGGGGACGCATCAACTTTGTAGGCCCACAAGTGTGTGGCAGAGAACATATAGCCCATTTATGATTTGTAAGAATGTACAACCCATTTTTGAATTCTAATGGAATTTACTACAGCCCATTTACAGTTTGTTAAAAGTACAACCCATTTTCTAGCTAGGACAACGATTAATAATTTCAACCAACCGCTCAAAACAGAATTCAATAAAATTTCTCACATTTTGATGGGATCCGAAATATTTTTATCCCTAAATTTCTAGTCAGGTTAAAAATAATTTTAAAATATATTTGTATTACGTAAAAATCCAATGAAATATTGCGCGCGCAACAATTAATGAAATTAAAATTTTCAAAATCCAAAAATATTCTTTTAAAAACTAATTACGTGTTTGGTGCATTCTTTTATAGTTACTGCCCAGTTTTTATAATTACATCCATTTATTATTTCTTAAAGCCCATTTTCTTGTTAAGCCTAATGCATCCCTCCTAGGAAAGATTTGTAGCCCAGCGGGACGGAGAATAACAAGTTGACCTTGCCTGGTTATTTCTCAAAAAAAGTATAGCTGGGCTAGTCATTTTCAGCTTGAAAAAAAATTAATATCTGGGCTGGATATCTGTCCTAGGCTAGACGGGCCACAACCCGCCCAGTTAATACCCTGCTCTCCTCTGAACAACAACAAAAACATCGCTCAAGAAAAACTCAAAAACACAAATACTGCTCGAGCTGCTTGGTCCCAGCTGTCGGCCGCTCCTTGTGCAGTTCTCTCGTTTATTGAGTACATAGGTTGACAATGGTGTGGGACCGTGATGTCAGGAAACCAGGAGGAAGCAAAAAATTATAGTTGTATATAATAAGGAGACACTTGCGTACGAGCGGGGAACGCAGTATTTCAAAAAATTTCCTACGATCACGCAAGAACTATGGCCCTGGTGGGTCCCCACTGTCATCCTTGTTGGGGAACGCAGTATTTCAAAAAATTTCCTACGATCACGCAAGATCTATCTAGGAGATGCATAGCAACGAGCGGGGAGAGCATGTCCACGTACCCTCATAGACCGAAAGCGGAAGCGTTAAGTAACGCAGTTGATGTAGTCGAACGTCTTCGCGATCCAACAGATCAAGTACCGAACTCACGGCACCTCCGCGATCTGCACACGTTCAACTCGGTGACGTCCCTCGAACTCTTGATCCAGCTGAGGCCGAGGGAGAGTTTCGTCAGCACGACGGCGTGATGACGGTGATGATGAAGTTACCGACGCAGGGCTTCACCTAAGCACTACAACGATATGACCGAGGTGGAAATATGTGGAGGGGGCACCGCACACGGCTAAGAAGCAACTTGTGTGTCTATGGGGTGCCCCCTCCCCTGTATATAAAGGAGTGGAGGAGGGGGAGGGCCGGCCTCATGGGGCGTGCCCAAGGGGGGGATTCCTACTCCTAGTAGGAGTAGGTTTCCCCCTTTCCCTAGTTGGAGTAGGAGAAGAAGGAAGAGGGAGAGGGAGAGAAGGAAAGGCCCCCCCCAATTCGGATTGGGCTTGTGGGGCGCGCGCCTCTCACTTGGCCGCCTCCTCCTCTCTTCCACCATGGCCCATTAAGGCCCATTAACTCCACGGGGGGTTCCGGTAACCTCCCGGTACTTCGAAAAATGCCCGAACTCATCCGAAACCTTTCCGGTGTCCAAACATAACCTTCCAATATATCAATCTTCATGTCTCGACCATTTCGAGACTCCTCGTCATGTCCGTGATCACATCCGGGACTCTGAACAACCTTCGGTACATCAAAACACATAAACTCATAATACCGATTGTCATCGAACGTTATGCGTGCGGACCCTATGGGTTTGAGAACTATGTAGACATGAACGAGACTCATCTCTGGTCAATAACCAATAGCGGAACCTGGATGCTCATATTGGCTCCCACATATTCTACGAAGATCTTTATCGGTCAAACCGCATAACAACATACGTTGTTCCCTTTGTCATCGGTATGTTTCTTGCCCAAGATTCGATCGTCGGTATCTCAATACCTAGTTCAATCTCGTTACCGGCAAGTCACTTTACTCGTTCCGTAATGCGTCATCCCGCAACTAACTCATTAGTCACATTGCTTGCAAGGCTTATAGTAATGTGCATTACCGAGAGGGCCCAGAGATACCTCTCCGACAATCGGAGTGACAAATCCTAATCTCGATCTATGCCAACTCAACGAACACCATTGGAGACACCTGTAGAGCATCTTTATAATCACCCAGTTACGTTGTGACGTTTGATAGTACACTAAGTGTTCCTCCGGTATTCGGGAGTTGCATAATCTCATAGTCATAGGAACATGTATAAGGTATGAAGAAAGCAATAGCAACAAACTAAACGATCATCGTGCTAAGCTAACGGATGGGTCTTGTTAATCACATCATTCTCTAATGATGTGATCCCGTTAATCAAATGACAACTCATGTCTATGGCTAGGAAACTTAACCATCTTTAATTAACGAGCTAGTCAAGTAGAGGCATACTAGTGACACTCTGTTTGTCTATGTATTCACACATGTACTAAGTTTCCGGTTAATACAATTCTAGCATGAATAATAAACATTTATCATGATATAAGGAAATATAAATAACAACTTTATTATTGCCTCTAGGGCATATTTCCTTCAGTCTCCCACTTGCACTAGAGTCAATAATCTAGATTACACAGTAATGATTCTAACACCCATGGAGTCTTGGTGCTGATCTTGTTTTTCTCGTGAGAGAGGCTTAGTCAACGGGTCTGCAACATTCAGATCCGTATGTATCTTGCAAATCTCTATGTCTCCCTCCTTGACTTGATCGCGGATGGAATTGAAGCGTCTCTTGATGTGCTCGGTTCTCTTGTGAAATCTGGATTCCTTTGCCAAGGCAATTGCACCAGTATTGTCACAAAAGATTTTCATTGGACCCGATGCACTAGGTATGACACCTAGATCGGATATGAACTCCTTCCTCCAGACTCCTTCATTTGCTACTTCCGAAGCAGCTATGTACTCCTCTTCACACGTAGATCCCGCCACGACGCTTTGCTTAGAACTACACCAACTGACAGCTCCACCGTTCAATATAAATACGTATCCAGTTTGTGACATAGAGTCATCCGGATCAGTGTCAAAGCTTGCATCGATGTAACCATTTACGACTAGCTCTTTGTCACCTTCATAAACGAGAAACATATCCTTAGTACTTTTCAGGTATTTCAGGATGTTATTGACCGCTGTCCAGTGATCCACTCCTGGATTACTTTGGTACCTCCCTGCTAAACTAATAGCAAGGCACACATCAGATCTGGTACACAATATTGCATACATGATAGAACCTATGGCTAAAGCATAGGGAATGACTTTCATTTTCGCTCTATCTTCTGCAGTGGTCGGGCATTGAGTCTGACTCAACTTCACACCTTGTAACACAGGCAAGAACCCTTTCTTTGCTTGATCCATTTTGAACTTCTTCAAAACTTTATCAAGGTATGTGCTTTGTGAAAGTCCAATTAAGCGTCTTGATCTATCTCTATAGGTCTTGATGCCCAATATATAAGAAGCTTCACCGAGGTCTTTCATTGTAAAACTCTTATTCAAGTATCCTTTTATGCTATCCAGAAATTCTATATCATTTGCAATCAACAATATGTCATCCACATATAATATTAGAAATGCTACAGAGCTCCCACTCACTTTCTTGTAAATACAGGCTTCTCCAAAAGTCTGTATAAAACCATATGCTTTGATCACACTATCAAAACATTTATTCCAACTCCGAGATGCTTGCACCAGTCCATAAATGGATCGCCGGAGCTTGCATACTTTGTTAGCACCCTTTGGATCGATAAAATCTTCTGCTTGCATCATATACAACTCTCCCTTCCAGAAATCCATTCAGGAATGCAGTTTTTACATCCATTTGCCAAATTTCATAATCATGAAATGCGGCAATTGCTAACATGATTCGGACAGACTTAAGCATCACTACGGGTGAGAAGGTCTCATCGTAGTCAACTCCTTGAACTTGTCGAAAACCTTTCGCAACAAGTCGAGCTTTGTAGACAGTAACATTACCGTTAGCGGCAGTCTTCTTCTTGAAGATCCATTTATTCTCTATGGCTTGCTGATTTCTACCTCTTGAGCATGTGTTAGTTTTCCCTTGAAGAGGAAAGGGTGATGCAGCAAAGCAGCGTAAGTATTTCCCTCAGTTTTTGAGAACCAAGGTATCAATCCAGTAGGAGACTACACGCAAATCCCTAGTACCTGCACAAACAATTAAGAACCTTGCAACCAACGCGATAAAGGGGTTGTCAATCCCTTCACGACCACTTGCAAAAGTGAGATCTGATAAAGATAAAAAGATAACTATTTTTGGTATTTTGGTTGTATAGATTGAAAAGTAAAGATTGCAAAATAAAATAAATAGTAAACTAGAATTGTAGATCAGAAACTTATATGATGGAAAATAGACCCGGGGGCCATAGGTTTCACTAGTGGCTTCTCTCAAGATAGAAAATTCTACGGTGGGTGAACAAATTACTTTTTTCCAATTGATAGAAAAGTGCATAGTTATGAGAATATCTAGGCATGATCATGTATATAGGCATCACGTCCGTGACAAGTAGATCGAAACGATTCTGCATCTACTACTATTACTCCACACATCGACCGCTATCCAACATGCATCTAGAGTATTAAGTTCATAAGAACAGAGTAACACATTAAGCAAGATGACATGATGTAGAGGGATAAACTCAAGCAATATGATATAAACCCCATCTTTTTATCCTCGATGGCAACAATACAATACGTGCCTTGCTGCCCCTGCTGTCACTGGGAAAGGACACCGCAAGATTGAACCCAAAGCTAAGCACTTCTCCCATTGCAAGAAAGATCAATCTAGTAGGCCAAACCAAACTGATAATTCAAAGAGACTTGCAAAGATATTGAATCATGCATATAAGAATTCAGAGAAGAATCAAATATTGTTCATAGATAATCTTGATCATAAACCCACAATTCATCGGATCTCGACAAACACACCGCAAAAAGTATTACAACGAATAGATCTCTAAGAGAATCGAGGAGAACTTTGTATTGAGATCCAAAGAGAGAGAAGAAGCCATCTAGCTAATAACTATGGACCCGAAGGTCTGTGGTAAACTACTCACACATCATCGGAGAGGCTATGGTTTTGATGTAGAAGCCCTCCGTGATTGATTCCCCCTCCCGCGGAGCGCCATAAAAGGCCCCAAGATGGGATCTCACGGGTACAGAAGGTTGCGGCGGTGGAAATAGGGTTTCGTGGTGCTCTTGGATGTTTTCAGGGTATAAGAGTATATATAGGCAAAAGAAGTAGGTCGGTGGAGCTACGAGGGGCCCACGAGGGTGGGGGGCGCGCCTACCCCCTGGGCGCGCCCTCCTACCTCGTGGCCACCTCGTGGCTTCCTTGACGTCCACTATAAGTCTCCTGGATTGCGTTTGTTCCAAAAATGATCATCGCGAAGGTTTCATTCCGTTTGGACTCCGTTTAATATTCCTTTTCTGCGAAACACTGAAATTGGCAAAAAAAACAGCAATTTGCACTGGACCTCCGGTTAGTAGGTTAGTCCCAAAAATAATATAAAAGTGCATAATAAAGCCCATTAAACATCCAAAACAGATAATATAATAGCATGGAACAATAAAAAATTATAGATACGTTGGAGACGTATCGCCGATCATCGAGGAAGTCAACAAAAGTCCACACTTTGTTCTCATACATGGATCCCATCTCAGATTTCATGGCCTCAAGCCATTTCATAGAATCTGGGCTCATCATCGCTTCCTCATAGTTCGTAGGTTTGTCATGGTCAAGTAACATGACCTCCAGAATAGGATTACCGTACCACTCTGGTGCGGATCTTATTCTGGTTGACCTACGAGGTTCGGTAGTAACTTGATCTGAAGTTACATGATCATCATCATTAGCTTCCTCACTAATTGGTGTAGGATTCACAAGAACTGATTTTTGTGATGAACTACTTTCCAATAAGGGAGCAGGTACAGTTACCTCATCAAGGTCTACTTTCCTCCCACTCACTTCTTTCGAGAGAAACTCCTTCTCTAGAAAGGATCCATTCTTAGCAACGAATATCTTGCCTTCGGATCTGTGATAGAAGGTGTACCCAATAGTCTCCTTTGGGTATCCTATGAAGACACATTTCTCCGATTTGGGTTCGAGCTTATCAGGTTGAAGCTTTTTCACATAAGCATCGCAGCCCCAAACTTTAAGAAATGACAACTTGGGTTTCTTGCCAAACCACAATTCATAAGGTGTCGTCTCAACGGATTTAGATGGTGCCCTATTTAACGTGAATGCAGCCGTCTCTAAAGCATAAGCCCAAAACGATAGCGGTAAATCAGTAAGAGACATCATAGATTGCACCATATCTAATAAAGTGTGGTTACGACGTTCGGACACACCATTACGCTGTGGTGTTCCGGGTGGCGTGAGTTGTGAAACTATTCCGCATTGTTTTAAATGAAGACCAAACTCGTAACTCAAATATTCTCCTCCACGATCAGATCACAGAAACTTTATTTTCTTGTTACGATGATTTTCCACTTCACTCTGAAATTATTTGAACTTTTCAAATGTTTCAGACTTATGTTTCATTAAGTAGATATACCCATATTTGCTCAAATCATCTATGAAGTTCAGAAAATAACGATATCCGGCGCGAGCCTCAATATTCATCGGACCGCATACATCAGTATGTATTATCTCCAATAAATCTGTTGCTCGCTCCATTGTTCCAGAGAATGGTGTTTTAGTCATCTTGCCCATGAGGCATGGTTCGCAAGTACCAAGTGATTCATAATCAAGTGATTCCAAAAGTCCATCAGTATGGAGTTTCTTCATGCGTTTTACACCAATATGACCCAAATGGCAGTGCCACAAATAAGTTGCACTATCATTATCAACTCTGCATCTTTTGGCTTCAATATTATGAATATGTGTATCACTACTATCGAGATTCAACAAAAATAGACCACTCTTCAAGGGTGCATGACCATAAAAGATATTACTCATATAAATAGAACAACCATTATTCTTAGATTTAAATGAATAACCGTCTCACATCAAACAAGATCCAGATATAATGTTCATGCTTAACGCTGGCACCAAATAACAATTATTCAGGTCTAAAACTAATCCCGAAGGTAGATGTAGAGGTAGCGTGCCGACGGTGATCACATCGACTTTGGAACCATTTCCCACGCGCATCGTCACCTCATCCTTAGCCAATCTTCGCTTAATCCGTAGTCCCTGTTTCAAGTTGCAAATATTAGCAACATAACCAGTATCATATACCCAGGCACTACTGCGAGCATTAGTAAGGTACACATCAATAACATGTATATCACATATACCTTTGTTCACTTTGCCATCCTTCTTATCCGCCAAATACTTGGGGCAGTTCCGCTTCCAGTGACCAGTCCCTTTGCAGTAGAAGCACTCAGTCTCAGGCTTAGGTCCAGACTTGGGCTTCTTCACTTGAGCAGCAACTTGCTTGCCGTTCTTCTTGAAGTTCCCCTTCTTCCCTTTACCCTTTTTCTTGAAACTGGTGGTCTTGTTGACCATGAACACTTGATGCTCCTTCTTGATTTATACCTCCGCAGCCTTTAGCATCGCGAAGAGCTCGGGAATTGTCTTATCCATCCCTTGCATATTATAGTTCATAACGAAGCTTTTGTAGCTTGGTGGTAGTGATTGAAGAACTCTGTCAATGACACTATCACCCGGAAGATTAACTCCTAGCTGAGTCAAGTGATTATGATACCCAGACATTTTGAGTATATGTTCACTGAGAGAACTATTCTCCTCCATTTTACAACTGTAGAACTTATTGGAGACTTCATATATCTCAATCCGGGCATTTGTTTGAAATATTAACTTCAACTCCTGGAACATCTCATATGCTCCATGACGCACAAAACGTCGTTGAAGTCCCGGTTCTAAGCCGTAAAGCATGGCACATTGAACTATCGAGTAGTCATCAGCTTTGCTCTGCCAGGCGTTCACAACATTCGGCGTTGCTCCTGCAGCGGGTCTTGCACCTAGCGGTGCTTCCAGGATGTAATTCTTCTGTGCAGCAATGAGGATAATCCTCAAGTTACGGACCCAGTCCGTGTAGTTGCTACCATCATCTTTCAACTTAGCTTTCTATAGGAACGCATTAAAATTCAAAGGAATAGTAGCACGGGCCATTGATCTACAACAACATAGACATGCAAAATACTATCAGGTACTAAGTTCATGATAAATTAAAGTTCAATTAATCATATTACTTAAGAACTCCCACTTAGATAGACATCCCTCCAATCATCTAAGTGATCACGTGATCCAAATCAACTAAACCATGTCCGATCATCACGTGAGATGGAGTAGTTTTCAATGGTGAACATCACTATGTTGATCATATCTACTATATGATTCACGCTCGACCTTTCGGTCTCAGCGTTCCAAGGCCATATCTGCTTATGCTAGGCTCATCAAGTTTAACCCGAGTATTCTGCGTGTGCAAAACTGGCTTGCACCCATTGTATGTGAATGTAGAGCTTATCACACCCGATCATCACGTGGTGTCTCGGCACAACGAAATGGCGCAACAGTGCATACTCAGGGAGAACACTTATACCTTGAAATTTAGTGAGAGATCATCTTATAATGCTACCGTCGAACTAAGAAAAATAAGATGCATAAAGGATAAACATCACATGCAATCAATATAAGTGATATGATATAGCCATCATCATCTTGTGCCTTTGATCTCCATCTCCAAAGCACCGTCATGATCACCATCGTCACTAGCTTGACACCTTGATCTCCGCCGAAGCATCGTTGTTGTCTCGCCAACTATTGCTATCACGACTATCGCTACCGCTTAGTGATAAAGTAAAGCAATTACATGGCGATTGCATTTCATACAATAAAGCGACAACCATAAGGCTCCTGCCAGTTGCCGATAACTATTACAAAACATGATCATCTCATACAACAATTTATATATCATCCCGTCTTGACCATATCACATCACAACATACCCTGCAAAAACAAGTTAGACGTCGTCTACTTGTTGTTGTAAATTTTACGTGGCTCCTACGGGTTTAGCGAGAACCGTTCTTACCTACGCATCAAAAACCACAACAATTTTTCATCAAGTGTGCTGTTTTAACCTTCAACAAGGACCGGGCGTAGTCACACTCGATTCAACTAAAGTTGGAGAAACAGACACCCACTAGCCACCTGTGTGCGAAGCACGGCGGTAGACCCAGTCTCATGAATGCGGTCATGTAATGTCGGTCTGGGCCGCTTCATCCAACAATACCGCTGAATCAAAGTATGACATGTTGGTAAGCAGTATGACTATTATCGCCCACAACTCTTTGTATTCTACTCGTGCATATAACATCTACGCATAGACCTGGCTCAGATGCCACTGTTGGGGAACGCAGTATTTCAAAACATTTCCTATGATCACGCAAGATCTATCTAGGAGATGCATAGCAACGAGTGGGGAGAGTGTGTCCACATACCCTCGTAGACCAAAAGCGGAAGCGTTAAGTAACGCGGTTGATGTAGTCGAACGTCTTCGCGATCCAACCGATCAAGTACCGAATGCACGGCACCTCCGCGATCTGCACAAGTTCAGCTCGGTGACGTCCCTCGAACTCTTGATCCAGCTGAGGCCGAGGAAGAGTTTCGTCAGCACGACGACGTGATGACGGTGATGATGAAGTTACCGACGCAGGGCTTCGCCTAAGCACTACAACGATATGACCGAGGTGGAAATATGTGGAGGGGGGCACCGCACACAGCTAAGAAGCAGCTTGTGTGTCTATGGGGTGCCCCCTCCCCCATATATAAAGGAGTGGAGGAGGGGGGGGGGGGCGGCCTCATGGGGCGCGCCCAAGGGGGGGATTCCTACTCCAAGTAGGAGTAGGTTTCCCCCTTTACCTAGTTGGAGTAGGAGAAGAAGGAAGATGGAGAGGGAGAGAAGGAAAGCCCCCCCCCCCAATTCGGATTGGGCTTGGGGGGCGCGCGCCTCCCACTTGGCCGCCTCCTCCTCTCTTCCACCATGGCCCATTAAGGCCCATTAACTCCCCGAGGGGTTCCGGTAACCTCCCGGTACTCCAAAAAATGCATGAACTCATCCGAAACCTTTCCGGTGTCCAAACATAACCTTCCAATATATCAATCTTCATGTCTCGACCATTTCGAGACTCCTCGTCATGTCCGTGATCACATCCGGGACTCCGAACAACCTTCGGTACATCAAAACACATAAACTCATAATACTGATCGTCATCGAATGTTAAGCGTGCGGACCCTACGGGTTCGAGAACTATGTAGACATGACCGAGACTCATCTCTGGTCAATAACCAATAGCGGAACCTGGATGCTCATATTGGCTCCCACATATTCTACGAAGATCTTTATCGGTCAAACCGCATAACAACATACGTTGTTCCCTTTGTCATCGGTATGTTACTTGCCCGAGATTCGATCGTCGGTATCTCAATAGCTAGTTCAATCTCGTCACCGTCAAGTCTCTTTACTCGTTCCGTTATTCATCATCCCGCAACTAACTCATTAGTCACATTGCTTGCAAGGCTTATAGTGATGTGCATTACCGAGAGGGCCCAGAGATACCTCTCCGACAATCGGAGTGACAAATCCTAATCTTGATCTATGCCAACTCAACAAACACCATCGGAGACACATGTAGAGCATCTTTATAATCACCCAGTTACGTTGTGACGTTTGATAGCACACTAAGTGTTCCTCCGGTATTCGGGAGTTGCATAATCTCATAGTCACAGGAACATGTATAAGTTATGAAGAAAGCAATAGCAGCAAACTAAACGATCATCATGCTAAGCTAACGGATGGGTCTTGTCAATCACATCATTCTCTAATGATGTGATCCCGTTAATCAAATGACAACTCATGTCTATGGCTAGGAAACTTAACCATCTTTAATTAACGAGCTAGTCAAGTAGAGGCATACTAGTGACACTCTATTTGTCTATGTATTCACACATGTACTAAGTTTCCGGTTAATACAATTCTAGCATGAATAACAAACATTTATCATGATATTAGGAAATATAAATAACAACTTTATTATTGCCTCTAGGGCATATTTCCTTCAATCCTCTCCAAGTATAGTCATCTTCTCATTCCTCATGTTCGTTGACCATGTTGACAACGTGAGACGGCGGTGCCACGGCGAGCGCAACAACTCGAAGGATGACGGAGAGGGCATCGCGGGCCCTATGGATGGTCTGATACAGCGCCCGCTGCTCATTCAGGAAGCCAGGATCATAGGGCCACATGTCTGCGACGGCATTGTCATTCGCTTGTTCGCCGGTGCTCGTTGAAGAGACGGAGGTTGCAGCACAGGTCCTCCTGCGCTGGTAGCTCTTCCGCCATTAGGGCGTCGAAGTGCGGCTGCACCTGATCTATGGTGAACACGACATGAACCGACAGTTAAAGTGGCACCGGCTCCTGGTCGGAAGCTACGTCCATCGTCTGATTGTCGTCGCTTAGCTCGGCGAGCTCGCTGGCGAGCCAGCATGTCTAGCTGCTGGACCGACCCGCTTCCAAGCACGAGTCTGACCGCCCTGGCCCATGCAGACCGCCTCCCTCGCCCGCGCGTGCTTTCCGCTCGAAACGGTTAGCGCCGCCCGCGGCGCTTCATGGTGCAGGCGATTGCTCCACGTTCAAACTACACAAGTGCCGTCCATCCGTCTGCCGCCCACATTAATGATACGCGGTTGTTGAGGCGGCTACTCCGGCACCACCCGCCCGTCCCTCCGCGCCCACCATTGCTATATAAACTGCTGCGCCGGCCATAGCCGCAGTCATCCGCCTTTGTTCCCTTTCTCCTGTCCACACCACTACTGCCCACCATAGCTTCCTCGCGCTCCAGCGCTCTTCGGGGCGAGCGGACGACAGACCACAAGGAGATGGCAGCCATTGTTGCCGACTGGCTGGCCGGCAGGTAGCCGGAGGACGACGACGTCCCAATGGGGAACATGGTAGTCGACGATCCGGCGCCAACCCCCTTGTCACGCCCAATATGCGACTCTATCCTAAAGGAACTCGAAGGTCCCACCAAGGATGGAACCACATATTGACACGCTTTTGCAAGGTGGATATCATTACATCGTACATTACATAATAGTTGGGGATACATACAAAGGCATACAAATGCCGCATGAATACATCAAACATCATACATGAGACCAACATCCGACTACAGATGAATCACAAACAGAAACTCGAACGACATCCACCCTGCTAGCCCAGGCTGCCGACCAGGAACCTAACCCTCAATCGGAAAAGAAGCAGGAGAAGAACTCCAAACAAAGTAAACATCGTTCTCACGTCAGATCATCGCATAACCTGTACCTGCAACTGTTGTTGTAGTAATCTGGGAGCCACGAGGACTCAGCAATCCCATTACCATGGGTATCAAGACTAGCAAAGCTTAATGGGTAGGAAATGGTAAGTGGTGAGGTTGTAGCAGCGGCTAAGTAATGTATGGTGGCTAGCTTACGAGTACAAGAATAAGATGAGAAACTACGCAAACGGTCGCAAACTAGTAATGATCAATAAGTGATCCTGAACTACTTACATTCAAACATAACCCAACCGTGTTTTCACCTCGAACTTCCCCAAAAAGAGACAGTCACGGTTACGCACGCGGTTGGTGTATTTTAATTGAGTTTACTTCAAGTTCACTACAACCGGATATTAACAAATTCCCATCTGCCACATAACCGCGGGCACGGCTCTCGAAAGTTTAAACCCTACAGGGGTGTCCCAACTTAGCCCATGACAAGCTCATGATCCACAGAGACAATCCTCCATCGCGGGACCCTCTGATCAGACTCGGAATTCCGGTGCACAAGACATATCGACAATGGTAAAACAAGTCCAGCAAGACCTCCCGGCGTGCCGACACCCTGATAGTAGCCACGCGTATCTTGTCTCTGGTCATGACCGGATGGGTTAGCCTATGAGTAAAACCAGAACCTCGGGTTGCCCCGTGGTGGCCCCGCAGTCTGCCCGTTTGGGACAAACACCATCAGCACTGGCCCGCTGTATTATGTTTAATTACTCCTCGGGTAGCGCTAACTTACTATGCATCAAATTTAATATCAGGTTTAGTTATTATGTTGGACAAATGGTAAAACCAATGTTGGGCCTTGCTGGAAGAGTTTTATTCAAAGCGAACTATCAAGAGGGGCCCATAAACCCTCATCGTGTTAGGGACGCAAAAATCAAGGAACATAACATCGGTATGAGGAAACTAGGGCGGCAAGAGTGGAACAAAACACCAGGCAAAAGGCCGAGCCTTCCACCCTTTACCAAGTATATATGTGCATTAATTAAATAAGAGATATTGTGATATCCCATGATATCCATGTCCCAACATGGAACAACCTGCACTACACCTGCAACTAGCAACGCTATAAGAGGGGCTGAGCAAAGCGGTAACGTAGCCAAACAACGGTTTGCTAGGAAGGGTAAAAAGGTTAGAGGTTATCATGGCAATTTGGGAGGCTTGATAAACAAGTGGTAGGTAGCGCGACATAGCGATAGCATCGAGACAACTAGCATAGCAAAGATAGTAGTGAGATCCAAGGTGACGGTCATCTTGCCTGAAATCCCTCTAGAAGAAGAATGAGTCCATGAAGAAGATGATCCCACGTAGTCAAACGAATCCTCACGATCGCAACGAAACAGGAACTATCGAGAAGAAGCACGACCGGAAAGAAGCAAACAACATGGTAAACACACAACACATAACATGGCATGATGCTCATCCAAGTATGATGCATGACAAGGCTACATGATGCTACTCATGGCAAGAGATGATGCATATACAAGAACCACACATCAAATCAAGTTTAAATGAGGCCGGAATCAACATATAACAATTCCGGTAAGTCCTCATATGCAAATTTTGAAATTGTTCCAGATCTGAACAAAACATTATGTTAAAGTGGTTAAACATCAAGATAAAGTGTACCAAGATGATCTACGCGTCTTTCTAGTCAAGTTACATATAAAGTTCATTTAAATCGGAGTTACGGCCTAGAAGATATGAGCATAACAAGTTAAACATGGCATTGATGCAAATGCAAGCAAAACAATCACAAACACCCCAAAACATGGATGCAACAAGACAAGATGAAATTACATGCAAAATCAAGCAAGTTTTATATAGATCACGCTCAAAACGGAGCAACGGTTCAACACATACATTCAATACAAGTTTCAAACACAATCTGCCCAAAACAGCAAGTAAGCACTTTGCAACCAAGAAAACAACATGCTACAGGAAACATATGGACACAAACTTGATATGCACTCAAATTATAGATTACACTTCAAATAACAACAAGATTCTTTTTCATAGGCATCAGGATTAAACCAATATGATCATTGCAAGAAGCAACTTAATAACACAGATTAAGACAGTGAAAAACATGGCATACATGTGGGCAGAAATAACATGTTGACATGTTGGAGGCATGAAACAAGCATGCTACAGTGCAAGGACATAACAATAAAAAACATAGTACTAAATTATAGGTTAAACATGGCAAAAGATGATTACTAAGAATCTCCATATAACCTCTAGATCAAAGGCATTCATCAAGACAAGATTGCAAGTTATAACAGATTCTCAGACTTATTAAGGCAACAAAAGTATATGCTACAGGAACATTTCATGGCACCAAAGGGCATGCCAAGCATGTACATGTCAAGCACTACAAAACATGAACACTGAGCTACTGCTAGAACACACTAAAACATGGTCAAAACATCATGACAAGATTGCAAATGATAACAGATTCACAGACCGTGAAATAAACTGAACATGGCAAGTACAACGACAAGTAGGCATGCTTGCGAGCTTAAGAAACTCACCACATAGCATTTCATGGAATGTGAATACAACCAACAACAATAAGGCATATTTGTGCAGCAACTCATGGCAAGAACATGGTCATAGGATGCATAGAACACTAGCTATTCACATGGCAAAAATGAACTTACTGATAACAGACTAACAACAACATTATTTAGCAATTTGAGCGCATGATAATAACAATCTATAGCAGCCCATAAATGCAAACAAGCACATGAATGGATAAAGCATAAGAAGATCTACTAAACATCCTTACTGAGAATCTCCAGATTATGCATGGATTCACTTGTAGCATCAAGTTAAAGTGGCAACATGATGTAACAGTTACAGACTTGACAGATTTTACTAAGTCCCAGGAAACAGGAAACATCAAGTAGCACACTTTGCAAGCTTGTGCTAGTCACCACAAGGAACATAAAAATACATGGATTGCATCACTGTAAAGATAGCATGAATACGATTCTAAAACATGTTCACATGTAACTCAAAAGATAAACACACAAAATGCTATGAAAAAGAAAAGTCAGCAAGTTACATCAGTTTTCAACAGTTAACAGCACATGGCAATTATGCAACGATTATTAAGGCATCAAGACGAACCCAAACAAGCATGCAAAAGAAACCATCATGTAGAGAACTCTGATATGAACATTTTGACATGTCATACACGCAAAACGGAGCAGGATGCACAAAGTTATGATGTGATGAAGATGCACACGTGAAGTTCGAGATCAGGGACTGTGGAATATCACCTCGGGAAAAAAACTGGATGGAGGGGTCCGGGGATGAGGGGATCCGGGATGGGGAGGCGTTTGGATGGGCGTGGTGGCGGATCTCGTCTCGGCGCGGAGGAGACCGGCGAGGGTGAGCGGCGAGCGGCGGCCGGAGGGTGACGGCGGCACGGCGGCGCGCGGCTGGTGGCTGCGTAGGGCGCGGTGGCTAGAGCGAGGCGGCGGCGCACCGTGGCGGTGGGGCAAGGCAGCGACCGGAGAAGGCGGCGCGCGGGCGCTGGAGGCGGTGGCGCAACGCGGCGGCGGGGCAAGGCGGCGGCAGGCGGAGGCAGGCGGCGGCGGCGCGCGGGCGCTGGAGACGGCGACGCGGGGTGCTCGGGCCTGATCTGGCCCGGGGCGGGCCGGCCTCGGGCCACGGCGGGTCACGGCGGCGGGGAGCGGCGTGGGACAGGTGGCGGCGGCTGATTGGTGCGAGGGCGGTGGCTGGACGTGTCCGGCCGTCGGCGGACATGTCCGGTGGGGCGAAGAAGGAGGAGGCTAGGGTTTGCCCGCAAATTGTGGAGGGGGATGCTGTTTATATAGGCATATGGAGCTGGGAGAGGGCTATGGAGGTGTGGTTTTCGCCCACACGATCGTGATCCAACAGCGGAGAGCATGGAGGGGGTTTAGATGGGCTATTGGGCTGTTGTGAAGGGGTGCTGGGCTGCAAAGAGAAAGAGGTCCGACGATTAACGCGGTTAACCGTTGGGGCATCAAACGACCTCCAAATGGAACGAAATTTGACAGGCTGTCTACCGGTGATGTACCAAGACCACTCGACAAATCTCGTCCCATTCCGAGAACGTTTTTCTCCCGCTGACGAAACAAGATCTGGGAGGTGCAGCGGGTGCGTGTGAGAGTGTTGGAATCCGAAACGGACAACGGAGAAAGTGACCGGATGCAAGTTTTGAAAACATGCCGATGAAATGCACATGATGACATGGCAAAGTGCAACACGCAAGCAAATGGCATGGCAATGACGGCGAATAACTAGAAGACACCTGGCGCATCGGACTAGGGGCGTTACACCCCTCCTCCGCGCCATCCTCGCCAGTGCATTGCACCATGACCATCGGCGAGGCCCATGCCCAATACATGGACACGGTGAGGCAGAAGCGTCAGGAGCAGTTCTGGGAGGCGCAGGCCGATGCCGTCTACAACCACCATCTCCTCCAGGAGCACCTGCAGGCGGAGGAGCGGATCACCACGGAGCGGGCAGAGTAGGAGGCGCTGCTCGACTCGTACCGCTCCGCCCGCGAGAGCCGCCTTGAGCGTTGCGGTACCGCATGCGGGTGGTGGAGGCTGCGGCCGCCTACAAAGAGGGCGATGAAGCGGGCAAGGCACTGTTTGGCGAGACCGAGGACGAGGCAGAGGACAATGCCGGCTCCGACGAGTCCCCGCTCCGCTGGAGTCGACGAGGCCCTGCTCAGCCGAGGCCCGCGGCACCAACAACGAGGCAGAGGACACTGCCGGCTCCGCCGATGCCCCGCACCACTGGCACCGAGGCGAAGGATTACGCCGGCTTTCGCGAGGCCCTACTCTGCCGAGGCCCCGCCGCGCCAACAACGAGGCAGAGGACATCGCCGGCTCCGCCGAGGCCCCGCCCCGCCGGCACCGAGGTGGAGGACCTCACCGGCTTCGGCGAGGCCCTAGTCCGCCGAGGCCCCTCCCAGCCAACAACGAGGCAGAGGACATCGCCAGCTCAGCTGAGGCCCCGCCATGCCTGCAACGAGGGGGAGGATTTCCCCCGCTCCGCCGAGACGCCGCCCCGCTGGCAACGAGACAGAGGACATCACCATCTCCGTCGAGGCCCCGCCCCACTGCCAACGAGGCTGCACCACACAGAAAATGAGGAAGATTAGAACACGTTAGGTCGCCGCCGCTCGGGTCCAAGTAAGGCCACCGCTGCTACCCTCCGGTTGAAGCCAATCTAGGTGGGTTGAACATTGACGGCCGATTAGCTTCTTGGTGGCGACGTGGAGTCGGAGAGCTGCGCTGGAGAAGAAGCTTCTGTTCGGCTCAGCCGGACACGAGTGGGTAGCTTCGGTTAATTAATTATACCTCCAGCGCACCCCTTTTTAGTTCAAGAATGTATGAAATGTGATGAAATCCGGCATGTTTATATGAAATCCGACTATGTATGAATGAATTTAGTTCGATTAGTTCGAATTCTTGTATCACTGGCATTGGATGAACATGCAAAACAATACGTACTAGCATTATTCCCAGGGTGATCACCTCATTTGCAGCAGTTTCACATGTACTCCCTCCTGTCCTTTTTAGTCTCCATATAAGTTTTGTCTGAAGTCAAAGTATCTCTACCTTGACCAATCTTATAGAAAAAAGTATGAACATTCACAATGTAAAATCAACTGACTTGAAAAATCTAATATGCGAAGTAAAAAAGCAACAAAGGGAGTACAAAGAGTTTGAGCAGCTTTTTAGCGTTCCTGTACATTGCAATCAAACACACAGGCCTTGCAATTCATAGGGAACATTCAAAACAATCGATGATTATGCATCTCAACGATTCACATGTTAGAGCCAATATTTACTTCACAATAAATAATAAAGAAAAATCGATCGATGCTGCTGACAGCAAAGGGCGTCCCATTCGAAAATATCAAACGCATGTCTTCTTGCTAACATCAATGAGCAAAATTTGACAAGGTTGTCCCATTCCAAAATGTCAAATGCGTGTTGTTTTGCGTACATCAATGAGCAAACTTTGACAAGGTTTTCCCATTCCAAAATATCAAATGCCTACGATTGTGGAATGGGCAGGGTTTGCCATCAGTTTGGACATTGACATGGCACCTTGTGCTAAATAAACCAGTTGTTCTTTTTGTGCAGTTCCACCAAAATCAACCAAATTCGTGCGTAGCTAGTATGATTTCGCCTTTATATGTTGCAACGCCTTGAACATATCGGCACCTCCTTTCTTGTGGTGGAAATGAATGATTCGATGTATTCATGAACATTTTGTGCAGTTCCCATTGAAATCAAGCAGAGCACCACTGTTTGCACAAATACAAAAAAGTGATTAGTATAAAGCAAACTATACTATGAATTGACAGTTTAAATAGGCAACCTACATGATCCATGCAGAGCACACATTAAAAAAATGGAACTCACCGGAAGGAATCCTAACACAACATTGTATTGGCCATCACATCAACAAAGATGGAGATCCGTGAGTCCTTCTGAGCTGAAGTTAGTTTTTTCTTGTGGGCAATAATGTAACCAACATTCAACTACTCCCTTCTTAAGAAGAGAGGCTTGGATTCTTTATCCTGGCATAATCGGAACTAGGCACTTCACGTACTCCATATTCTTCTTCAGAGGAGGATGATCCTGTTGTGCAAAGACAAGAGGGAAACTAAATGCTAGCATCGCTGTTTGCTTGAAAAAAGGAAATATTTAAAACAACACAGATGAAACACCTCAAGGACAATACCACTTTCTCATGACAGTATCTAAACAGTAGCACAACACCAATAGAGATGACAAAGCTCAATCATATGGATGAAATCCGTGGGCGAGTACCAACCTTTGTCACGAGGCTTATTGTGTAGAGCATACAGATCAAGCACTTCTCCGGAACCATCTGTTGTTATCTACTGTGGTTGCCATGCTTACTATATACTCCTCAATTAGTTTAATGTTTCCAACATCTTCTTGTGCAGTTCCACTAAAATATATGTTATCTTCAAAGAAGATCCCTGTTTGCACAAGTAGAGATAATTACATATTACATTAAGAGTGGCATCAAATCAGTGGCAAAACAATTGCTCGTTCCAGCCATAGCAATAAATTAAGATGCAAAACTATATCATTACTTGTGCCATCACAGTTCCAGTACTTGATTACAACACCGACAATTGATTTTTGTTTTTCTTCCGCTTGTTCTTCCCCTTCATTACTTGGTTCAATAACAGACAAGCTTCGCCTTCAATGTAAGATTTGGCATGCCAATTAGGGAGCACAAGTATAGCACTAAACAATGACATTAATTTTCTGATGAAAGTGGCAAAATACATGCCAACAGTTGTGAAATATCCTTATATTACCTCAATGGGATATGAAGGTGCACATACAGATTGGAAGTCTTGTCTCCATTTGTGAAGTTCACTAAAATCAAGCAACATTATCGTATAAGTAGCACAACATATGAAAGCACACTGCACAATCATGTGAAAGAAGGCTAGTAATGACCTCTCATGACGCGGAATTCAAACAACTTACAAGAAGAAGATTTGAACCAAATTTGCCAACACGGATATGAAGTCAGATCTCCTCTTGTGCAGTTCCACTAAGATCAAGCAATCAAGCAACGTTGTCAGTGTGAAATTTTGGTTGAACTGCACAAAACACTCTTAAAACAAAAGTGTTTTGTGCAGTGCAACAAAAGGTCATAATAGCAACGAGGTGAAGTAGATAAACCTATTTACACAGAGGTGTAAAGGAAACAACTAGTGGTCAATAACGGTGGATGACATAGAAGCCAACAAAAAGAAGCATTTAACTTACCTAAATGGGAAAGAAAGCAAGACAGTAGCATTTCTCAAACGGTGGCATTGATTCATATTAACAGAGAGATTATATTAACAATAAAATTCATTAAACATGTAATTTGCTTTTAACTGTGGCATTGCATCAATTTTCCAGCGGCATTATTAGAGGGTGTTTGTTTACAGGGACTTTTTGGTGTAGGGACTAAAAAATGTCCCTTTCAGTCCCATCTAAACCAAACAGGAGGGACTTTTAGGGACTAAAAGTGGGCATTTGGGACTAAAGAGAAGACCCTGAGGGAGAGTCTTTTTGGGACTTTTTCCAACAGTTGCCCCTGCCCCGCATCGCACCTTATCTCTATTAGTTCATTACTAGGGGTAACATGGTATTTTAGCATGTCATTTAATAACCTCTAGTCCATGTTTAGTCCCTAGAACCAAGCAGGTAGGGACTAGGGACTTTTTAGTTGGGACTAAAAAAAGTCCTAGGACTTTTTAACCAAACAAGGCCTTAGATTAACAACAACTAAAGAGTTGCACGGGACAGTGGACGCACCAGCACCATGTGCATCTACCGATATATAAAGGGGTGATGCACAGTCTGTTGCAACAAAAGAACAAACAACCAAGGATCATATTTGTGCTGGCCCCAGTTTTGTTATCTTTAGAGACCTTTCCCTATGTGAGGGCAGCAAATCTAGCCCTCCTCAAACTCTACAGCCTTGTCCCCCAAAACAAAAAGATCAGTTCTTTGCAGATGTGCATACTGCGTTTGTCATTGTTTTCCCTTTTCGACCAACGTAGGTGCTGGATCGCCGGTCTATACTAGTACTTTCCCCCTTCCTTTCCTCTTTGAACCACATCCTAGATTCATGCTATACAACTTTCCCCCTTCCTTTGCTCTTTGAACCACGTCCTAGATTCATGCTATACAACTTTCCCCACTACTTTCCTATTTGATCCAACACCTAGTTTCGAGTGCAGAAGCGGAAAAAGCCCACATGCAGCTAGAGCAATGCATGTGGAATAAGTAAATTGTACCTTAAGGTTCTTGGGGTGTGGTTCGGTGGGCGACCGGAGGCCGTTCTGCCCACACTATGTACAACGGCGAGGAAGAAGGGGTCGGAGGCCCTCCCGCGCCGTCGCTGGGTGAAAGAGAATAGCTGCGCCGGTAGTGGATTCCCTCCCTCGCCGACGGCGACAGCGTTAAGCCTTCTTCCGTTCCCGGCGGACGAATTCTGCGGGCTCTTTAACCAGTAGTGAGGGGAGAGAGAGAGAGGCCAACGAAGTCTTGTTTAGATCTGGAGAGGGTGAGAGAGTGTGAAGAGAGCAACTACAAGCACTGAGGCTCCATCGTGTATATATATAGTGGAGAGAGAGTGTGAAGAGTGCAAACCCTAGAAAACATGCGTCGAGGCTGCAGCGTATACGTGATGAGGTGATTATATGGTCATTGCGAGATCGTATAGCTCCTTATCGCTCCATTTTGACCAGTCAAAGAATCCTCCTGGCACCGCCCCAGATCACTTTCTCTCTTTGTCATGTGGGTTCTACTTGTCATTGGGTGGAAGAAAGAAGTCAAACAAAAACAAAATTATGCTCAAGTGCGGTTATCGAACCCGAGACATCAAGTTTGATGAGCGAACAGGCTAACCAGCTACACCACCCTCACGTTATGTTTAACGAGAGGAAAATAACCTTGTATACATTCCTGCATTCGTGTGACAAGCATGCCGTGTTTTTTTGCGTGGGAGTCATTGGGATTTAAATCATAATCGTGTCATGTGGCTTTGGTGGTAAGGTCTTTTGGGATTTAAAAGTGTTGGTAGTACAAAAATAATGCAGCCTTAGTCACCTTACCTCTCTCCACATAGTACGTTGGGTCCCACCAGTCAGAGGGTGAAACAAACGAATTAATAAGAAAAATTAAAAGCGCCAGCGGTGTATCTTACCTCACACATCTCGCTACTGCTCGTGAACACGGTCCAATTGATCCCTCTGTTCGCTCACGTACTATTTTAAGTGAATCCTTATTATAACATGCACACAATACGCATGCATGCACTCGCACACTAGCACGCAGCGGGCAGACACACACTAGTTAGCACACAACACGCACACACCAGCGACCGGCGATGAAGTTGAGGCCGCAGGGTCGTACTTCGGCAGCCGCACGACAATCGTGCGCACAAGGAGAGTAGAGAGACCTAGTGTGGGTGTCATCATAATCATCATTGATGGCCATGTAATCTCATGCAGATGGAGTTCGTATGCGTTGCGCCACAAGTAGCGAGAGCTCGGACTTGGCGTAGTGGTAGAGTAACGGGTCGACAACCTCACGTGGGAGGGTCAACAATGGGAACGGCGGACAACAGGCGAGGTACTGCACGAACTTGCGGCAGTAGAGGCCAGCGTGCGACTTGAGTCCGTGCTAGTGCGTGTGCATGCATTGCAAGCTGCGCGCTGCATGCGTGTGCCCTACTAAAGGTAGAAAACTATATTTTCCACTAGTTAATCACAACTGGAGGTTGGTGTAGCTGGTTAGCCTGTTGTCCCATATAAAGCATGAGGTCTAGGGTTCGAACCACGCCCCCGTGCTTATTTTTATTTTCGTTCAACTTCTTTCTTCCACCCAATGACAGGTAGGACCCGCATGACAGAGAGAGAGAGAGAGAGAGAGAGAGAGAGAAAAGTGATCTGACAAGGCGCCAGGAGGATTCTTTGACTGGTCAAAATGGATGAATACAGAGCTATACAATCTCGCATTGACCGTATCGTCACCTCATCACATATATGGTGACCGTATCGACCGTATTCTTGAGTACAGTGACCAAAGTGAACTTATACGATAAGTTCAATGACCAACAGTGCATTTTACCCTTTTAATTATTTAGTTTGTACACTTTGCTCTCTTCCAATAATTTTGGGCACTTGTATTCGACCTAAGTCAGTGTGCCACCGTATCTCGTACTACTCCCTCCGTCTAGGTGTAAGTCACGTTAGAAGGTGCAGTGGGACCAAGGTGCAAGCAGATTGGAGGAGAAGGAGAAACTTGACCGGTCCTTCCTCCAATCAAAGCCCTGATTTCTGTCTCTAAACGCAACAATTAATCACGACAACTAAGAGATGCCGTTTTAGCTACCATGCAGGGCCACGTATTAAGTCGCATGCAAGCTGACTTTGATTTCTTGACTGATCAACGCGCAGTTGTGCTCCATGGATTGGGTTTCCGGGGGAAATAACAAGGCAGAGTAAGACTAGCCACAATGGATAGTAACATACACTAGTAACATACACATATCCCTAGACTATGTTACTACCTTCATAGTGGGTAGTAACATAAGTGTGGTCTCATGCAAAGCTTCATTTATTAGGTTATAGACTCATATTGCATTGGGACATGTGATGTTACCGTAACTAGCTAAGTTACTCAAACTATCTCTCTCCTTATTAACTCATTGCCACATAAGCAAATTTGCTGAGTTAGACTCGATGTTACTGCTGAAGTTACTCCCACTATGGCTAGTAAGTAACAACGCTTGCTAGCAACAAGGCCAGGAGGGGATTGAGATGCGAAGTTAATGGACGACGCCTAAACATTTTGGGAATATCTGATTTTCGTAAGATGACTTAACACCTAGACGGAGGGAGTACTACTCCTCAGTCCAGGTTTGCTGGAATATTCATCACCTCTTCTCTTCTTGTACGTACTCCATTTGTATCTCACTTCCTGTGGCTTCGCACTCGCACGATATTCTTATTCTATGAACCTCTGTGTGTGTGTGTGTGTGTGCGTGCGCGTGTGCGTGCGTGTGTGTGTGTGTGTTTGTGTTTAACAGCATGTCTGTGTTAGAGAGAGTGACACATCGACCTACTCCTACAGAGAGATGGTGTGTCGTGTACGATTTAGCAGCGAGAGTCCGTGCATCCTCTCGATTCCGGGCGTCCTGTCGGGACAGCTGCCACGCCCGCTCCTGACCAGCCAGGCCCACACAAAGCCCCTCCATCGTCCGCGCGCGCTTGCCGTCCGAAACGGTCAGCGCCGCTCCAAAGAATCGGTGCCGCATTCATGCCCGATTTAAGGGAGAAGCAAATTCAAGAGTGAATCGGTGCCGCATTCATGCCCGATTCATGCAGAGCGGACGCGACCTCTCACTGGTGCCTGCGTTTAAGGGAGAAGCAAATTCAAGAGTGATGGTTGCTTCGTCCGTCCAACTTACACCTGGGTCTATGTGATTTGATGGCTCATTGGTCATTATTACTGAGGTGGTAGGACTGCTGGATGTCCCACGCTTCAGCGAAAGTAGGTACTAGATTACAATTTTCTCCATTCTTACAGTGGAGGAGTGCGAGAGCAGTGAAAACACGCAGGCTCAGTGATTACATGGCCCACCTCACACTATCACCATATTTTCTGGACACCATGTGACACCTAACTCTTTACATAGTACTAGTATAGTACGTACTGTAATTTCTTAGCGAGATAAATTTGTACAATACTATGAAGCTTCCAGTTTCTGTTTCATGTATCTTGCGTCCAAGGTTGCCCCGTTGCAACATTTCATCAAATACAAAGGACACTAACATGCATGCTATTGCATCTCAATGATTGACAGATCATAGCCAATATGTACTCCCTCCGTTCGAAAATAAGTGTCTCAACTTTATGCGAACTTTAGTACAAAGTTGTACTACTACTACTACTAAAGTTGACACTTATTTTGGAACAGAGACAACTAAAGAAAAAAAAAACGACCCATGCAGTCCCTAGCACTTGAACCGTAAACCCTAACCAGGCTTTAATTTGCTGGCAACGTTGAAGCTTCCTAAGAAATGAAGTTTGCAATCCTTTGACCATCGAATCATTTTGTGCAGTTTCACCAAAATTGAGATGAGCATCTCTGTGGCAAAGAAATTGAAAAAGCATGATTAGAATAAGATTACTGGGACTAGTTGATGAGACATAAACTCATCACAAATACAGTACGTAGAAGCTAGTAGAGGTATGTGCGGGAAAAAGAAGTAGAGAAATATCCACAGGGAGTGATGTCGGCAGCTAGGGCAGTGGTGCAAGCCGGCTGTAAGGAAGTTGTAACTGAGGGATGTCGGGACGTAGCTCAACCTAGAGGAGGATGGTGGGAGGCGGAAACTGTCCATGTCGCGGCAATGAGCAAGGGACGAAGGCCACCTCACCGGCTTTGTGAGAGAGAATGGCGGGTCCCTAATCGGGACGTGCCGATAGTGGGTTTTCGCCGTCGGCGACGGCGACCGCATATACACTAAGCATCCACCCCTTTCCCCGGCGGACGTGATCCGCCCGGATGTTAGAGATGTGGCCACCGTCGTTTTGTGCGAGAGAGTGTGAAGAGAGCAACCCTAGCAAGCAACGGTGTAGGCTCGTCCTGGCTATGTATGTAGTGGAGCATTTTCCTTTTCTCTCCATATGAACCTATTTATATTGCGTACGTGCCACTGAAGAAAAAAACTTTATTTATAAATGACATGGTACCGTTCATGCGTGATTCCCGACCCTCCATTATTTATAATTGAGTAACTACTACTAGACGCGTCAAATTATCACGTGTGCTACATCATCTTACAGAAATGAGCTCCACTGTATCACATGTGTGGTTGGGGAAAATGCAAAAGACGCAAAGAGTGCTACTAGTACACTACGTGCGTGGGTGCGTGCACCTCTTCTCTTCGAGCATGGTTATTAAAAGTATAGCCCACTACTGTACCACCACGCGGTTATTATATAGTATGGGCAAAGAGTATAGGCAGTAATAATGACTAATAAGCCGTGAAATCACGAGGCCCACCTTTCTCTATGTTTGACCAAGGAAGCAACCATCATTTCACTCCTAGTTGAATATCCATCAGCTGCTACCTCCGCGAATAATTAAAAATCTGCTTCTACCTCCGTAGCATGGTTAATAATATAGCCATGTCAATCATGACGTAGAAATATCATTCACTGATACAATAGGGCTGGATCTAAGGCTGGTGATTTTTGTACTTTGTCTCTTTCTCTTTTTGCCTCATTTACTCATTTTACATCGGAGCACGTGTAGAGGATGGCTATCCTTTTGACGGGACTTCTTCATGGGGTTTAAGACTAAGCAGCTCCGAATTATGCCCGCTACCCACCACTCTGAATCGTGCCATCTATGATAGGGAGTAGTCCCATTGCAACAATGAGGTCCACTAGGTCTAGCACGTCTTGTAAGAAGAGACTGTCATGCAAAACATACGTCTTGTTGCCTTCTTCCTCGTACAGTACGTACCACTGGTACGTACTACTAGTACTAGTACTACTCGTTCTCCTATAAACCTTGTGCTTGGCATCTCCAAAATATTAACCTTGCGCTTGGCTCTTCGCCTCTTCGGGAAGTCGGGCAATAGTGGTACTGCAGTATATATCGTTTTGGCTATCTGAGACCGAATGAATTGCTGCACGTCCACCACGTGGGCGAGGGTCGAGGGGCGAGGGAGAGTGCGTACTATTACGTCCGTTTCAATATGGACTACTACATACGGAGCAAAATGAGTGAATCTACACTCTAAAATACGTCTATATACATCATTGTTTGGAGTATGTACTAGTAGTTCATAGTGAAATCTACTAAAGGACATATATTTCAAAAAATATGATAATCTCTCTAACCAAGGTAGGGACGAGGAGTAAACGGAGGGAGTAGTAAAATTTTCTCCTCCTCCTGCGAGCCACCGCGCGCGTGGGCGAGGGAGCGGGCGTAAGGCGTAGTAAGCAAGCTTCACCTCATCCTGCGAGCCACTGTGCCCGTGGGCGGGGGAGACGACATACTAAGCAAGCTTCTCGAAGATGGTGGGAGAGGCCTACTAGACAAACTTAGGGTAGAACTGCAATATTATTGTAAGTGCATCTAGTGCCCCTTAGTGATTTTGGTGTATTGAAGACTTATAGGTTAAGGGTCTGATGCGTTTGTGAGTGTACACAGGTCTATAAGTCTATGAGGAGTTTGATATTTACAGAGAAAGTCGACCCCTAAAAATGAAGTTCTTCGTCTGAAGACTTTGGATTTCTAAAAACTTTCTAAAGACTTTGAAAGTGAAGAAATTGGTGTGACCTTGAAGACTTGGTATTCATTTGAGGAACATGGACCGTGAAGACTTTTGTTTTCTTAGTTTCATTTTCTCTTTCTTGAGTCATAGGAAACACCGTACTGTTAAAGGGGGTCGAGGAAATACTAAGGAAAAATTACCATGTGATGCTCAACTCAAAATCCTACACCTACCAATCCCTTCGAGTGAAGCCATTGGAAATCTCAGACAGTTCAGTCATATTCTTCAGTGACAGAGGTGAAGTTCCTCTGGTCTCTGAGGA
The DNA here is from genome assembly GCF_002575655.3 of Aegilops tauschii subsp. strangulata. Lineage (NCBI taxonomy): Eukaryota > Viridiplantae > Streptophyta > Magnoliopsida > Poales > Poaceae > Aegilops > Aegilops tauschii. Next base: position 84,114,527 of record NC_053040.3, read on the forward strand.
ATTTGTTCTGATTGAGGAGTTAGGAATTCGCCAGTGCGGATTGCCTACACAGTGAGGAACATGATAGCCCTAAGGAATTTGAGACTCAAATTTAGGACCATTGTTGTGCTATGCGCCAGCTGTCCCAAAATATCTACCCACCTAACGGTCATATTATTGAAGGGCATTTATGTCTTATCATGTCGGGCTGCTCCCTAGGCTATAAATAGCCGCCCCTACAACCACTAGCTGGTTGGCTGCTCTGAGAGAAATTGACACTTGTCATTTGAGAGCAACCCATCCTCCGAGGACTTTGAGCGAAAATCATCAAGTGAGGAAACCCAAACCCAAACACCTACAAAACCAAAGTGATTGAGCATCACTGAAGAGATTGATCCTGCCTGGATCCGACGATTGTTACCTTTGAAGACTGTGCTTCTTCCAGACGGTTAGGCGTCATGGTCTAGAGCATCCAAGAGGAATTGTGGATCGCCGAGTGACCGAGTTTGTGAAGGTTTGGAATTCACCTGAAGACTTACCACGAGTGATTGGGCGAGGTCTGTGTGACCTTAGCTCAAGGAGAATACGGTGAGGACTGTGTGTCCGGGACTATGTGTCCTCAGGTTTAAATACATAGCCGCTCCAACCAGACGTACAACTGAGACAACAGTTGGAACTTGTCTACCAAATCATTGTCTTCACCAAGCTTACTGGTTCTATTTCCTCAACTCTTTCATTTCCTCATAACTGTGTTGTGCACTTGTTCATATTTGTGTTTGAAGACTTTGACTGAAGACTTTCTCAATTTCCTCAGTTCAATTTCTTCAGTCTGTTTGTCTTCATCCTGTGCCATCCTGTGTTTACGCTTTCTGTACTCTGTGTTCGTCTTCATTTCATCATGATGACCATGCTTGTGTGTTGTTACATTTACATCTGAGTACTTATTCCGCTGCAAGTAGTTCTTCGCTAAGGAATTTCCTCACACACAAATTCCTTAGTGAAGAATTCATAAAAATCGCCTATTCACCCCCCTCTAGTCGATATAACGCACTTTAAATTGGTATCAGAGCAAGGTACTCCCTTGTTCTGTGTGATTTTGGTTTAACCGCCTGGAGTTTTAGTTATGTCGACCGCAGGTATGATCAAGGTCTCAGCTGGGTGTCCTACCTTCGATGGGACGAACTACCCCTACTGGAAGAATAAGATGCGTATGCATCTTGAGGCAATTGATAACGATCTCTGGTATGTTGTGGAAAATGGTGTTCCCTCAGTCACACCTTCTCTGAACGCTACTGCTGTGAAGAGATTCAAGCAACTTGATTCTCAAGCGAAGAACATCATATGTGGTCATCTAAGCAAAGGGCAGTATGGAAGAGTGAGTGCTTTGGAAACTACCAAGCTTATCTGGGATAGGCTGTCCAAAGTGAATGAAGGAGTCCCAACACAGCGTGACTCTCGAGTTGACGTTCTTCGCAATCTCTGCAACCGCTTCAAAAGACTCGACAATGAAAATGTTCAACAAACCTTCGATCGCCTCACTGACATCTCAAATGAGCTTCAACTACTTGGTGCCACTGACATCACCGACCATGAGGTGGTGAAGAAATTGCTGAGATCGCTTGATTCCTCATTTGATACTCTGGCACTGATGATACAAGAGCGTGCTGACTACAAGTCACTTGATCCCGCTGATATCCTCGAGAGGCTAAATACTCATGAGTTCCAGCTTGCTGAAAAGAGAGATCTCTATGGTTCGAGCTATGGCAGATCACGTGCCCTGAAGGCCAAGGCAGTCTCTGAATCTGAAGGTGAAGATTCTGGCAGCATCCTTTGTGATCCTGAAGAACTGAGCCATGAACTAGCACTGCTCGTGAAGAAATTTCAGAAGTTCTCAAGACGTGGTCGCTTTGGAAAACCCTCAAGGAGTAATGATTCCTCATCCAGTGACTACAAGAAGAGGCTTTGCCACAAATGCAAGAAACCTGGTCACTACATTCAAGATTGTCCTCAGTGGGAAAAGGAATCAAAGAAGAAGAAATACAAGGATTACAGTTCTGATGATGTAAAGAAGAAGAAATCCTCAAAGTCTTCATCATCAAAATCCTCAAAGTCTTCATCTCACAAGAAGAGCAGCTCCAAGAAGGCTCGGGCATTCATTGGCAAGGAAATGGACTCTGAGGCTGAATCTGAGGAACATGAGGAAGAGGAGGCATCTGAGGAGTCCGAGTCCGGTGTGGCGAGTCTAGCCCTCGCTACTCATTCGTCAGCAAGTCTATCTTCAACTCTGAAGAAAATGACCTCACCAACAAGGCTGATGAAGGCAATGATGACTACGCTCCCACCTATTGCTTCATGGCAAAGGGTGCCAAGGTACTCAAATATACTTCCTCTGAATCAAGTGAGAATGAATCTGATGAAAACCTCAAGCCCAGCTACTCTAAACTTGCTAAGATTGCTGTGGAACAACAAAAGGCTTTTGAAAAGGTTCAAAATATGCTAGACAAAAGTGATGATATGTTGGGTGAAGAAATGGATCGCACTAAAACCTTAACTGAAAATCTTCAGAGACTTCAGTCTAGGTTTGATAACCTTTAAGGTCATCATAACACTCTCTTATCTGATCATGAGAAGCTTTCTTATGAATTTCTTCAGAGAAAGCAAGATCTTGAAAAGCTAAGAGTGAGTTATGAAGATCTTCAGAAGGAGCGGGATTCATTACTTGCTCTACAAATCAGCGCTTCTCAGGAAGAATTTGTTCCTCCATGTTTGAAATGCATTGAACGTGAATCTGGTAATTCTTCACCTGAATGTTCAAATGCTTCTAATGCTACAAATTATTCAACTGTCTCTGCTATCACTAATTCCTCATCTGAGGAGATTGCTAGTATCACTGATGATGCAGGGCTGAAGGAATTGTACATGACAGGCATGTACAAAAGCCTCAAAGGGCATCAGACTCTTTGTGATGTGCTTAAAAAGCAGATCCTCAACAGGAACCCTAGGAAAGAGGGTATTGCCTTTGAGAGGAAACTCAATGCTGATGGTACTTATTGGAAGCCTGAGCAGTACCCCAAAACCTCATGGGTTGCTGCAAAGGGACCTCCAGTAGATCCATCTAATCTATCTGGCTTTACATGTGAATATCCTCATTCTTCTGATGAGTCATTTGACTCCAACTATAAACTGTTCAAAAATCAGAACGGTGATGTATTTGCTAGATATGTTGGCACTAACTGCAGGAATGGTTCCCCTATGAAGAAAATCTAGGTTCCCAAAAGATGCCTTGAAAGTCTTCAGGTGAATGTCCTCATGACACCACCTGTGAAGAATAGGAACCCCGGATCAAACTCTTCATATGGACCAAATTCTTCATATGGATCCAAGTCCTCGTACGGACCAAATTCCTCACGTGGATCAAATTCCTTAAATGGATCAAAGTCCTCATATGATTATCATCGTGCTAACACCTCTGTTTCGCAGGGAAGAGCTAAGGGCTATGAATATGAGCATTATTCTTCTAACCATTATGTTCATAAGTCCTCGAAGAATTTCTCTGCTTATTCATATGCTTATCCTAACTCCTCTTATGTGAAACGAAATGGACTGGCTTCTATGCCGCCTTTCTCGTATGGATCTCGCAGAGTGATGAACTCTTTGCCACCCCTTCAGATGTGGGTGGTGAAGAAAAAGAACTAATCTCTTATGCAGGGTCAGGTCTCCAGACGTGCGTAAACGTCTGAAGAATTTGCTGGACACCTGAAAATGCCTGAAAGGATGCAGGCTAATCATGAAGAAATGAACTTTCATTTTTCACGTCCTCATACTGCTTTATCTGTTCCGTTGCTTGAGGAAATTGATCTAATGAATTGATGTCATATTCTTCACTGATGAAGTATATGAGTTCGTAAGTTGCACTAATTCATCTGCAGGATGATCAACCCAAAGCCAATGAGTGGGTCCTCGATAGTAGATGTACAAATCACATGACTGGTGACAAGAATCTATTGATTGATGCTCCCTTAACTCCATCGCATCTGAAGCATATCATCTTCGCTGACAAAGGCAAAAGTCAGGTATTGGGTCTAGGTAAGGTTGCGATCTCAAAGGATCGACACATGGACAAAGTCATGCTTGTCGAGTCCTTAGGATACAACCTCATGTCTGTCTCAATGCTTTGTGATCTTGATATGGTTGTTATCTTTGGCAAGTATTGTTGTGTTGTGATCATGGAAGCTGACAATTCCAAAGTCTTCGAAGGCTTTAGGAGATGAGACTTGTATATTGTTGATTTCTCTACAGGACCACAACCAGCCGTGTGCCTACTTGCAAAAGCTTCAGAAGGCTGGCTATGGCATCGATGACTTGGTCATGCAGGCATGAGGAATTTGCACACACTTGCGAAGAAGAAGCATGTCATTGGCATTGAGAATGTCAAATTCCTCAAGGATCACTTGTGCGGAGCCTGTGAAGCTGGAAAGATGACCAAGGCTAAGCATCCAGCAAAGACAATCATGACTACCACTCGACCATTTGAATTGCTTCATATGGATCTTTTTGGTCCTAATCATTATTCTGCTGTTTTAAATGATGCATCTCAATATGGCTTTGTTATTGTTGATGATTGCTCTCGTTACACATAGGTACACATTGTTACTTACAAACATGAAGTGCAGGGAGTCTTCAAATGATTTTCTCCGAGGGCTTCAACCAACTTTGGTGTGAAGATCAAGCACATCAGAAGTGACAATGGAACTGAGTTCAAGAACTCTGGTCTTGATGACTATCTTGATGAACTTGGTATTACTCATGAGTTATCTACTCCTTATACTCCTCAGCAGAATGGCGTCGTGGAGCGCAAGAAGAGGACTCTTGCTGAGATGGCTCGCACTATGCTTGATGAATACAAGACGCCTCATCGTTTCTGGATTGAGGCAATTGATACTGCGTGCCACATCATCAACAGAGTATATCTTCACAAATTCTTCAAGAAGACTGCATATGAACTCCTCACTGAAAAGAAACCCAATGTGAGTTATTTCAAAGTCTTCGGTGCTAAATGTTGTGTTAGAGATCCTCATCACAACTCTAAATTTGCACCGAAAGCACATGAAGATTTCATGCTTGGTTACGGAAAGGACTCACACACCTACAGAGTCTTCAACAACGTTCTTCACAAGGTTGTTGAAACTGTAGATGTGCGGTTCGATGAAACTAATGGCTCGCAAAGAGAGCACCTACCTTCTGTGATAGATGAACTAGCACTTGAGGAAACTATCAAGTTCAAGGCTACTGAGGATGTCATTCCGACCGAAGAATCTGCTGAAGAATTCATTCCAGAACGTGAAGAACGTCGAGCTAATGCACCTGAAGAAAATGCTGAAGAAAATGGTGCTGAAGAAAATGCTGATCAAATTCATCGATGGCAACCAGCTCATCCTCGTGTTGCAAAAGAAGTGCAGATTGAGAAAATCATTGATGACATTGAAGCACCAGGTCCTCTCACACGCTCAAAATCTTCCCATTTGTCTAACTTTTGTGGGCACTTTGCTTTTGTCTCTATCATAGAGCCCACTAAGGTAGATGAAGCATTTCTGGAGCCTGAGTGGATTCAAGCTATGCAAGAAGAATTACATCAATTCGAGCTCAACAACGTCTGGGAACTGGTCAAACGTCCAGATCCTCGCAAGCACAATATCATTGGCACAAAGTGGATCTACCGCAGCAAGCAAGATGAAAATGGCCTTGTGGTGAGGAATAAGGCACGACTTGTAGCTCAAGGTTACACACAGGTTGAAGGAATTGATTTCGATGAAACTTTTGCACCTGTTGCTAGACTTGAGGCAATTCGCATATTACTTGCTTATGCTAACCATCATGATATCATCTTATATCAAATGGATGTGAAAAGTGCATTCCTCAATGGTAAGCTTGAGGAAGAAGTATATGTTGCTCAACCCCCAGGTTTTGAAGATCCAAAGCATCCTGACAAAGTCTTCAGACTCAATAAGGCCCTCTATGGCCTCAAGCAGGCCCCTCGGGCGTGGCATGATAGTTTGAAGGAATTCCTCATGAAGAAAGGCTTCAAACCCGGTTCACTTGACCCTACTCTTTTCACTAAATCTTATGATGGTGAATTGTTTGTGTGCCAAATATATGTTGATGGTATTATCTTTGGCTGTACTAACCAACATTACAGTGATGAATTTGCCTATATGATGAGTGAAGAATATCAAATGTCTATGATGGGAGAGTTGAAATTCTTCTTAGGTCTTCAAATTCGTCAACAGCGCAATGGCATATTCATATCTCAGGAGAAGTACCTCAAGGATGTACTGAGGAAATTCGGCATGCAAGATTGCAAAGGGGTCAAAATTCCAATGCCCACAAATGGCATCTATGCACTGATGAAAATGGTATTGACTTCGATCAAAAGGTATACCGCTCCATGATTGGTTCTCTATTGTATTGATGTGCATCTAGGCCAGATATTATGCTTAGTGTTTGCATGTGTGCCCGATTTCAAGCTACACCGAAGGAGTCACACCATAAGGCTGTGAAGCATATTCTTCGATATCTAGCTCACACACCAACACTTGGACTATGGTACCCCAAGGGCTCGGCTTTTGATCTCATTGGATATTCAGACTCTGACTATGCTGGTGATCGTGTGGACCGCAAGTCAACATCTGGCACATGTCATTTCCTCAGAAGATCTTTGGTCTGTTGGTCCTCGAAGAAACAGAACTGCGTATCACTGTCTACTGCTGAAGCTGAGTACATTGCTGCTGGTTCTTGCTGTGCTCAATTGCTGTGGATGAAGCAAACTCTCAAGGACTACGGCGTCAATGTGAAGAATGTGCCTCTCTTCTGTTACAACGAGAGTGCCATCAAGATTGCTCACAACCCAGTTCAGCACTCGAAGACAAAGCACATTCAGATTCGTCATCATTTTCTTCATGATCATGTGTTGAAGGGCGACATTTCCATTGAGCATGTGAAGACTGAAGAACAGCTAGCCGATATCTTCACAAAGCCCTTGGATGAGAAGAGATTTAGCAAGTTGCGGTGTGAGCTAAATATCTTAGAATCTTCGAATGTTGTTTGAAAAGGACACTCATCCTAACACTTATGCAAAATTGATGACTTAGATGTGCAACACATGAAGAAAAGTTTTTCTTCAATCAATGAAGACTAACAATCTAAGTGTGAAGAAATTAACGAAGAATTTGATTCTCAGAGCCCTACGACAATTGTACGCGGTGTCTGAAATCATCATTCTTATACGGTGGGTTATGCCATCACCAAAAGTTGAAAATCTTCAATTTGAGTTTTTCCTCAGTTTTTAAATTCCTCAGTTGTTCATGTTCTTCAACTTTGCATTGTCTTCATTGTTTACGTCGTTTTTCTTCATTGGTTATATATATATATGAGTTTATGTCCTCTACAGCATTCACTTATTGCTATTTCTTCAAGTTGTTTTTTCTGCTAAGTGAATGTGATCAGACCCTTCCCCCTCTATGCTAAACTCAACCCAATCTATTCACAAATTCTTCACGTGCGTTCTATTTGAAACTCGTTGAAAATCTTCACTGTGTCCTTATCAGCTGAAGAATTTGCGAACGGAACTTTTAACTTATCTTATCTAAATTTTTGGCTTTGCCGCTCAAACCGTTCCGCATTCCACGAAACACTTATCTATTCACCCACGATCTCACACGATCTCCACTTCTCAGTACGTGGGTGACACATGTCAAGCGAATGAGAAGGGTCAGGGGCACATTCGCCCAAAGTCTTCGGGCGAACAGTTTTTCACTGTGGCTATAAATACCTCTCCCCTTCCTCACTTCTCTTTTACTCCGCTCGACCTCACGCCAACTCGAGCTTCTCAAACCCTAGCGCCGCCGCTACTTCATCGTCGCCGGTGAGGAAGAGCTTCACCGCCTCGACCTCGTTGCCGTCGTACTCGCGCCGGCTGCGGATTTCTTCACTCCGCCGCCGCCATAGCTGTCTTCCTCAGCCGAGTTAGGGCGTGGAAGATCTGAACTGACGAACTTCACATCTACACCTCTCAGTTCATCGTGTTCTTCGTCCAGGGTAATTAAAAGTTACTTTTACTACCCTCTTTGATTCGACAAATTTCTACAAAATCTTCAAAGGTGTTTATTCTTCAAATTCTGCACACACTAAACACCTCACATGTCATCTGTTCTTGATTCATTTCTCTAAGCTATATTCTTCTTCAAGATTACTCAATTGTGTGGATTTCTGATCTTTACAACTCTGGAACCTAAGACAAAGAACGCTTAGTGAAATTCTTCAAGACTCATCTGGTCAAATTCCTCAAACTTGTTCTTTTTGAAAAACCTCTGAGAACGCATATGACCTCTCCAAATTCCTCGCAACTATACTCTATTCACAGGTACTCATGTCAGCTGCTGAATCACTAGGTTCTTATCAACTTAACTCATTTGCAGCATTCCTCGAAGAAAAGTTGCATACATCTTCAGAGAATTCTATTGTTCAAATTCCTCATCTGAAGAAAATGGCTGATGGAAAGAAGCCACAAAAGGGAGGAAAGAGGCCTGAGGTTAATACTGCTTTTGAGATCCCTGATGACATATATAAGGATTACTGCACTCCTGATGAGGCCAAGTTTGGCAAGGTGGACAAAAATCAGCGCAAGGTGCGCATCCAGAGGATAGAGAGGAGATGTGCAAGAGAGTGGAGGGAGTACAGGTATGTTACTCCCAAGTACATGAAGAAATTCGCTCTCAATCCTCCATGCCAAGACCTCCATTGGTACCTGGCCAAGAAGCAGATCCCACCAGCCTCAAGCGCGGTGAGGATTATCCTGATGAATGGGCAAAGCGCCAGGCCAAATTGGCCAGACAAGCAAGAGAAGCAGTGATGAAATTCAATGAAGACTCTGCTGCTGCTGCCACTGCTGAGGCCTCTGCTAGCAAGCCGAAGAAGGCCATGGCAAAGAAGCCTACTCACAAGCCAAGTGCTTCACCCTCAATGCCCTCACGGCCAAGTTCCTCAGCAATGCCCTCATGGCCAGATTCTTCAAAGCCCTCAAGGCCAACTCCCCAGACTGCTCCTGCTCCTCCAAAGTCCTCAGCTCCTCCGCCAAAGTCCTCAGCTGCTCCGTCCAAATCCTCTGCACCTGTGCATCTTGCCACGTGCCAAAGGACGACATGCATCTCTATTGCCTCAGGAGCTTCTGCTAGTTCCTTAGCTGCACCAAATTCTTCAACGGGACCCTCTCTGCTGAAGACAAAGGCCACTGCTGGACGTGGCTCTCGCCCAAGTCCTCACAAGAAGCAGGTCGCCTTCCAAGTGTTGTCTGATGAAGACAAAGCTGATGATGATGAACTTGCAGAAATCATTAGAGATAGGCAGGTCAAGGCCGCTAGAGCCAAAGGCAGCAATGTGCCTCTTCTTCTGGATCCGAAGCTGATCCTAGACTTCATTGATCTATGGCACAAGGATCCCAACACACCTTTGCCAGAGATGAACCTCACTCCTGGTCAAAGTCATGTTTTGACTGCCTTCATCGAAGAAGAGAAATGGAAATTTGAACAAGGAAGAAGAGTGAAGAAAGCGCAGTACAAGAAACATCGTTTTCTGAAGCAAAATGTTCTGAAGCTTTCCCCCGAAGAACTCGTTGCCTTGCAAGATGAGATCAAACAACTGAGTGATGAATTTGATCATTACTACGCTGACTGGCTTGTTGCCAAAGTCAGGTTTGTGAAGTTGATTGAAAAGTTCACGACCAATGTTGCAGCCCCAACGCAACAAGAAAATTCTCAGGCTGAAGCATCTGCTCAGCCGACTGAAGAAAATGCCAGCACCGCTGATGACATTCAGGCTGCTGAAGAAACTCAAAGTACCAGGGCTGATGACTGCATTCCAGCTGCTGATGAAATTGCCAGGGCAACCTCTAGTGTTGCGCCTGAAGAAACTGCCAGGGCAGCTGAAGCTTCAACAACTGTGCCTGAAGAAAATGAAGAAGTCAGGGCAACTGCATCAGTTGTGCCTGAAGAAATTCAACCAAATTCCTCTGCTCCTCCTGCACCTACCCCAACTCCGATCCTTCCATCTGCATCAGATGTGAAGAAGACCAAGGCTGCAGAGCATGCAGCAGTGAAGAAAAGGAAGGCATCAACTTCATCACATTCTTCAGCCCCGAAGAAGATGAAGCCATTGACTAGCTCATTTGACAACCCAATTGATGTTGTTCCTATTTCAACCATGCCATCAAAGGACCTTGTTCCTTTTGATGAAGATTATGTGATTCCAAGTGAATCCGATGAAGAGAGTCCTTCTGCTGCTTCGTCAAAGGAGTTGGATGAAGAAATTGAAGTGGATGCAATCCCTTCAACACCAATTATCTCCTCGCCTATGCCTCAGTTCACTGCTGAAGAGGCCGGCGTTGAAGAAATGGAAGAAGAAGATGTGGACATTGGAAGCACTACTCCAGTGATGAATGATGACTTTTGGGAAAGTCAGCACCCCAACTCTCCTCTGTTCACACCACTCCAACAAATTCCTCAGTCCCCTGTTGCTACTGAAGTACAAATGGGATCTGAAGAACCTCGTAAGACTCCATCTGTCCATGAAAAAATTCCAACCACTAGTGCTGATGAAAATGTAAATGAAGAATAGAAGACCCAGGCTTTCATTGAAGAAGAAGCTGAAATTCCTCAGCCTGTGGAACCTGAGATTGCGATTCCTGAGGTGATAATGCAATTGACTGACACTCCTCAGCCCAAGCCAAAGGATCCATTCTCAAAGAAGCAGAAATTCAAGGCCGATGACTTCTTCGGTGAGCACGTGTTCTTCACTGACTATAATCCCTATGATTCTGCTCGTCTTAGAAGGAAGCACTTCTGGACCGCCAGCCAGGCCAACTTCTATTCTTCACTGCTCTTCAACAAGGACAAAGTCTTCGACCACGAGCATATTCCTCATGTGGACATGGAATCACTGCCATGCTTCTCACCTGTCCTCAGTGTGCTTCATGACGCAGGCATCCTCAACTTTTGCACAGACATAGTTGACTGGAATGAAGAGCTCATTCTTCAATTCTACGCAACACTGCATATCACAGGAGATGCTGACGATGTGAACTCCTGGGTTTTGGACTGGATGACCGAAAACACTCACTATAAGGCACCGCCCTCTGAATTACTTCACGCCCTGCCCATCAGTCCTCCACCTGAAGGAGCGCGTTGCCTGTACCAAGAGCCTGAACTGACTGCCCATTATATGCAAGTTCTTATGAAGCCTCTGAAACCTGGTCAAGCCCCAAGGACCAAATTCCTCGTGAAGGAATTGATATATGTGTCCAGAACAGTCTATCGCATTCTGACGAAGACAATGAGTCCTATCAAAGGCCACGACTCGTCTGATGAAGAAGTCGTTGGCATCATGAAGAATCTGCTATTCAACATCATGCATGGCATCCCTATCAACTATCATGATTTCTTCATGAGGACCCTGGCCAATGTTGCTGTCTCTCCGTTTGAGCTGAAGCCTTATGCTCCTTGGATCATGAGATTCCTCAGAACAAGGTCTTCACTCAACTACAAGGCTGATTTTTAGAATCACCTCAGCTACTTGCCCCCAATCGAAGTCCTCAAGCGGACCTATTCCTCAGCTGATGAAAAGGGCAAGGCACCTGCTGTTATTGATGAAGGCATTCGTCCATTGGATGGTCAGTTTTGCAAAGCTGCATCTTATTCCACCAATGATGACTCTGCCACACTTGATTCTGCTGCCAATGCACCCAAGTCTACTCCTCAAGCCACAGCTCTAGGAGTGATGACTGACCGTGAGCTGCTCCTTAGTCTTCACCAGAAGGTGGATCGAAACCATAAATGGGCTAAGCGTCAGTTTGGTTCTATTCTTCACAACATGACTGCTACACATAATGCAGTGAAGAAAAACCATTACTACCTCCATGAAGTCTTGGGTCGCACCTGGGCTATCTTATCTCATCTGTATGGTGAAGAAGATCTGAAGCAAATGGGTCTCAAGGAAGACTTTGACTGGTCTGCACCTCCACCGAAGAAATACAAGAAGGTCAAGGTTCCTTCCTTGGTGGCCAGCTCATATTCTTCATCGCGCGAAACCGATGAGCATGAAGACTTGGACGACACTGCGGCAGGCTCTACATTAACAAACGACCCCAACAACGCTGGCGCTCCTCCATCAACTTGATATTCTTCAGGGGCGTTCGTCCTCATTTTCAACCCTTTTGGTCATTCGATGACAAAGGGGGGATTTGAGTTAGTCTTCAAGCGGGTCTATCCTATATGGGCGTTTTTTTGCTAAGTTACAACTCTCGTTCTTCCGATGACTTTGCTGGATCGAGTTGTAAACTTAAACTCTATGGTGGCCTGATACTTTTGCTGTGTTTTTCTGCATGCTTATTCCTCATTAATGTTAATGCACGCATGCTGAATTACATCAGTCACCATATTTCGTCATGCATTTCAAATTCTTCATATTATATGTCAAATGCGTGTATGAATTACAAGATATAGGGGGAGATCTCCATGATTCTACTCTTCAAGTGTGCATTGCTTCAAAAGCAAATTCCTCACTATGCACATCTTCAGGGGGAGTTCTTCTATATCTTGCAATCAAATTCCTCAATATTAGTATTTACACTTCATATGTTTATCCCCGTTGAAAACTTAACCTATATTGTCATCAATCACCAAAAAGGGGGAGATTGTAAGTGCATCTAGTGCCCCTTAGTGATTTTGGTGTTTTGAAGACTTATAAGTTAAGGGACTGATGCGTTTGTGAGTGTACACAGGTCTATAAGTCTATGAGGAGTTTGATATTTACAGAGAAAGTCGACCCCTAAAAATGAAGTTCTTCGTCTGAAGACTTTGCATTTCTGAAGACTTTGAAAGTGAAGAAATTGGTGTGACCTTGAAGACTTGGTATTCATTCGAGGAACATGGAGCGTGAAGACTTTTGTTTTCATAGTTTCATTTTCTCTTTATTGAGTCATAGGAAACACCGTACTGTTAAAGGGGTCGAGGAAATACTAAGGAAAAATTCCCATGTGATGCTCAACTCAAAATCCTACACCTACCAATCCCTTCAAGTGAAGCCATTGGAAATCTCATACAGTTTAGTCATATTATTCAGTGACAGAGACGAAGTTCCTCTGGTCTCTGAGGAATTTGTTCTGATTGAGGAGTTAGGAATTCGCCAGTGCGGATTGCCTACACAGTGAGGAACATGATAGCCCTGAGGAATTTGATACTCAAATTTCCGACCGTTGCTGTGCTACGCGCCAGCTGTCCCAAAATATCTACCCACCTAACGGAAATATTATTGAAGGGCATTTATGTCTTATCATAACGGGCTACTCCCTAGGCTATAAATAGCCGCCCCCTACAACCACTAGCTGGTTGGCTGCTCCGAGAGAAACTGACACTTGTCATTTGAGAGCAACCTATCCTCCGAGGACTTTGAGCGAAAATCATCAAGTGAGGAAACCCAAACCCAAACACCTACAAACCCAAAGTGATTGAGCATCACTTAAGAGATTGATCCTGCGTGGATCCGACGCTTGTTACCTTTGAAGACTGTGCTTCTTCCAGACGGTTAGCCGTCATGGTCTAGAGCATCCAAGAGGAATTGTGGATCGCCGAGTGACCGAGTTTGTGAAGGTTTGTAAGTCACCTGAAGACTTACCACGAGTGATTGGGCGAGGTCTGTGTGACCTTAGCTCAAGGAGAATACGGTGAGGACTGTGTGTTCGGGACTGTGTGTCCTCAGGTTTAAATACCTAGCCGCTCCAACCAGACGTACAACTGAGACAACAGTTGGAACTGGTCTACCAAATCATTGTCTTCACCAAGCTTACTGGTTCTATTTCCTCAACTCTTTCATTTCCTCATAACTGTGTTGTGCAGTTGTTCATATCAGTGTTTGAAGACTTTGACTGAAGACTTTCTCAATTTCCTCAGTTCAATTTCTTCAGTCTGTTTGTCTTCATCCTGTGCCATCCTGTGTTTACGCTTTCTGTACTCTGTGTTCGTCTTCATTTCATCATGATGACCATGCTTGTGTGTTGTTACATTTACATCTGAGTACTTATTCCACTGCAAGTAATTCTTTGCTAAGGAATTTCCTCACCCGCAAATTCCTCAGTGAAGAATTCATAAAAATCGCCTATTCACCCCCCTCTAGTCGATATAATGCACTTTCAATTATCAATAAGAGCGGGGATGTGTTTCTGTATGTGCGTGTGCGTGATAGATGTGTCGGGACGCATGTATGGATGATGAAGGGGAACCATGTCTTTGGTAAGCAAACCTAACTAGATCGGTAGATCAATTGTTGTTTGTCAGAGGAAGGGAGAGACATAACTAATGAGGTAGATCGATCGACGCGTGCGAAAAAAATGAGTTCTAACGACCTAGCTAGCTATATGTATAGTGGGAGATCGATCGGTGTACATCCATTTGTTAGAGGCAAATAAGGCCTAGCGAGATGGATAGACAGAGAGAATGGAGCTAGGAGGTGGTGCGAGAGGCCTAGCTACTAGCTAGATAGGGGGACGAGTGTGCGATTGTGAGATTGATGAAAAGAGGGATGAGAGTTTACACGTGTGTGGGACTGTATGAGAGACATGAGGCATGGACACAGAAAGGAGGAGATGGAAGGTGCGTGTGTATGTTGTAGGCAGACATCGTTGGAGAGGTTTATCGATCGGTGTGTGTCGGAAAGGAGTTGTGGAGACTGTGGGAGAACGACCTAAAGAAAAAAATGAATGTGCGTGATGGTAGAATGCTGAGGGAGGGGGAGGGCAAGGAGGGCGTGTGCATGCACGAGAGAAAGTTAGTGCTAGCTACAAAGGTTAGAGGATTGTGTGGGTGTAAGAGACTAACAAAGATCATATTTTGATATGAAAGTGGATTCATATATTTGAATAGGAGATCATGGTGTTATAAACATATAAATGCATGAATATAGAGGTGATACGCGTGCTGTGGTTTTGCACATGTTATACCATAATGTGATAATGCATGGTGTTTGCAACTCACAGCTAAATATCGAACAATCTAAACCATACTATACATCGAACAATCTCACAATTTATTTGAATTTGTGATAATGTGTGGTGTTTGCAGCTTACAACTAAATATCGAACAATCTAAAAAATACTATATATCGAACAATCTCACATTTTATTTTAATTTGTGGTAATGTGTGGCGTTTGCAACTCACATCTAAATACTTATAGGCGTAGGGGCGGGGCGCCATACATTGTGATAAACAGATTATACATATGAGACATGGTTTAGGTTATGAAGATCTAGCTAGAGCTTGAAATGTACTGTGATTTGAAATCAACATAAAGTGGATTCAAAAAATCAAATTCGAGTTCATATAGTACACATAGTTCATATCTAACTCGACAGTAATCATGTGGTGTGTTGTGAAGATAATACACAAACGATGGTTTAACTTGACAATAATGATGATTGTAGATCTTATTAAAATAGAGAAATGAATTTAAATGGTTTGACTTCACAACGATCATGATTGTAGATCTTATTCCAATAGAGAAACGAATTCAAATTTAGTTCATATTGAAGCGGTAGTATATACGTTTGGAATGCACTAAAACGTTCATTTGGGTAGCAGGTTGCATGCATTATACACGTAGGGAAATATTTTAATTGAACATAACATGAATTTAAAGTTTTGAATGGCATTTGTAGTGCGAATTGATTTGGTACAATACACGGGACTAGACTTTCTTGTGTGGTGCGAATTGATTTCTTTTTGTTTTTTCGTCGACGGAAGTGCGAATTGATTTGGTACAGTACACGTTAGGCTTGTCCAGAAATTTCAACCTGCGCCTTGTTACCCCGAAATATTTAAGATATATCTTTGTCTCGTTGTGCTCCGAAAACTACCTCAATCTTAACCCGCGCCTTGCTATCCTAAAATTACAACGCGCGCGAAAACTCTCACCTCCTGCGAAATCCCGACACGCGAAATGCCCGTGATACCCCTGAACCGAAAGAACCGCCTAGCTCAAATTGATGGGGGTACTTTCGTAACTTACCCCACATTTTGGACAAGCGCGTCCCTAAGCCATGGTTCCCCACTCCCATCCTATCCGCCCACCCATTCGTACACCGAGGCTGCGAGAACCCGCGAAGCCCCACACCCTCCTCCGTCCGCCACCCAGCTGGAGCCTCTTCCCCGACGACGTCGTCCACAGCAACACCTCGACGTCCCTCATCCACCGTACCGGATGAGGATCCGTCGTCAATCTCGTCGTCCCGCCGGTTCAGCCACCCCGTCCTCCACCTCTAAGGAGCTGCCCCAACGTCCCCCTCGTCTTTCACGCCACCTCCATTCCCACACCGCCGTCTTCACCTACACCACCGGAAGAGCATCATCATCAACGTTTCCTCGGATGAAGTTGAGGCCTAATATGCGCCACCAAAGAGGTTGTACACTAATCGCTTCATTTTCTTCTTGATTCGATATCACGGTGCTGCCGGCGCTCGGTCCCGAGCCGACATGGCGCGGCTCCATCCATGACGGCGTCGCCGGCCACTTCCTCCACGGCGTCGCTCCCTCGGCGGCTACGTCCACATCAGTAGGAGCTATTGTTGCTTTAGCTCTCGCTCGCGCTGCTGCTCTGCTCTTGCTCTCGGTCCCCTGACTGGTCTGCTCTTGCTCTTGCTCTTGCTCTTGCTCGAGCTGCTGCTCTCACTCTTGCTCTTGCTTGTGCTGCTGCTCTCGCTCTTTCTCTTGCTTGCGCTGTTGCTCTACTCTTGCATGCGCTACTGCTGCTCTACTCTTGCGCGCGCTGCTGCTGCACGACCAGCAGATCCTGCTCTCCCTCGAACCCTGCAGCTGCTACCCGAGATGCTACGACACGACCAGCTGCCCCGGCTCTCGCACGCGCTGCTGCTGCTACTGCTTTTTCTGCTACTAGTGCGTTCAGTTTCGACAGTAAAATTCAGTTTCGATAGCAAAATTCAGTTTTGACAGTTAAATTCAGTTTCGATAGTTAAATTCAGTTTCAACAGTTAAATTCAGTTTCGACAGTTAAATTCAGTTTCAACAGTTAAGTTCAGAGATGAGCGGCTGATGTATTTTACATCTAGCACTTTGTGGTTATGTATTTTACGTCATCTGTTGGAGATGCTATTAGAATTCCACTCAGGTTAACGTTGTCTCTCTTGTCCTGCTTCAGCCTCGCCGTCGTACAACTCAGCGGAGCTGCTCCAATGACGAAACCCTCCATCACAGCGGAGCAGTACCCTGGGCTCCATCTCCAGACGCCTAAGATCTTCTTCCCCTCCTCCGACAGCCAAAACAGCCGGAGCATCCTCACCGACCAACCCAATCACGCTGAGATCGACATGGCTTCGCCAAAGAGGTTGTACACTTGTTGCATCGCTTTTTTACTCTACATGTTATATATATATTATCCACTGAGCACACATAGTAACGTGAAATACGATTAGTTTCTCCTACTATATGACAAGCAGTGAGGTACCAGGCAACTTAGCTATCTGTGATGGACTCTCTTGAACGCCATCATTATTTATCTCTGCGCGTTTGAGCTATGCATTTGTAGATGAGCCTGGGAGTTGAGCTAGTAGGGCAGTGGCCTGGGTCCAAAGTAGTAGAAGTAGCACAGAAACATTTTTTGAGTGTAGGCTTTTCCCTGCTCATGCGTGCGTACTAGAATCGCCTGTGCTTGAAAGGAAAACTGAAGGAAAAACATAGGAATTCGAAAGTTTCCTATGCTACTACTATTTATCCATTTAGTTCAAAGGAATGGAGCAAAGGAAAACTGTAGGATTTGTTCCTTTAGTGTCTCCTTGAAAGAAAAACCGTAGGAATTTTAATATCCACTTGTCCTCCTTTTCAAATTCCTATTCATGAAGCACAAGACTAAGAGATAGTAGCATAATAGCATTATAACCACACATTTTCTTGTGGTTTGACTTAATCTCACCGTGCTTCTTTGGATCCTGTGATCTTCCAATTCTTGTGAACCAAGCACCCAAATTGGCAGAAATCCTGTGTTTTTAAATTGTTTGTTTTGCACATGCATTCCTATCCTATTACTATGTATTTCCTATCCCTGCGTTGTTACTATCCTCCAATCCAAATGATCCCTTACATAATTACTTCTCTTACAGATAGTTGTCAAAGAAAAGCTTGTGTGGTTTGTCCCGCTCCTGCTACGCCGTCGGCCACCCCAGCTCAGCTGCTCCAACGACAGAAGGGTCCAGCACAGCAGGGATCCGGCCTCCAGATTGTCTTTCCCCGCCTCAGATCTTCTTCCCCGCCGCCGGTAGCCACGACAAGTGCATTACCATCATCAACCGAGCAGATGACCTCGAGGACTACATGGGTCCGCAAGAGAGGTCGCACTCTTTCGTGTCTGCTTACGTTATGCATCGCTTAATATTAATGCTACTTTATCATCCTGTTCACCGATTAGACTCTGAGTCAGCTCCAAACTAATGGTCAAACTTGAGTTTTTTAAATGGTTGTGGGGTATGTATCGGGGTCGCAATCAATAGTATCTATCTACTATCTGGTTAATCTGTGGTGTCTACTATGAGTTTCATGTTGGGTGGGAAACAAACAGTAAAGAAGCCATTATCTGTATTTTTTAACTGAAGCCATTTTCTGCCTCCTATCATTGGTTTTGGTTCTATCCACAGGTTGCTACCATCACTCTCGATTTCTGCATGCACTCCTTACATAATCTCACTATGTTTTATTCCTATGCATGTTAGTTATTGTACACAATGGAACTAAACATGAGAGCAAAAGAGATGAGCCTTGCGTGGCAATAAAATTTCATGCAGACGTCGCTCCATGGTAGGCGCAAAGGCAGGCCCCCCTCCACCCATTTTGGATTGTAATCGAGAGGAAGATAACTGTTCTGAGGGGGATTCAGAAGGAGAAGACCACTCCTATTTACCCCCTGAGGTCTTCGCTCTAACTTGGCATGCTGATGTTGGTTATATCATGCATATGGTGCCTTGCATTGCTTACTTTATACATCAAATGTCATCTGCTTAGTTTAGACATGCTTTGTGTGAATGCCATCTTTTTAATTTCTTCATTGTATATGTGAATTATGCAACACCATCTTGTTTAGCCAGGCATCATATATGTTAATTTTGCAATGCCATCCTGCTTAGCCAGTCATCTTATATGTGAATTATATCAGGCCATCCTTTTTTTCGTTACGTATTACATTTGTCAACAATGTTAGTACATTCAACTACTCTTCGTGTGCATCAGCCATTTGACACGGTGATGGAAAATTCTGGAGTGAAAACAAGGTCTTCAGAGCAGACTATGCTATCTGACGAAGCGCATATCTCGCTGGTTACGGATAGCTCCTTGGAGGAGGATTCAGAGACAGATGACCAGTCCTATTCCCCCCTGAGGTGTATGCTCTAACTTGGCGGGGTTATGTTGCTCAGATCGTGCGTATGGTGTCTTGCATTGCTATGTCATTTGATTAATTTAGACATGCTTTGTGTGAATGCCACATGTTTAGTGTCTAATTACCATATATGTGAATTATGCATTGC
Source organism: Aegilops tauschii subsp. strangulata (assembly GCF_002575655.3). Taxonomy (NCBI): domain Eukaryota; kingdom Viridiplantae; phylum Streptophyta; class Magnoliopsida; order Poales; family Poaceae; genus Aegilops; species Aegilops tauschii. The sequence goes on from NC_053040.3 coordinate 84,134,134, forward strand.
CATCTTGTTGCAAGACATAATATATGTGAATTATGGAATGCTATCTTGTTGCAAGGCATTATATATGTTAATTATGCAATGTCATGCTGTTTAGCCAATCATCATGTATGTGAATTATATCATGCTATCATTTTTTTGTATTACATGTTCCATTTGTCGACAACATTTGTATATTCAACTACTCTTCCTGTGCATCAACCATTTGAAGCGGTGATGGAAGTTTCTGGAGTGAAAACAAGGTATTCAGAGCAGACAATGCTACCTGCTGAAGCAGACATCTTGCTGGTTATAGAGAGCTCCTCAGAGGAGGATTCAGAGACTGATGACCAGTCCTATTTCCCCCCTGAGGTCTATGCTCAAACTTGGCAGGGTTATATTACTCATGTCATGCATGTTGTCTTGCATTGCTTAGTTTTTACATCATATATGGATTGCCATCTGCTTACTTGCTTACTATATAAATCATATATTTGAATTATATCATGCCATCATGTTTACATACATAGCATCTTTCTGAATTATGGCATGGCAACCCATTTAATAAAGACATCATATAGTTATATCATCTCATCCTGTTTAGTGTTTACAGTCATCATATTTTGAATTATGTCATTCTATTCGTGAATTATCTCATGCTATCATGTTTCCATAGGCGGCATGTATGTGAATTATGGCATGCCAACCTATTTAATAAACACATTATATAGTTATATCATGTCATCCTGTTTACATAGTCATCATATTTTGAACTATGTCTTTCCATCTTTTTTAGTTAGCCATCATATATGTGAAATTGTGTCATGCTATCCTTTTTAGTTAGCCATCATATATGTGAAATTGTGTCATGCTATCCTGTTTGGTTAGACAACATAAATGTGAATTATTTCATGCCCTCTTTGATTTCCCACTATCCATTGCACTTGTCTATCATACAATGTCTATACACTCAGTTACTTTTCTTGTTTATCAGCCATTTGAATTGGAGAGGGTGATGGCAGTATCTAAGGGAGTAACAACACGGTCTTCAGAAAAGATAGTGCTACCAGTTGATGCAGATAGAACCATAGTTGTACTTGCCCAAGAACCAGCCCCACCACACATAACCCAGACTCTCGCGGATTGTACCCCTACCCAGTTGGACAAAGAACCAGCTACACCCCTTCTAACCCGAACCCCAACAAATAGTAACCCAGTTCCAGTTGACACAGCACCATCTCCACCACAGAGCACCCAAACACGAGCAGTTAGTAAGGGAACTGCAGTGCCCAAAGCACGAGGACCACCACTCCGAATCCCAACTCAACGCTTAAAGCAGAATAAGAATTGTTCTCAGGTCAGGTTCTGTAGCTATGGTTCATACTCCTTTGCTCTTGCATCACTGTATTTACTCATACCAACTATTTTGAAATTTGAAGGATGGAATTGAAACTCCAATGGCGCAACAGGTATGTTTTAAACCTGTTTCTTTAACTGGTGTGCTGTTGTAACTTGCTTTATGATGATTTCAGTTTCAATTGAATAAACAGCTATATTCTCATGTCATGCACATTACAAGTGTTGTTATTGCTCTGTAGTTTCCCACACTTATATTCTGTCTATTCTGCTTTCACTACTGCAGGATGCTGCTAACGCGACACTACGATCAGAGACCCTTCGAGAAACTGTGTGCGATGCCATAATCGCAAACGGTGTTGTATGGAAACCGTCAGAAATGTGTAAAACTTTTGTGATGACGGATGCATCAAACACGGTTCAGGTTTTAGTTGCGTGTGCGATGAAGGGCATACGGTTCAGTTCAATTAACTATTTGTGATGAGGAGGAACAAAAGAAACGGGTAGGCAGATGGAGGTGTGTGCGATACACAACATACAGTTCACTCGGATGAACTGTTTGTGATTAGGCAACACAAAAGAAACCGTCAGCCAGATCAAAGGTGTGTGCGATATACGGCATGCGGTTCACTCGGATGAACTGTTTGCGTTGAGACATGAGAACAGAAACGGTTCAACTTAACAAGATGTGTGTGATACGTGGCAAACAGGTCTGTAATCAGAAATGTGTCAAAAGACCGATAAGAACACAGATGGTTACTGCTAATAAGACGTGTGTGTTGTGAGCAAACGATTGCTGGTATACAATTGTGAGTGATTGATGAAAACATCACCGACGGGTTCCACTGTTTAGTGTGTGTGCGATGTGATTTTGTTTGTCCGCACACCATCTACGCTCTGTCTATAGAGCATCAACATATATACTTAAAAAGACAGCATTGCATAACCAAATTAAGCATACAATTACACAAGTGACTAAACACATAACATTTGCACACACCAAAGTAAGCAATTACATGCATACTAAATTAGGAGAAATGAGGATCTAATCATCTACTTATTGTTGCGACGACGCTTGCCATTGCTCTGCTTCCGGCTGGCTCCTTGGCCGTTTTTGGGAAGGAGGGACTTCCTCAGGTCAACGATCCGCCGGTACATGTCGTAGCTCGTGTATGCCTCCTTGGCCGCGTACACGACATGAGCTTTGTCAAGTTTCTCCATCCAGGCCGAGTGCCAGGCACACTTGTCCTTATTGCATGAATCCTTCATGTCTCTGTAGTAGGGGTCGATCATGGCCTTGCCGAGGTGAACCAGTGAGTCCTTTTCATGCTCCTTGCTGCCCCAAATCTTGTATTGGCCCTGGATGTCGACAAGATTCTGGCAGGCGACGCCCGAACTCTCGAGCGCCTTTACATCGTTGGTGATGTCCACCATAGCGAACATGTAGTGGGGCTGTTGACAAACTTGGCGAAACGCTCGCAAGACCTTGTGGCCAGGCAGTAGTGGTAGGCGAGGACGTGGTGGCGCATGCACATCTAGGCGTCGACGACCTTGGGACGAGACCCGGCACGAGCGCGGGTGTACTCGAGGTCGAACCTGACCACCTTGTACTTCTCCTCGGCAAGCAACAGCTCCATGATGTGGATGGAGTGCTCCGCCCAGACCGGGTCGTTGGTGTACACCACCGAGAGGTCCATGAACCTTCTGTGGGTGTCCACCATGGCACGCATGGTGAACTGCTGCTCGTCGTCAGCAGCCGCTCGGAGCGCCATTGGAGCCACGCAGGATACCCTCTAAGAATTTCTCGTGGTGGGTGTGCTCCTTGCAATGGTGGGGCGCGATCAAAAGGTTGAAGAGACACAAGGGTAGGTTAAATGGCCGCTATAATAATAAATGGGGGCTAGTCGGCCTGTAATCGCCACGTCTTGTCACGGCGTTCATAGCGGAGGATTCCAGAATCCAGTGCACACTTGACAACACCGCACCCCAGGCGTGGACACTCGAGTGCGATAATTAATTCTGCGCTCTACAGTGCACACGGTGGAAGAAACCAACTGTGTGCAATAATGTCGAAGATCGCAGTCGAGTTAGCTATACAGACCGTGTGCTGTGAGATCGACAAGGTAAACTGATTCGAGGATGGTTAATAAAATCTAAGACCATTTCATATTAAGGTCAAAATAGTGCTAGCAATATACGAGTCTCATACGATGCCATTTCAATGATTGTACCACAAAAGCTCGAAATGTTACAAGGTTCAAATTCCAGAGTTATATGGCTCAAATTCGAAGATTACAAGGTTCAAACTGATATTAGAAATGAAATTCAGCTCATCAGTTGCAAACGCTCGCGCTAATGCGCTGAACATGGATATCAGAGAGGTTCAAATTAATATCACCGCTTCTAACTCTGGCTTCGAAACCTCACAAATTTTGCAAAGGGGTCAGCCACTGAGAAGTCATGTATGGGGTTGACCCGATGACTTCCGATTACTCTGTCATCTGAAGTTCCAAAATGAAATTCAGCATTTTTGGAGCCTACTCCATTCTGCCGCGGGCGCCGGCACTGATCAACAGACCATTCATTTTTGCGAAATAAATGTAGGGCAAACCTCATTTCCTTCATCACCCTTTCTATGAGAACAAAGAACCTGGCGAATATAATCTCCGGTAAGGTCCCTCGGTAGGAGTTCAAAGTAATTTCTGAGAGATGCAGATCTAGGCATTCGATGTGATTGTTATATTGTATCACATTATCCACCACTGGGGCTAATCTTATCTGCAAAAGAAGAAAACATGTTAGTGCCTACATGCAGTTTTGAACATTACTACAGGACTAGCTATTTGGTTTGTAGGATTTGTAAAATGCACTAACATGCCATCTTTGATCTAACCTGATTAACATGGGCATTTGATTACATTGTAGAAAAATGTAGCCTTCTTCACAAGAGGTTGGAGTGGATGAAAAGTTCCCTAAGAAAACTAGTACAGATGAATCCAAAGGAGAAATGCTTATTGATTGTAACCATATGGATCAAGCAACCAATATGGGGGGGCATGTATGTACTGAAATCCTTGAAAAGAACCTTCAGAAATCGTAGTACATTGTCATTGTAAACTTGGAAAAAGGTGTCACAAATTGAACTCCCTTATGGTTAACATTTAATAGGAAAGGAACATCACCTCGATAAATAGCTTCTCCAGGCATGGAAAGCATCTCAGGAAACTGACAACTTGCTCCAGGTCGGGCCCGATAGATACTAGTGCCAAGACCTTCACTGTGCGCAGTTTCAGGGTCAAGCTTGTCAGAATCATTTTCTGAATGACAGACGAACAAACATCTTCAAAACTAGAAATAATGTTAATTTGTAGAAGGAGAGGTAGAAGGCGGCTGTTGTACCTGAACGGGTGTGGATCCAATAACAAGTTCGGAGTATTTGTCAGACGAGTAGCCCACCACTGTCAATTTTGGCGCAGAAATGACATTGATTCTTGTTGGACCTTCTTGATCAACTACAAGTAATCTCTCAAGTGCAGGTGTGTCCTGCATGACCATACCGTGGTCCATCTTTTGTGATGTCTTCCTGTCGCACCAGCAACACACATAAATAGTCCGGAGAGTCATGGAGGTGATGTGGAAGGTACTCAACCCATTGATAGACTGAAGACGAAGGTACTCGAGTGCAGTACAGCCACGGAGCAGGCGCTCCATGTCACCCTTTGAGAGGCAGACGGCGACGAGCTCGAGGTGCTTCAGTCGTGGTAGAATAAGAGCGGGCGCGTCATTAAGGGGCAGGAAATGGCAGTTCCTGAACTTGGCGACGCGCAGCGTGGGCGCGAGGTGGAGTGCGGACGTTGGCAGCGACCGCATATGCCCATCATCAAAAGTGAGCTCCTCGAGCTGATCTAGGGCGGGGGATCGGAACCAGTCGTCAAGCTTGGCTCAGTCCTTGCCGTTGGAACGGAACTTGCCCATTCTAAGGCCTTTGGTTGGACCAAGGTGACTATCGAGGATCTTGGAGAACGCATCCAAGCTTTTGTGATAGCCATGGTAGAGCTCGTGGGTGTCGATGAGGTCGAGAGGGCTGGAGTTCCACAAGGGGCACCACCGCCGGGAAAGGAGGGTTGTCCGCGCCCCATATTTGATTGGGAGGAGGGAGATGATGACTCTCAACATATCAATGGGGAGGCTGCTGATTAAGTCTAGGCCTGCTGGAGTCACTTGCGGTTCTAGCTCGCCCCGCCTCCCCTTGTTGGCAGCCTCGTTCTCCACCTCCGGAGTCTCCTTGTCAGCGGCTCTTTCTGATAGAAATGGGAGTACAGGGAATATTTAGTTAAAACAGGGCAATAGAAAAGTGTATTGGTAACTAGAAGTTATTAGGTAGGAATATAGTAAGATAAGGGAGTAACAATTGGTTGCTTAAATACTACACAATTCATTTGACATTGCTGGGTAAGTCAACATATGCAGATAGTTGAAAAGAAAACTTACTTCGAACAAAGTCTGGACGGAAGATTTTGTCGGGGAAGTTAGCATATATCTCATGACCAGGCCGTTCTATGTGCAGTGCAATTTTAGTGCCAGCTTTCAGTACATAAAACTTTGCAATTTCATTCCAAAAGCCAGTGCCAAAATAGGAGTCACCACGTTCATCAAGTCTTACAGTAGCAACAATTGTAAATCCATGGTTTGTGCACGGTATGACATTTGTGGAGCCTTGATGTATATAAAGGGAAAAAAATTGTGCACTACATAATCTGTTGCATAGCGAGGGATGTCCTACAGAAAATGGTAGGGTTGTTAAAGTAAATATGGTAACATGCAAATATGGGCCCAAATTGAAAGAACTGTACATAAGTTGAAATCAAAGGACAAAAGTCTATAATTAAACAGACGGGGTAAACATGCTGTCATGGAAATGTGAGAGTAATCAAAAGAACAATACATCATTAATTTGCCTAATATAGAAAGAAGATGGGGAAAAAATCCCCTTTGACGTATATGGTGCATGTGGCACCTTTTATCCAAATGTAGAAATATTTAGAATATGTTCAGGAAATTAGGCCATGCCAACCGATTTAGGGTGAGATTGAACATACCGCGCGCATCCTCAAGTTATCTGGTACGATGAGATGGAATCTCTGGCGGCGGTCGCCAATTCCTGAAGTATCAGCGCACTGTACATTCTATGAATGAAAGAAAACCCTCAAATCAGCTCGAATAAAAATGAATTCACGGTGATTTCCGCCGAGTGATTAAAGGAGGCAGATGAACTGGGATAAGAGATGAGATAATATCTCGTTAAATTAGTTACCTTGTCGTCCATGAGAAAGAACCCTCAGTACGGCAGATTCCCCAACCAAGCGGAGCTGGGTCGACCGCGAGCAGCGTCGAGAAAGTCGATGGCGATAGGCGGCGGCAAGCGGAAGTGGCGAAATGCGGTGGGCTTTGCTGGCAGCCTGGCAGGGGCGGCAGGCATCGAGCTAAGTGTTTACCACCGCGATAGGCGGTGCCATGGCATAGACGCGGAGGAGCTTGTGCAGGTGTGAATGGGGAACGTACCGGAGGGGCCGAGGTGGGTGGCAGGCGGGGTGAGGGTTTTTGTGACGTGGGGATGGTGAGGGTTTTCTTTTTTCTTTTTTGAATTGGGTGGTGAGGGTTTTCTGTCCCACAAAGAATTTTGGGGGCGACGGTTTGCTAGAGCGAACCGTGTGTGATTGACGCAGCAGGCAAAATGATAGTCATTGCACACGGTTCCAATTTTGGGAACCGTGTGTGATTGACGTACTACCTCCGTCCTGGTTTATTAGTCCCCCGTTGGAATTTTTACCAAAATTTGGTGAAATATTTAAGTTACTCAGACATAGATAATAAGCGTACACGTACATAAGCATAGTTCAACCATAAGTACATCGTTCAACCGTCAATAAGCATACTCAAGCGTACATAGTTCGATCCATCCCACATCTCATCTCACATGCGGTCGGCACGATCCTGAAGCTTCTCCAGGTACTCGGCGTACGCGCCGTGCGCCACCCTGCGAGAATACTTCTGCTTGAAGGAGCCAATGGCCCATCCTCTTGCATGCGCAAGAACACTTAGATACGCATCATGAATCTTGTGGTTGCAAAATGGGCATCCATAGCTGTCGTTCCAGGTCCTAATACGCCTGTTATGCATTCCCGCATAAAGCTCCCTCAGGATTCGCCTCTTGTACCTCCTCTGGGCATCTTCATCCTCGCTGTCCTCGTCAGACAGCACCTATACATATAGTAAAACGAATTTGGCATCAAATCACTGATTACATGCCGTGAAGTAGGATTAGGAATTTATGGCTATTTATTTATACATATTCAGAGATTATGGTTCGATTTTTAAGCACAGTCGTCTATGTAGAGACCAATCTTGAAGAAAATAACGGCACAAACATATGTAGGTCATTCAAAATCAATTGTCAAGTCCTGGCTAGGAATTATTAGCACGAACACTAACCCTAGTCGGATTACTAGCAGAAATCATTTGCACAGATGAAACAAGTAATCACTTATCACCTGTACCATTCAAACAATCAATACACTACACGGATCTAATGAAACTTACTCAGATTTCATGGATTGGGAGAACATAACCACAGGATTTCTATTCCAAAAAGGGGGAGGCAGGAGTAACCAGAGAAACCCTATGATCTATTTGACACATAAATGGGTATAGATGACTAACCAGCTGTCCGTCGTCGTCGGAGTCATCGCCGGAGTGGTCGTTGGAGTCATCGCCGGAGTGGTCGTCGGAGTCGGTGTGGAACTCCGCCTCCGGCTGTGGAAGCTCGACGCCGTCGACGACGTCAGGGTGCAGCGATAACTCGCCGGCGGTGACGGCAACCTTTGTTTCAATCTCCACGCCGTGCTCCGGTGCTTTAGCAGCCCCGGCGTCGCCACTCCCTCTGATGGGGCGCTTCGGCGGCATCCTCATACACTGACGGCTTTGAGGACTGAGAGCGGCGTCGAGGTTGCAAGCGGAGAGTGAGGATTGTGTGTGCGTAGCGAGGATGGGGGGTGCAGCCGCTCGGGCGCACCATTAATATGGAGTAGTGGGAGTTGTGGGAGAGAGGCGGGCGGCGGTCAAACTGATGGCTCGCCTCCCGGTGAGCCTGCGCACCGGACTGCTGGCATGCCTACCAAAGTTTCACACAGCTACTCGCACGCCTCCCGATGACACTGCGCATCGAGCACGCCTCCGTCAGTTCACACACCTGCACGCACGCCTCCCCGTCTGCCTGCGCGGCGGACTGTTCGCATGCGTCCCGTCAACTCACGCCTGCTCGCACGCCACATGGGTCGCGCGGCGGCACGTATATTGTTTTTCTATTTGGATGATTAATGCTGCCGCTTTATTGCTTAACCGAAGCATGGCACGTATCCATTGTTGGTCTAATGCTCACGGTTCGAATAAATAATCCGTTTGGGGTATTGGTTCCCAATTATTAATAATCTCTCGTCTGTAATTAGATAAAAATTACATCAAGACTGGTCTCAAATTTTACAAAAAAGTACAATGCCACTTTGTATTGGTGTCCATATGACAACACGATAAGTTTCATGAACTTCAAATAAGTTTTGGATGTATTAGAATTTAAAAATCAAGATTCGCAATGTTTGAATTTTGTTGCACGGGGAGTTAACATGCACCCAGTGAGACACATTTGTTTTTGCAATCCATTTAGGTGCACTGTCACGTGTGCATGTAGCTCAAATTTGATTTTTGCACATTATACCCATAGAAAATCAATCAATCAATGTACTAAAACGTCTTAATGATCTATGTGTTCTTTTTGAAATTAAAACGTTCGTATGTTCACCGCGGGATAATTAATTTAACATGCATCGTAGTTGCGGTGGATTCGCGGTGTGTGTGTGGGTGTGTGCGTCTAGGGGTGGCGGGTGGCTCGCAGTACACTATGAGTTGTGAGCCACCGTGTGGGTTGGCCGTTTTGTTTGGCGGGCTGGTGCCACATCAGAGTCGTGAAATCGTTATTTAAAACATCACACAACCCTTTCATACATAAATGTTTTGGCCACATGCAGTCGATGTTTGTCCTACACAACACTCGATACTCGCATGTGACGCTTTCTGTGGGCCCGCGAGGTCGTCGTACATCACTTTGACGAACAGCCGGTAGTGAGGTTAATTTGACTAGAAATGTAGAATCTTTTTTGTTTGTGTTATGGTGGTATATAGTACGCGTCGAAGAGGTGGGAGGGGACTAGCATATATACTATACGTATGCGCCCGTGAACAAGTACACCTCACTCAGTGTCGGGACTTTTTTGTTACCGAGGCACGTGCCACATCAAAATTATGAAATTGGTTATTCAAACATCACACAACACCTTTTTGGGCCACATGCATATATATCCTAGGTAGGACACTCACGTGTGACGCTTCCATCTGTGGGCCCACGAGGCCATCATCGATGCATGCATCATTTTGACCTACATCGGGAGAGGTTAATTAATTTCACCATCAATGAGGATTCTTTTGGGTTGTACATATATCATGGCAGGAGCATATAGTATGCGGTGAATAGAGGGGAAGGGGACCATCATATGTAGTACGCTTGATATGAAACTCGCTCTGTGTGGGTGCATGGTTTACGGTTTTTGAGGCATGTGGCACATCAAAGTTGTGCATTTTGGGTATTCAACATATATATGTTTGGCCCACATGCAAAGCGGTGGTGGTTGTCCTCTCGCACCCACTTAAGTGGTTATCAGCGATATCGATGCTTTCCATCTGTGGGCCCGCTTGGTGCATCACTTCTTTTTGCCTGACAACAAGAGATGTTAATTTGACTTAGGAGGGGATTATTATTTTTGCTCTGATATGACATGCATGCTACACTTTGAGCACACACATATGCATGTGTACGCATGAATCCCTCCCATCGAGTCGAAGTGGCTAGTACAACGACACCATCATGAACCGATCTCGCTCTGTGTGGGGAGCTAGTGTACGATTTTTGACACGCGCGCCAGATCAATGTTGTGTATTCTAACATGCATGCATGCATCACCTCCATACATATGCATGTAGTGGTTGCCTTCGAACGATACACTCCCTCACATGGTTATCGGCGACAAGCCTATATATTCGTGGGCCCGCGTGGACATCCATGATCACCTTGACCAACAACAAGGTAGGTTACCATGGCGAATTCTTCATTTGGTTCGTGTTATCGTAGTATAGGTCATGGTGAGATTCAGACCTAATTAAGTTTGAGCGCATATACTATGCACGCATGCATGCATATATGAATCCCCGTCATTGGCTTGAAGTGTGGTGTAACATACATATGCATCATCAACCTAACCCTCACTCAGTGTGGGGATTTCTAGTTCAAAATCACGGTGCCACATCAAAGTTGTTCATTGTTACTCAAAAACACACCTCTCTATACATATGTTTGGGCCACACGCATGTAGTGGTTGTCTTCGGGGACTAGCTACTTGCGTGATTATTGGCGAGCTAGCCCATCTCCGGGGTCGCATGGACGGCCATCACTTTGACCAACAACAAGAGAGAGGTTGTACGACCAAGGTGGATTATTCTTGGTCCGTTTTACGATCCATCTTGGTGAGATATATGCCTCTCTGGCCCGCCGACTGAAAGTGTGTGTGGGGGGGGGGGTTGCTACATCGCACTTTTCTAGGTGAACCTCGGTTGGGGGGGGCATGCATTCATAGCTTAATTAGGATTCCCTTCGTGGCGACACGAGGGGGGTGGGGGCTGCTAGCTACTTCGCACTTTGCTAGGTGAACCTCGGTTGGGGGGGAGGGGGCATGCTCATAGCTTAGGATTCCCTTCGTGCCGACATGAGGGGGAGCTGCTAGCTACTTCGCACTTTGCTAGGTGAACCTCGGTTGGGGGGGCATGTGCATTCATAGCTTAGAATTCCCTTCGTGCCGACACGAGGGAGGGGTGGCTGCTAGCTACTTCGCACTTCGCTAGGGTGAACCTTGGTTGGGGGGGGCATGCATTCATAGCTTAGCTAGGATTCCCTTCGTGCCAACACGAGGGAGGGGGGCTACTAGCTACTTCGCACTTTGCTAGGTGAACCTCTGTTGGGGGGCATGCATTCATAGCTTAGGAATCCCTTCGTGCTGACACGAGGGAGGGGGGTTGCTAGCTCTACTTGACACTTTGCTAGGTGAACCTCGGTTGGGGGGCATGCATTCATAGCTTAGGATTCCCTTCGTGCCGACACGAGGGAGGGTGGCTGCTAGCTACTTCGCACTTTGCTACGGTGAACCTCGGTTGGGGGGGGGGCATGCATTCATATATAGCTTAGGATTCCCTTCGTGCCGACACGAGGGAGGAGGGGGGCTGCTAGCTACTTCGCACTTTTCTAGGTGAACCTCAGTTGAGGGGGAGGGGGCATGCATTCATATATAGCTTAGGATTCCCTTCGTGCCGAAACGAGGGAGGAGGGGGGCTGCTAGCTACTTTGCACTTTGCTAGGTGAACCTCAGTTGAGGGGGAGGGGGCATGCATTCATAGCTTAGGATTCCCTTCGTGCCGACACGAGAGGGTGGTAGCAAGCAATACCGTGCGCTTTGCGAGAGAGGTGCCACATCAAAGTTGCATTTGGTATTTGAAAATCAAACCACCCTTTTGATACATAAATTTGGTCCACATGCAAGTGTGTTCGTGTTCTGACCCTCTCCCGTGTCAATTTTCGCCAAATTTATGAACATTAGACAAGTCGGATGACGCAACAGACATGGTTCACTCAAACTAACCGTGTGCCACACCGGTGCACCTGTCACGCACACATCCGCATAGTACATTGGGCTCCACGAGGCTCCCCCTCTCAAAAATATCTGCCCGCTTCGAGGGTTTTTCTGTTTCATAACACACGGTTGTTATCTACGGACCGTGTGCGATGTTTCTTGTTCCCAATCCCGCCTGCATCGAAAATATCTGCCCGCCTCGAGGGTTTTTCTTTTTCATAACACATGGTTGTTATCTCCAGACCGTGTGCGATGCACTATCATCAAAATTTTCAATAGCCCGACATTTCACTCCCACGTTTGACTCCCGCGTAGTAAAATTTTCAGTACCGGCGTCATTTCCTCAAACACCCCGCGCCTCCCTCCACACACACACACACACACACACACACACACACACACACCAAAACCTCCTCGGGCGTGCGCGCGCGCGCACACACACACACTCCCTCGCTCGAAACCCTAGCAAAGTCCCCGCCATCGCTGCCGCCGCCGCAAGGCCTCCATTGTCAACATCTGCCGGTTTGCCCGTGCAGCTTACCCACCGAGCTCCATACCCAGGCCGCCTTGAGTTTCTTAGATGACGCCTGCCAAACGCCCCCTTTCCCACAGATCCCCATCCCCATCCTCATCCCCCACTCCAGAGCGTCGCAGTCTAAGCTCGGCTACTCTTCTCGTGGAGCTCGAGGAGCGACTAGCCCAAAAGAGGTGTATAGCGGTCTCTTCGCCCGACGTCGCCGAGGAAGCTGACGACCATTACTGCCGGCAGGCACTCAAGCAGCGGGCTAGAGTATGCGGGCATGTCTCGTCCGCCGGCTACGACATCGAGGTCATCAACAGCAACGCCCTGAGGTGGGTTGTGTCACAGGTTAAGTGGCCCACCCCAACCCCTCGGGTTCAACCACCGTCGATCTCATCCATGGCCCCGCCGCTGATCTCCTCTGGCTCGCTGTCAACAATTTTCCATTCTACATCGCCATCGAGCCCCTTTTGTCATTTCTAAAGGACACGTTCTGCGACGCTGGCTTGGGATCCCCAGCTTCCAAGTCAGGCCTCATCGATGACGACCACGAGGAGGGCACCCTCTCCGGCTCTTCCAAGGGGAAAGATCCCATCTGCTCTTCCAAGGGGAAAGCGCCCGTCTGCGACATCAGGGAGGGCACCCTACAGCCGTGCTCTTCCAAGGGGAAGGAGCCCATCTGCGACAACATGGAGCGCATCCAGGGTCCGTGCTCTTCCCACGGGAACGAGCCCATCTGTGACAAGTGAGGAAACCCATGATTTTTTTATTTTAGTTGTTCACAATGTGATGCTCTATATGTTCAATTATTTACTGTGCAGTACATTTCATCAATCCAGTTTTAAACACATCGATAGGAATGCATATATTTGCTTGCTGTTAAGCCTGTTATAGCTAGCATATGCCTCTTTTAAAGTTTTTTGATTTTTCGGTTGTTTGTAGTTAGCATATGTTCAGTTTCAAATGATATCTTTGGTTGTTCGTAGTATGCCTTGTTTATTCCAGTTATTCACAACGTGATGTTCTATATGTGCAAGTATGAACTGTGCAGTTCAATTTCATCAGTACCAGTTTCAACAATACCACTATGAATGACTACATTTGGTTGCTGCATCTTGTAGTTAACACGCCTTTCCATTTTTATTTAACCATAACCACTGTACTTAGACCGGCACAATACCAGTTTGAATGACCATATTTGCTTGTTGTTAAATGTTAAGCCTGTTGCAATTAGCACACCTTTCCACTTGTTTTGCTTTATTAGCGTGCTTAAACCTGCACACTGAAGCTATCTTTTGGAGATTATTTTGTCTGCCATGTGTAATTTTGGTTGATGTTTAGCCTATTGTGCTTAACATGCTTCTTGATGTACCTACACAGGACAATTTTGGGAACGACTGCTATTTTCCATCGAGGTTAGTTTCATCCCATGGCTTATATCTGCTCACTGTTCAGGATATCCGTAGCTGGTACCATATAGGCCGGCGGCTGATAAGGGACTAATCGGTGAATCGGTCTTTTAACTGAATATATCTGCAACCCATTTTTCCTTAGGTTAACTAGGGCCATATGTAATATATCTGAGGCTACATAGCAACATGCACTGTACTTAATGTCTAAATATTCAATCCTAGGCTACATAGCAACAAGGAAGAGTGTTACATTAATGTTCTAATGATGTCAAGATATACGTAGAAGAGCAGCAGCAGTAACAGCAACAACACAACCCTGTTTGGATACTCAACTTAGCTAGAGGTTAGAGTTAGTTTCTAGCTCATTACTAACCCTGAACTAACTCCATCCAAAGAGTTGTTTGGATGGCAGGGTTAGATTGACAATAAATGCACTAGGAGAACTAGCTCCAATTAGCACCTCTTGGGTTGGATACTAGTTTTTTGGGTGGGTTATAGATGCAACTAGCTCAAACTGGCCCTCATGTTTAGATATACTTTAGGGCTATTTGAGCCCGAACCAGCTCAAACTAACTGTAACCCGTGGATACAGCAGCAGATAATTTTTAAGAACGAACTAAACTCCTTCCGGACCATAATATAAGATGTTAATTCATCTAATATGTGAGTATATTGGATGTTATAAGATACTCCCTCCGTTCCTAAATATTTGTCTTTTTAGAGATTCAAATGGACTACCACATACGGATGTATATAGACATATTATAAAAGAGTGTTGTACTACATCATTGTGCAATTGCTGTTTATCTTCTAATATTAACTTGGTGCTTTTAGGTACATATGTCATTGGTAAAGATCCGCGTTTCGACCATTTCTGCGTATGGGGCAATGAGATATCGATGAACCAGCATCAAGTGAGGAAGCTGATAAAGATTGTTAGTAAAATGGGTCCAGAGATGGCAATTAAACTATTTGTTTACACTTTATCCAAGACAACAGCGAACTGCAGGATGGTAAGTAAGAACTCTGCAACCTTCTTCTTACTACCCATAATGAGTTGTGTTAGATGACAATGTGTGAAATCTTATTCCTTTGCAGTGGTTGCCAAAGCAGTTTACTCAAGATTACCTCTCAAACTACATGATTGGTGGGCATGCAAAGGTTAAAGTATTTCTACCAGAACACAATGATTATCTAGATGTTTTCATGAAGACCGTGAAGGATGGGCGGTCGGCCATCACAAGGGGTTGGACTAGAGTCGTGCATGCCTTCTGCATGGAGGAGGGCACAATATGGGCATTCCGCTTCACCTTGTTCAACAACCAGAATATATTTCACTCTTTCTTTACCGTCTTTAATAGTACAAGTATACAACTATGGTTCATCATTCTTTATTTGGTTCTTATGTAATTCTTGAACATATGTACCTATGAATCGAATAATGCATTGGTTGTTTGAACCTGATGGATATGAATAAAGCTGTAGCATACATTCAAATTCAAATCCAAATCCGAACAATTTGGAAAAGCAGCAATTAAATTACGGTGAAATTATGCTCTCCAGGTTGTTACGGCACACACGGTTGGTAAAACACAAACGTTTGCGATATGCACCATAATTCGAGACGGTTCACAGAGAGGAAACGTGTGCAAGCATGCACACAGTTGCCGTTTGCAAAGCGTGTGTGATGTCAGACAATATCACAAACGGTGCGGGAAAACTAAACATTTGTGTTAGTTGCCTTATCGTACACGATTCGCAACCATGAACTCTTTCTGATGAAGTATGCATCGTAAACGTTGCACCACAGAATAGCGTGTGCAATAGTTGTCGTGTACGATGATGTTACGACGGTCCGACATTTCGTAATCCTGTTCGACACTCGTACGACGATTAGCTAATCTTCTTAACAGTGAAGCGTTTGTGATGGGCCGCGCATCATACACGTTCTATAATAGTGAACCATTTGTGATGGGCCGCGCATCGTAAACGTAGCACCATGGAATACCGATTGCGATGGCAATGCAAGCAGAAACGAGTAGGAGTACTGTAGGGGACCTAACCCGACGGTTTTTGGGTTGTGTGGGAAGGACCCCCCTATCGCCCACACTCACTTGGCGACGGTTCCAAATGTCGTCACCGAAAGGGGTTTTAAACCGTTTGTTTAGGACCGATGCGCACCAGTATTTGTCTTGAACAAATATTATTTGAACTGTGTCTCTATCTTGATTTGGCAAAAAAAACTAGAATGATATAGACCATAAAGTGACCATGGTACATAGATATATGTTTGTTTCATGCTGTTATCCTGTCCACTTTACTACTGAACTAATTTACCAAAATGAGTTTCATATACAACATGGTAAACCTATGACGTGTCTGCTTGTTTCTCTTTTAGAATGCGGACAAAATATTGGAGAACAGTACCCCGTTATGCAATAGTAAAGGAAGTAATGCACATAAGGTTCAAGATAGTGAGACATCCCTGTTGGTCTCCAAGAAAGCTGATAAAAACTATCTTGATGACAGTGAGAGAACCCAAAAGTCCTGTCTTGATGTAGTGTTCTAGTTACTGGCCACTACTGCTGGCACAAGCTCTTCGAACTCGCTGCCTGAATCAGTTCATCTTCTTGAGTCTCAACTTCAAGTTGAAAGACATCGATCAGATGTGCTGCGACAGGAAGCTGAAGGACCGAGGAAGTCCCTGCAGAATTCAGATGCATACTTTTTGGTGCAACAACAAGCGCTGGAGGATTTAAGCGCCAAACACGAGAAAGTTAATAAGCTTGCTAAGCATCTTGCCAGAATTATGGGTATCCATGATATTGTTTCTTGAGCTCTTCTAGAGTGGTTTCAGTTCTGGACTTGTTTTGCTTCGGCGTTTATTTGCACTGGTCGCCAACTTTGACAACTAGTGTATATGATATGTTGCTTTGTTCCCTATATTTGCACTGGTGGCGAACTTTGATGCCCAGTGGATGTAATATGTGTAATAGCCGTGATAGCCTAGAGTAAGTTGCTTGCTTATTTATTTCCTTGTTGTCTTGTTTATTTGTTTGCTTGTAGTCAGTGTAGTTCTTTTTCCGCGGTTTGCTAGTGGCTGCCATAACCTATTTTTTAAAACTAGGCCACAATAACCATGGGCTACATATTTACTATAGTTACCATGGGCCTCCTACGGGCCATAGAATCAATGGCCCTTCTACGGGCCATAGCATCAATGGCCCGTCTACGGGCCATATGATCGATCGGCCAAACATGGGCCAATAACATACCGCATTATGGGCCGTAAACGGGCTAGATTTGGAATCGTCCGTTCATGGGCCGACCATAACGGGCCGTCGTTAATCGGCCGTATTTGATGACGCTACGAAAACGGCCCAACGGATTAACGGGCCGCAGATGGGCCGATTGTAACCACGGGCTGAATTGGGCCCACAAGCAGAAAAGGCCAGTAACGGGCCGTAAGTAACCGAATGCTGGAAATGAGCCCAAGAATAAATGGACCATGAGAAGGCCAAAAGATAACACGGGTTGGAAATGGCCCAATGGAATAATGTACCGTTAATGGGTATAAAGCGGTATACTGTTCATTGCGGGCCAGATTCACCACGGGCCATTAATGGGCCGAGAGTTACAAATGGCCTCGTATGGGCTGAAAGACATCATGAGCCATACATGGGCCGAAAGTTACAATGGGTTGGATCATATTGGACGGCCCAGATGAAGCTACTGGGCTTAATTCCGATAGGCCGTAACGGGTCGTGAGTTAGCGGGCCGTAAATGGGCTATATACGAACATGCCATTAACAAGCTTTCCGTGGGCCGGCCCGTTACCTTTTAACCAAGTCAAATGGGCCGGCCTTTTCACTGGAATGGGCCTCTGTTGGGCCGTGCCACGTGTCGACATATCATAGGCGCCTCCTGTCCAATGAATGGATGACATCTGTCCCAACGGTGAGGCAACAAGTGTTTCCTCCGGCCAATGAGAATTTTACACGTGGAAAATCCTCATTGGTCCGGGCTGTTAACGGGTTATCGGATCCAAAACCGGACCCGATAGCTTAACGGCGACCCGTTATGGCGGATGCCACATGTCGGTCACCCTTGACGAAAGCACTTCTACGACGCGCGATTTATCGTCATGGAAGTGGACACCTCCGTGATGATAATTTTGGTAATGTCCTGGAACACTTCTACGACAGCACAAATATGACTATCTTGATTTTCTCATAAAATTCTCATGGATGTACATGCTGAAGGGAATATGCCCTAGAGGCAATAATAAAGTTGTTATTTATATTTCCTTATATCATGATAAATGTTTATTATTCATGCTAGAATTGTATTAATCGGAAACTTAGTACATGTGTGAATACATAGACAAACAGAGTGTCCCTAGTATGCCTCTACTTGACTAGCTCGTTAATCAAAGATGGTTAAGTTTCGTAACCATAGACATGTGTTGTCATTTAATGAACGGGATCACATCATTAGAGAATGATGTGATGGACAAGACCCATCCGTTAAGCTTAGCATAATGATCGTTTAGTTTTATTGCTATTGCTTTCTTCATGACTTATACATGTTCCTCTAACTATGAGATTGTGTAGCTCCTGAATACCGGAGGAACACCTTGTGTGCTATCAAACGTCACAACGTAACTGGGTGATTATAAAGATGCTCTACAGGTGTCTCCGATGGTGTTTGTTGAGTTGGCATAGATCGAGATTAGGATTTGTCACTCCGAGTATCGGAGAGGTATCTCTGGGCCCTCTCGGTAATGCACATCACTATAAGCCTTGCAAGCAATGTGACTAATGAGTTAGTTACGGTATGATGCATTACGAAACGAGTAAAGAGACTTGCCGATAACGAGATTGAACTAGGTATGAGGATACCGATGATCGAATCTCGGGCAAGTAGCATACCGATGACAAAGGGAACAACGTATGTTGTTATGCGGTTTGGCCGATAAAGATCTTCGTAGAATATGTAGGAGCCAATATGAGCATCTAGGTTCCACTATTGGTTATTGACCGGAGATGTGTCTCGGTCATGTCTACATAGTTCTCGAACCCATGGGGTCCGGACGCTTAACGTTCGATGACGATTTGTATTATGAGTTATGTGATTTGATGATCGAAGTTTGTTCGGAGTCCCAGATGAGATCACGGACATGACGAGGAGTCTCGAAATGGTCGAGAGGTAAATATTCATATATTGGAAGGCTATATTCGGACATTGGAATGGTTCCGAGTGATTCGGGTATTTTTCGAAGTATCGGAGAGTTACGGGAATTCGCCGGGGGAAGTATTGGGCCTTAATGGGCTTTAGTGGAAAGGAGAGAAGGGCCACAAGGGGAGGCAGCGCGTGCCCCCATGGGCTGGTCCAAATTGGACTAGGAGGGGGCGGCGCCCCCCTCTTTCCTTCTCCCTCCTCCTCCTTCCCTCCTTCTCCTACTAGGAATAGGAAAGAGGAGGGGAATCCTACTTGGACTGGGGAGTCCTCGTAAGATTCCCCACATCTGGCGCACCCCCCTTGGGCCGGCTACCTCTTCCCTCCCCTCCTTTATATACATGGCCAGGGGGCATCCCAATAGAACATCAAAGTTTCTCTTAGTCGTGTGCGGTGCACCCCTCCACAGACACACCTCGGTCATATCGTCGTAGTGCTTAGGCGAAGCCCTGCGCTGGTAACTTCATCATCACCGTCGCCACACGGTCGTGCTGACTGAACTCTCCCTCAGCCTCAACTGTATCAAGAGTACAATGGACATCATCGAGCTGAACGTGTGCTGAACATGGAGGTGCCGTACGTTCAGTGCTAGGATCGGTCGGATCGTGAAGACGTACGACTACATCAACCGCGTTGATAAACGCTTCCGCTTTCGGTCTATGACGGTACATGAACACACTCTCCCCGCTCATTGCTATGCTTCTCCTAGATAGATCTTGCGTGATCGTAGGAAGTTTTTTGAAATACTACGTTACCCAACAGTGGCATCCGAGCCAGGTCTATGCGTAGATGTTATATGCACGAGTAGAACACAAAGAGTTGTGGGCGATAATAGGCATACTACTTACCAACATGGCATACTTTGATTCGGCGGTATTGTTGGATGAAGCGGCCCAGACCGACATTACATGACCGCGTTCATGAGACTGGTTCTACCGTCGTGCTTCGCACACAGGTGGCTAGTGGGTGTCTGTTTCTCCAACTTTAATTGAATCGAGTGTGACTACACCCGGTTCTTGTTGAAGGTTAAAACAACACACTTGACAAAAAATCATTGTGGTTTTGATGCGTAGGTAAGAACGGTTCTTGCTAAGCCCGTAGCAGCCACGTAAAACTTGCAACAACAAAGTAGAGGACGTCTAACTTGTTTTTGTAGGGCATGTTGTGATGTGATATGGTCAAGACATGATGAGACATAAATTGTTATATGAGATGATCATGTTTTGTAAAGTTATCGGCAACTGGCAGGAGCCTTATGGTTGTCTCTTTATTGCATAAGATGCAAGCGCCATGTAATTGCTTTACTTTATCACTATGCGATAGCAATAGTTGCAAAAAGAAATAGTTGGCGAGACGATCATGTGACGACACGTTGATAGAGATCAAGATGATGGAGATCATGGTGTCATGCCGGTAACGATGGAGATCATGAAGGTACTTTGGAGATGGAGATCAAAGGCACAAGATGATGATGGCCATATCATGTCACATATTTTGATTGCATGTCATGTTTATCTTTTATGCATCTTATTTTGCTCAGTACGACGGTAGCTTTATAAGATGATCCCTTACTAAAATTTCATGGTATAAGTGTTCTCCCTGAGTATGGACCATTGCGACAGTTCTTCGTGCTGAGACACCACGTGATGATCGGGTGTGATAAGCCGTACGTTCACATACAGCGGGTGCAAGCCAGTTTTGCACACGCAGAATACTCGGGCTAAACTTGACGAGCCTAGCATATGCAGATATGGCCTCGGAACACTGAGGCCGAAAGGTCGAATGTGAATCATATAGTAGATATGATCAACATAGTGATGTTCACCATTGAAAACTACTCCATCTCACGTGATGATCGGACATGGTTTAGTTGATATGGGTCACATGATCATTTAGATGACTAGAGGGATGTCTATCTAAGTGGGAGTTCTTAAGTAATATGATTAATTGAACTTTAATTTATCATGAACTTAGTCCTAATAGTATTTGCATAACTATGTTATATATCAATAGCTCGCGATGTAGCTCCCCGTTTCTTTTTGATATGTTCCTAGAGAAAAATAAGTTGAAAGATGATAGTAGCAATGATGCGGACTTGGTCCGTGATCTGAGGATTATCCTCATTGCTGCACAGAAGAATTATGTCCTTAATGCACCGCTAGGTGACACACCTATTGCAGGAGCAGATGCAGACGTTATGAACGTTTGACAATGCTCGGTATGATGACAACTTGATAGTTTAGTACACCATGCTTTACGGCTTAGAACCGGGACTTCAAAAATGTTTTGAATGCCACGGAGCATATGAGATGTTCCAAGAGCTGAAATTGGCATTCTAGACTCATGCCCGTGTTAAGAGGTATGAGACCTCTGGCAAGTACTTTGCCTACAAGATAGAGGAGAATAGCTCAACTAGTGAGCATGTGCTCAGAATGTCTGAGTACTACAATCTTAAATCACATGGGAGTTAATCTTCCAGATAAAATAGTGATTGATAAAGTTCTCTAGTCACTATCACCAAGTTACTAGAACTTCGTGATGAACTGTAATATGCAAGGGATAATAGAAACAATTCCCAAGCTCTTCACGATGCTGAAATCCGTGAAGGTAGAAATCAAGAAAAAGCATCAAGTGTTGATGATTGACAAGACCACTAGTTTCAAGTAAAAGGGCAAGGGAAAGAAAGGGAACTTCAAGAAGAATGGCAAGCAAGTTGCCACTCCCATGAAGAAGCCCAAAGCTAGACCCAAGCTTGAAACTGAGTGCTTCTACTGCAAAAGAAATAGTCACTGGAAGCGGAACTGCCCCAAATACTTGGCAGATAAGAAGGATGGCAAAGAGAACAAAAGTATATATGATATACATGTTATTGATGTGTACTTTACTAGGGTTCATAGTAGCCCCTGGGTATTTGATACTGGTTCAGTTGCTATGATTAGTAACTTGAAATAGGAGTTACAAAATGAACAGAGACTAGTTGAGGGCGAGGTGACGATGTGTGTTGGAAGTGATTCCAAGGTTGATAAGATCACCATCGCACAGTCCCTTTACCTTCGAGATTAGTGTTCAACCTAAAATAAATGTTATTTGGTGTTTGCATTGAGCATAATATGATTGGATCATGTTTATTGCAATACAGTTATTCATTTAAGTCAAAGAATAATTCTTGTTCTATTTACATGAATAAAACCTTCTATGGTCATACAATCAATATAAATGGTTTATTGAATCTCGATCGTAGTGATACACATATTCATAATATTGATGCCAAAAGATACAAAGTTGATAATGATAGTGCAACATATTTGTGGCACTGCCGTTTAGGTCATATTGGTGTAAAGCGCATGAAGAAACTCCATGCTGATGGGCTTTTGGAATCACTTGATTGTGAATCACTTGATGCTTGCGAATCATGCCTCATAGGCAAGATGACTAAGACTCCGTTCTCTGGAACAATGGAGCGAGCAACAGACTTGTTGGAAATAATACATACTGATGTATGCGGTCCGATGAGTGTTGAGGCACGCGGCGGGCATCGTTATTTTCTGACCTTCACAGATGATTTGAGCAGATATGGGTATATCTACTTGATGAAACATAAGTCTGAAACATTTGAAAAGTTCAAAGAATTTCAGAGTGTAGTGGAGAATCATCGTAAAAAGAAAATAAGGTTTCGACGATCTGATCGCAGAGGCAAATATTTGAGTTACGAGTTTGGCCTTCAATTAAAACAATGTGGAATAGTTTCAGAAACTCATGCCACCTGGAACACCATAGCATAATGGTGTGTCCGAACGTCGTAACTGTACTTTATTAGATATGGTGTGATATATGATGTCTCTTACCGATTACTACAATCGTTTTGGGGTTATGCATTAGAGACAGCTGCATTCACGTTAAACAGGGCACCATCTAAATCCGTTGAGATGACACCGTATGAACTATGGTTTAGCAAGAAACCTAAGCTGTCGTTTCTTAAAGTTTAGGGTTGCAATGCTTACACTACAGGAATCAGGCACTTTGCCGTCAGCCTTGGCTGACAGCAAAGGCATGGATGGCTGACGGCAAAGACCTTGTCGTCAGCCAGCAGACAGCAACATGTCCGGCGGAATAGGCTACGGCAAAGGCCTCCAGCGGATGGCAAAGCAGCAAAGGTATTTGTCGTCCGCTGACCGACGGTAAAGAGCCTGGACGGCACACGTGGCAGTTCAGGTCCGTTAAGTGGTTAATGGCATGCTTTGGCGTCCGCCAGCTGACGGCAAAGATGCAAAGGCCTTTGCCGTCCGCTAGCTGACGGCAAATCTGCCAAATAGGCTAGCCCCCTACACCCCAGGTTGCACAGGTAGCTGCCACGTGGCCACTTTGCCGTCTGCTGGCGGACCGCAAAGACCTTTGCCGTCAGCCAGCGGACGGCAAAGTGGCTATATAGCCCCTGGTTTTTCCTAAATTCATTCAATTTGACAGAATTTCACACATATATATATATATACACATTTCAACAATCATACCAACAATACGTTTCCAACAACATGAACATACATATATAAGTTTCCAACAACATCAACATATATATACAAGTTTCCAACAAAATTTCCAACAAGTTTGCAACAAGTTTCCGTAAAATAAAAAGGAATCACAAGCACAAGTAAAAGTTTGCAACAAGTTTCCATCAATGCTAGCTGCTTCCTCATCTCAAGAAAATCTGCAAATTTGGAAAGATGAAAGTTAGAAGAAGACGAAGACTAGCTAGAAGAAAAAGAAGAAGAAGAAGAAGAAGAAGCTCTTCTTTTTCTTCTTCTTCTTCTTCTTCTTCTTCTTCTTCTTCTTCTTCTTATTCCTTCTTCTTCTTCTAACTAAGGTAGGTAAAAATGCCATTTTTTTAGCTAAGGTAGGAAAATAAACTAATTATATGATAGTTTGGAGCTAAACCAAGGTTATTATGCCATTTTTTACCTAAGTGCGCTATTTATGTCAAAAATGAAGTAGCTAAGCTAATTATAGATCATTGTTGAGCTATCCAAGGTTGTTATGCCATTTTTTACCTAAGTGCGCTAATTATGTCATAAATGAAGTAGCTAAGCTAATTATAGATCATTATTGAGCTATCCTAGGTTGTTATGCCATTTTGACCTAAGTGCGCTAATTATGTCATAAATGAAGTAGCTAAGCTAATTATATATCATTATTGAGCTATCCTAGGTTGTTATGCCATTTTTTTACCTAAGTGAGCTAATTATGTCATAAATGAACTAGCTAAGCTAGCTATAGATCATTATTGAGCTATCCTAGGTTGTTATGCCATTTTCTAGCTAACGAAGCATTTGTTAAGCAAAACACTTGGGAAAACTTGCCATAATTCGGGAGGTGAAGGACCGGACGGGGTTGCGCCACCGCGAGACGGAGAAGGATCGGTCGATCCTTTGTGGGAGGCGTGCTGCACGAAAGATCATTTGCAATGTTTAGTTAGCATGATGCAACTGAAAGTGAATACTAGTAACTAATGACCATTCAAATGAAACTCACCGTGTCTGCTGTAGCAATCTGGGGCATCGGCGGAGGGGTCTGGCCGGTTTTCTCGCACACGGACTCCACATTTTGTTTTCACGAGTCAGTCATATTAGTTAGTAATGAAACGAACATCACGTGCATGATTTGGCTAGTATGCGGGAGAAACTTACCACGAGGAGCTCGTATAGGGCCCGGTGACCCGCGTCGTTTTGGTTCCTATCCGCCTCCAACAGAATAGCCGTTCTCTCCTCCATCTCTCTCACCTTCTCCTCCGCCTGCCTGCTTGCCTCCGCCACAAGATCCTTGGCCCTTGCCTCGATAGCGAGCTCCATAGGCCGTGGTCGAGGCCTCATCTCGGGAAGAGACTTCGTCTGGCGCTTCTTGATCTCCGGGAGACTTCTAGGACAACGTATGAGTCCATCCCCAATGGCTACTGAGCCATGTCTCCTCCCATCACCAGATAGCATCACGAGCTCAGGATCAAAAGGACTCTAGCTCGGGTTGAACTCCTCACCTTTCATCTTCTTCTCCCAGTCTCTGTACCTCACAAGCTTGTCGTGGGAGGAGATGTTGGTGGAGCTCTCTGGATGATCGAGGTCATCCTCCGAGAATGCCTTGGCCTTCTTGTACGGGGCACTATGGGCCATGGCATAGAGGTCGTACAACGGCGGCACCTCCTTCTTGTTGTGTCGCGCCTAAAAGAGAGGAATAGGGTAAATTAAAGCTAGCATGAAGAATGAAATTGCATAAATCGTTAAGGGCTCGAACCACATACCCAGTGATCCCCGTACTCAAACAGGTTGGAGCTCCCTTGATGGTGCGACACACCTTGCATCTGGGCACGCTTGTCCCTATTCTTGTTGTGGACGGCTAGCCATTGGGGAGAGCACCACTCATCCACCAACCTCTCCCAACAGTCCATCTTATCCGCACACCATCTCGGGGGCGCCTAAGTTAGACAAAGATAAATTTCAGCACTATGCCTACGAATCAAATCAAGGAAACTAGTACAAGGCCTTATGAATAGGTAATTACCTTCATGTACTTGTCCTTACTCACATACTCTCCCAATAGGTAATTACCTTCATGTAATAGTCTCGAACACACTGCACCCGAGCCTCGTGTCGTAGGTTCTGAAGTAGGCGCTTGCACTCGGCTTCGAGAACCATAGCCGCGTCCGCCTCGTGTTCCTCAAGACACCTGTAGAAGGTCTGCAATCAAACAAGGAAACACTGATTAGTACAATCACTAGGTACTATTGATTTTTAATTCTGTAAAGTAGAAATTACCCAAAACCGCCGTCTCACAATGTCGGCCATCGTCTCGCACACGACACCGTCGACCATCTCCCCCGGCGGGGCCGGGGCAGCCTCGTATAGCTCCCAGGTCAGTGCTAGCAGTGGAAGCTCACCCTCACCGGGCAACGTGACCCACCCCGGGAAGTGGTGCCGGACTAGAGTACCAAGGACCTGGTTGGGCCTCGGACCTTATCTGCGTGTATCCAACCCCTGCAGTCTGACAAGGCCAACACATTAGATATTAATTTGAACAAACATGAAGGCAAAAGGTTAAAAAAAAACTAAATGCACTTACTTCTCCCCGTTAGGCTGAATCAACCACCTTTGGTCGCGGGTTGCCGGCACGGACGGTAGCTTAGTACCACCACGCAGGTAGACCTTCTTTCCCTCCTCAACCAGCTCGCCCTCGCTGTAGCTATCCTCAGATAATGTCTCCTCGACATCATCACCATGGTCTCTAGTCTCCGGAGTCACGTGTGACGAGGACTCTGGGACCGTAGTCTCCTGGGAGGAAGACTGTGGAACCCGAGTGTCCTGGGAGGAAGACACTGGGACCCGAGGCTCATCAACCCGAGGCTCGGAGCCAGAGGCTCGTCGACTCGAGGTTCGTGGACCGGAGTCCGACATGGGTCTAGGTCAGACGGGTCCACCTGAGATAGAGCACTCCGGTGGTCCGGAGACTCAGCGGGGGGTGGCGGCGAGGAAGGCAGAACAACCTTCCTACCTCTCCCAGCGCCCTGTCCACCTCTACCTCCACCCCTCTTCTTCCCCCGACCTCCTCTCCCGGCCGAAGAAGAAGCGCCCGCCGAAGGTGCTGGGGGTGTATGCATTCTGTCTACCAGCACTCTCCGAAGGTTCTGGGGTGGAATAACAACACCCCTCCCACGCACCGAGGTAGGAGGCTCGGAGCGCTCTCGACCCAAGCCCACCATCTGTCAACACCTGCAATGACAAAGAGTAAACGGAATTAGTACAACATAAACATAATAAAAAAATTAGTGTGTATCATCATCATGAACATAATAAAAAATTAAATACCTAATAACATTAACTAATTAATATCGGGGTGTCGGTGTCGGGGGTGCCGTGTCAGGATCTCGGGTTGTCGTGTCAGGAGTCGGGGTGCCGGTGGTGTCGTGTCGGGGTGCTGTGTCGGGGTTGGGGTGCCCCTCGGCAACCCTCGACCATCGGCAACCCTCGGGGGCCGGGGTGTCGGTGGTGTCGTGTCGAGGGTCGAGGGGTCAGGATGTCGGGTTGTCAGGGTGTCGTGTCAAGGGTCGAGGGGTCGGGGTGTCGGGGTGTCGTGTCGAGGGTCGAGGGGTCGGGGTGTCATGTCGAGGGTCGAGGGGTCGGGGTGTCGGGTCAGGGGTCGGGGTGTCGTGGTCGGGATGGCAAATCCTCGACCCCACAACGACCCTCGACCCCTTGACCCTTGACACGACACCCCGACCCCTCGACCCTCGACACGACACCCCAACACCTCTTCTTCTTTTACTTCATTTTTTCATCTTTCTTGCTTATTCTTAAAAAAAACTACCTAAACTAATTAAACTAAATAACTTAAACTAATTAAACCTAAACTAACTAAACTCAAAAACCTAAACTAGATAACCTATACTAATTAAACCTAAACTAACTAAACTAGAAAACCTAAACCAATTAAACCTAAACTAACTAAACTAAACAACCTATACTAATTAAACTAAATAACCTAAACAAATTAAACCTAAACCTAAACTAAAAAACCTAAACTAACTAAACTAAAAAACATAAACTAATTAAACCTAAACTAATTAAACTAAATAACCTAAACCTAAACTAAAAAATAGAAGAAAAAAACAGAAAAAAGGAGACGCAGGGGCTCACCCTGGGGGAGGGGGCGGCGGCGACGGGTCGGGGAGGGGGCGGCAACAAGGCGCGGTGGCAACAGGGTGGGGAGGGGGCGGCGAAGGGCGGCGCTCCTCGAGGGCGGTCCACCGGCGACTGCGGCGGGGAGGCGGCGGCAGGGAGGCTCAGGAGGGGGGTGGGAGGCAGGGAGGGGGCACCGACCGGGCGAGGGGCGGTGATGGAGAGGTGGTGGGCCGTAGGGGTGGCGGCGGTGCTCGTCAGGCGGAGAGGAGAGGAGAGGAGAGGAGAAAGAGATAGGGCGACGGCGGGGGCAGGGGCCGTTAAGTTATTTTGAAGCTTTGTCGTCGGCAAGCTGAGGGCAACGGACGCTTTGCCGTCCGCTGGTGGATGACAAATAGGGGGCTCGTTAGGGCTTACCAGCAAGTGGGCCCAACACCCTCTTTGTTGTCAGCTAGCGGACGACAAAGAAGCTTTGTCGTCAGCTAGCTGACGGCAAAATGCTGGCTGATGGCAAAGCCTTCCTTTGTCGTCCGCTGCCTCTTTGCCGTCGGCTTTCCGCTAGCTGATGGCAAAGCCTTTCTTTGCCGTCAGCTAGCCGACAGCAAAGATGGGGCGGATGGCAAATCTTCTGATTCCAGTAGTGTTATGTGAAAAAGTTTCAGCCTGATAAGCTTGAACCCAAAATCGGAGAAGTGCATCTTCATAGGATACCCAAAAGAAATTGTTGGGTACACCTTCTATAACAGATCCGAAGGCAAGATCTTTGTTGCTAAGAATGGATCCTTTCTAGAGAAGGAGTTTCTCTCGAAAGAAGTGAGTGGGAGGAAAGTAGAACTTGATGAGGTAATTGTACCTTCTCCCGAATTGGAAAGTAGTTCATCACAGAAATTAGTTCCAGTGATTCCTACACCGATTAGTAAGGAAGCTAATGATGATGATCATGAAACTTCAGATCAAGTTACTACCGAACCTTGTAGGTCAACCAGAGCACATTCCGCACCAGAGTGGTACGGTAATCCTGTTCTGGAAGTCATGTTACTAGACCATGGCGAACCTACGAACTATGAGGAAGCGGTGATGAGCCCAGATTCCGCGAAATGGCTTGAGGCCATGAAATCTGAGATAGGATCCATGTATGAAAACAAAGTGTGGACTTTGGTTGACTTGCCCGATGATCGGCAAGCCATTGAGAATAAATGGATCTTCAAGAGGAAGACGGAGGCTGATAGTAGTGTTACTATCTACAAAGCTTGAATTGTCGCAAAAGGGTTTTTTGACAAGTTCAAAGTGTTGACTACGATGAGATTTTCTCAGTCGTAGCGATGCTTAAGTCTGTCCGAATCATCTTAGCAATCGCCATATTTTATGAAATCTGGCAAATGGATGTCAAAAACTGTATTTCTTAATGGTATTCTTAAAGAAGAGTTGTATATGATGCAACCAGAAAGTTTTTGTCAATCCTAAAGGTGCTAACAAAGTGTGCAAGCTCCAACGATCCATCTATGGACTGGTGCAAGCATCTCGGAGTTGGACTATACGCTTTGATGAGTTGATCAAAGCATATAGTTTTATACAGACTTGCGGTGAAGCCTGTATTTACAAGAAAGCGTGTGGGAGAACTACAACTTTTCTGATAAGAATATGTGAATGAAATATTGTTGATCGGAAATAATGTAGAATTTTCTGGAAAGCATAAATGAGTGTTTGAAAGGAGTTTTCTAAAAGAAAGACCTCGGTGAAGCTGCTTACATATTGAGCATCAAGATCTATAGAGATAGATCAAGACGCTTGAGAAGATTTTTCAGTGAGTAAATACCTTGGTAAGATTTTGAACTAGTTCAAAATGGAACAGTCAAATAAAGAGTTCTTGCCTGTGTTGCAAGGTGTGACGTTGAGTAAAGACTCAAAACCCGACCACGGCAGAAAATAGAAAGAGAATGAAAAGTCATTCTCTATGCCTCAGTCATAGGTTCTATAAAGTATGCTATGATGTGTACCAGACCTATTGTGTACCTCACCATGAGTTTAGCAAGAGGGTACAATAGTGATCCAGGAGTGGATCACTAGACAGCGGTCAGAATTATCCTTCGTGGAATAAGGAAATCTTTCTCGGTTATGGAGGTGACAAAGAGTTCGTCGTAAAGAGTTACGTCGATGCAAGCTTTGACACCGATCTGGATGACTATAAGTCTCGATCTAGATACATATTGAAAGTGGGAGCAATTAGCTAGAGTAGCTTCGTGCAGAGTACTGTAGACATAGAAATTTGCAAAATACATACGGATCTGAATGTTGCAGACTCGTAGACTAAAATTTCTCTCACCGGCAAAAACATGATCATACCTTATTACTCTTGGGTATTAATCACATAGCAATGTGAACTAGATTATTGACTCTAGTAAACCTTTTTGAGTGTTGGTCACATGGCGATGTGAACTATAGGTGTTAATCACATGGTGATGTCAACTATTGGTGTTAAATCACATGGCGATGTGAACTAGATTATTGACTCTAGTGCAAGTGGGAGACTGAAGGAAATATGCACTAGAGGCAATAATAAAGTTGTTATTTATATTTCCTTATATCATGATAAATGTTTATTATTCATGCTAGAATTGAATTAACCGGAAACTTAGTACATGTGTGAATACATAGACAAACAGAGTGTCCCTAGTATGCCTCTACTTGACTAGCTCGTTAATCAAAGATGGTTAAGTTTCGTAACCATAGACATGTGTTGTCATTTGATGAACGGTATCACATCATTAGAGAATGATGTGATGGACAAGACCCATCCGTTAAGCTTAGCATAATGGTCGTTTAGTTTTATTGCTATTGTTTTCTTCATGACTTATACATGTTCCTCTGACTATGAGATTGTGCAGCTCCCGAATACCGGAGGAACACCTTGTGTGCTATCAAACATCACAACGTAACTGGGTGATTACAAAGATGCTGTACAGGTGTCTCCGATGGTGTTTGTTGAGTTGGCATAGATCGAGATTAGGATTAGTCACTCCGAGTATCGGAGAGGTATCTCTGGGCCCTCTCGGTAATGCACATCACTATAAGCCTTGCAAGCAATGTGACTAATGAGTTAGTTACGGGATGATGCATTACGGAACGAGTAAAGAGACTTGCCAGTAATGAGATTGAACTAGGTATGAGGATACCGACGATCGAATCTCGGGCAAGTAACATACCGATGACAAAGGGAACAACGTATGTTGTTATGCGATTTGACCGATAAAGATCTTCATAGAATATGTAGGAGCCAATATGAGCATCTAGGTTCCGCTATTGGTTATTGATCGGAGTTTTGTCTCGGCCATGTCTGCATAGTTCTCGAACCCATAGGGTCCGCACGCTTAACGTTCGATGACAATTTGTATTATGAGTTATGTGATTTGATGACCGAAGTTTGTTCAGAGTCCCGGATGAGATCACGGACATGACGAGGACTCTCGAAATGGTCGATAAGTAAAGATTAATATATTGGAAGGCTATATTCGGATATCGGAATGGTTCCGAGTGATTCGGGTATTTTTCGGAGTACCGGAGAGTTACGGGAATTCGCCGGGGGAAGTATTGGGCCTTAATGGGCTTTAGTGGAAAGGAGAGAAGGGCCACAAGGGGAGGAAGCGCGCCACCCCATGGGCTGGTCCAAATTGGACTAGAAGGGGGCGGCGCCCCCCTCTTTCCTTCTCCCCTCCTCCTCCTTCCCTCCTTCTCCTACTAGGAATAGGAAAGAGGAGGGGAATCCTACTTGGACTGGGGAGTCCTAGTAGGATTCCCCACATCTGGCACTTCCCCCTTGGGCCGGCCACCTCTTCCCTCCCCTCCTTTATATACGTGGCCATGGGGCACCCCAATAGCACATCAAAGTTTCTCTTAGCCGTGTGCGGTGCCCCCCTCCACAGTTACACACCTCGGTCATATCGTCGTAGTGCTTAGGCGAAGCCTGCGCCGGTAACTTCATCATCACCGTCGCCACGCCGTCGTGCTGAAGGAACTCTCCCTCAGCCTCAACTGGATCAAGAGTACGAGGGACGTCATCGAGCTGAACGTGTGCTAAACACGGAGGTGCCGTACGTTCGGTGCTAGGATCGGTCGGATCGTGAAGACGTATGACTACATCTTTGATAAACGCTTCCGCTTTCGGTCTACGACGGTACGTGGACACACTCTCCCTGCTTGTTGCTATGCTTCTCCTAGATAGATCTTGCGTGATCGTAGGATTTTTTTGAAATGCTACGTTCCCCAACACATGCATGACAAAAAACGTGACCTACTGTGACAAACACGTACCATCACTGAAGTGTATTTTTTTGTAGT
This sequence comes from Aegilops tauschii subsp. strangulata, assembly GCF_002575655.3. Lineage (NCBI taxonomy): Eukaryota > Viridiplantae > Streptophyta > Magnoliopsida > Poales > Poaceae > Aegilops > Aegilops tauschii. The sequence goes on from NC_053040.3 coordinate 84,166,412, forward strand.
GCACCCAGGCGAAGCAGAGGAAGCAGAGGGCGCCGCCGTCCAAGCCCCCGGGCATGTCTAACACCGACTGGAAGGCGGAAGTTCAGCGCCGGGAGGCTGTCACCACCGACCGGTGGAACAGGGCCAACGCCAAGAAGGCCCGGGACAGGGCGGCGCTCGCGACTGCGGCGGTGGCAGAGCAGACAGATCACGCGGCCGAACAAGCCGAGGCGTCTCGCGCGGGGATGATGAATCCACCCGGCGGCCACGGCCCTTACGCGTCCTGGAGCCAGCAAAGCGTCGGGTCTCCGACCGGCTTCTCGTTGTCGCCACAACCCTGGGGCTGCAAGCCGTCGCCGGGCTACGCCGACGGCGACGCGCACGGCGGGTTCAACCCTAACATCACCTTCCCACATGGTCACCTGGCCCAGCGCACGCCCTCGCCCGCCTTCGCCCGCGTGTAGTACCCCCCGTACACCTACTCGCCACCGGCCTACGCAGCCTCCCCGACGCCACCTCTCCGCCATGGCGCGCTGCTCTTCTCACAAGCCTCCTCATCGCATCTTGCCGGAGAGGGGCGCCAACATCGAGGGTCAGGTATGACATGCCGGTCTCTGCCATTTCTTTTTGCCGTGTGCGCCGCCGACTGTTGTTCCACGGCGCAGATGGTGTGGATGTTCGCCATGTATCGCCAGGACAGCAGCACCGACCAAGATTTCAAGTACCTCCGCGTCTTCTCCCGGATCGAGAAGTGCGAGAAGTGGGCAGAAGTCCGACGCACCTTCGCCAAGGCCAAGGAGACGTACAAGCCGGACACGCCGACGCCGGGGGCGGCCGACGGGCACCCGGACGACGGGCACCAAGTCGGCGAAACACACCGAGTCGGCTACCGCGCGTGTGCAAGAGTCCATCGAGCATTGCGTCGCCGACGCCCAGACCCGGGCCGCCCAGCGGGAAGAGAAAACCGAGGCGCAGTGGTCGGCGTTGATGACGAACAGCGCCGTCAAGCTCGACCTGCTCCGGACCAACGTCGCCGCGAAGAAGACGAACACCGACCTGGCTTTCCTGATGGGGGGCGCGGACATGCTCCGGAGCGACGACAAGCAGCTCAAGGCGTGGTACCTGGCGGAGCGTGGCCTCATCCTGAACCAGATGCCGTCGACGGCGGCGCCAACTCCCACGCCGACGCCAACGCCGCCGCCAAGCCCGAGCGATGATGCCTCCACGACGCCCTGCACAGAAGTTGCACCGACGCCGACCAGCCCGCGCACGCTGACTCCTCCGACGTCGGAGGCCGACACCCCCGTTTGATGCATTGCCTACGCGTCCTTTCTTTTGCACGCCGAACTTTTCATTTGATCGCCGTACTGTGGCAAGGTGATTGCCGAACTGTGGCGTTGATCGCCGGACTTGTGGCTTTTTTTGGTAGCGGGAATGGACAAGTTTGAATTTACGACGCCTTGGGGGGCGGCACGTGGGGGCATGGCTGGGACCTAGATCGCCCCTAGGGCCTAAAAATCGCCGGGCGAGCGCCTAAAATAGAGCCGGCCTATGCGCTGGGGGCCGAACGAGTGGAGATGCTCTTAGCTCGTGGTCGTCCATGTCGTAGACCGGCTGTGCTTGCACCTGAGTGGGGTCGCACCGTGTGGCCAGCTGGGAGGCCATGGCCAAGCCCAAGAGCGGGAGGATGAGGAGGAGAACAAGGCAGTCCATGGCTATGAAAGATGAATGTGGTTGAGTACTCCTATTTGAGTTGTTGGTGCTTTGATATCTTCAAGGACATCAAGACAGTGGGTTTATATGGATGGTGTAAGAGTGACGAGACTTTAGTTAATCGGTAACATTAATAGGATAGATATGCATATATTATACTCATTTAATGATTTAGATTTGTTCTTTATGCAACAATTTATGGGTAGATCGGCCTCATTTAATGTTGTATTATTTTTGATCATTTTATCATGTAGATAAATAGGTGGATATAAAATTCTTCAATTATTAATGACAATGTTTGTCATGGATTTTGTCCTTTAGATTTTTCATATATAAAATCCTTACTTTTGTCCTTTAAATCTAAAGGACGAAATAAAGTTTTTATATATGAAATAAAATACGAAATAAGGATTTTATATACGGAAATTTTAAAGGATGAAATCCCTAAATAAGTCTAAAGGACTGAAAGTCTCCCACTTGCCCCCCCCCCCACCCCCCCCCCCCCCACACCGAGTGTCTCTGCCATCTCAGGAGGAGAAGAATGAAAGAACGGAGCGGGATGAGTAACAGACTGAGGGCAGTATAGTCAGATGTAGGTTCTTTTTTTTTGGACGACGCTAACGCCCACACGTGTGGTGGGAGCCAAACCCGCCCACACGCCCTATAACACACAGACTACGCCACGTCACCGCATGCATGCATGTGGGAATCTTTTTGGATTTTCAGTTTTTAAAATGTTTATCTCTTAAATGAAAAATCCGATTGAAGATTCGTTTTCACCATAAATCCCTCGCGACCAGATCTTCGAAACTAGATCTCATATCAATATATTTCGTTGAATTTTTTTCCGGGTTAAAAGTTGCCATGTCTATTGCCTATGAATTGCCATGATGTTTACACTGAAGTTGTCATGATATGTTTCAGCTATTTTATTCTACATTTAAAAGTAAATTTTGACATATTATAAAATAGGGAATTAAGAAACTAGACTTGTCATAAACCATAAACTAAAATTGCCATGATACATGCACTTAAAATTGTCATGGTTCATACAAAAAATAATTTTCATGGTCAAAGTACTGGAATTGCCATCATAAAAAACTAAAATTGCCATGCTCTACAAACTAAAATTGCCACATGGCAACTTTAGTTTAAGCACTATGGCAACTACAGTGTAAACATCATGGCAACTTTTGGGCAAAAAAAATTTTGTTGAAACATATCAACATGGGGTCTAGTTTTGAAGATCTCGTCGAGACGGATTTAATGGTGAAAACGGATTTTTAATTCATTTTTTAATTAGAAGATAAAACATTTTTAAGCCGAAAACCAAAAAGATTCCTGCTGATGTCATCTATTCATACGTGGCAAAATAGGTGATGATGGAGGCGTGTGGGTGATGTGCAAGATGCCACACGTGTGGACGTTATTTTTTTCTTTTTTTAGGATGCAGTCAGATGTAAGGTGTCACTACTAGACAACAACATACTACTGCTGCATATAGGTCTTTTGTTCCCTATCTCCTACAAATTAATAGTACATGTATTCATATTTTCTTGCTAAAGTACATGATTAAGTTAGCTTTCTACATATAAATATGTACACTATGTAATGTTGGGCCCTCCTTAGAGCATTTATAGGCACGATGGGCAAATCCGGCCCCTCAAACATCCAGGCACTGACCGGGCACGTCTTAAATAATTAATGCAATCCACATCCGAACATCTCAATTATCATATCTCAAATTCATACAAACTCATGCAACTACGTTGATGCACACACATCGTCCGGCTACTCCATCACTACTAACTAAACATTCCATCGGACTACCAACATTTGGTGTGGACAGTGATGTGTGAGAGGACGACGTGGACAGTGGCCGAGGGAGTATATGATAAGTTTTGCCATGGCGCGGCCACGAACTAAGAGTATATGATAACGACCATGCACATCTAACTTTTAGGATATACATGATGGGGACTCACGTACCTACTCCCTCCCTTTCAAAACAAGTGTGGTTTATTTATTATAAAGTTGGGTGTAGTTGAGAGACTAATTCCAAAATTAGAACTATATTTTTTTTGAAAAGGGATACCAATTACACCCAGCCTCTACACCTACAAGATGTTGCAAAGACATCCCGGATGCACACAGTCAAAGAAAAAAAGAAAAAAAACAAAGGTCCTGCCACAGTGACCGACTCCTGCCAACAACCACAAACAAATACAACACCCAGAAAATATAAAAGGCCTCCAAAAACAACGCCTCCAAAAAGGAAACTGTGCACAAGCGTCGTCGTTGCCCAATCCAAGATCTTAGGTTTTCACCCTAGAGAAGTCCGAGCTCTCAAAACAATTCCTTAATCAGCAAGCTAATTGCTAGACACAACCAATGAAGGCCACACCTTAGGATTTCACCCTGAAAGTTCTGGCTCGGCACCCGAGGAGCACCACCAAAAATGAATTCCTCCAGTGCTACCGCACCCACTTGACACTGCTGCTCCTGAGAGTTATCAAACACCTGGCTGGCTCCATTGCCTCGAAGGCCCTGTCCGTCTAGCTGATCCTCCAATCTCAGTCGCCATGACCTTCTCCACAGTTGTCGACACCATACAAATCGAGAAGCCAACATGTCCCATGGTGTCAACAAACAATAGAGCTTCGCGTCACGCCCTCATGGAACCTCGTAGGTTGAAATGAACGTTCACGACCGAATTCTATCCGATCCAGATATCTTGGGCAAGATCTCCGACAACAGTTCCAGAATACATCGATTACTAGATCGAGGAGGAACGATCATGCAGGATGTTGCCATGATGCGATAGGAGCACGAGGACCGCCACCTTTATTATCACGGAAGTAGGCCCACACGCCGCCCCGATCTAGCCCTCCGACGCCCGATCGCAGCCAAGGGCCGAACTCCACCAACCCACCCAGATCCAGATCTAGATTGGGGGGATCGGCAGCCCCAGCACCGGGCAGCCAAGGTGCACCACCGGCCAGAGCACGCCATCATTCCGGACAGGGGTAGCGCCACCGCTGAAGCCTCGCAGCACCACGCCACGAGGAGCACCGCCGGACAGGAACCGCCAGGGATGCAGGGGAACCACGCCCAAGGGAGGACCCGCCACTGCCTGGGCTTTGCCCGGCAGAGATCCCCTGAGTCGGCGGCCGGCGGGGCGTGGGTCCCCCTGAGTCGCCTCTGCGAGGGGTGCGGAGGTCCATCAAAACTTGATTTATTTATTTAGTTTGAGAAATTAATCCAGATCTATTATCAAAGAAATCTGAACTCGATTTCCGTTGGTAAATTTTAGACATACAAGAGGATTTTTCACACACAAAAATAGATGCAAGAGAATTAGTCCCAAACACCTATAGTTTTTATGATTGGCATTGATCGATCAAGAGCAACTACATGAATACGAGTCTAGTTAGACATGAACGCAGGAGGCCTTCGGCGGTCCACGCACGGAAAAGGGCACTTCTTGAACACGACCATGAAAGGCTCGCGCCCATCCTTTTCTTTCCGTATGGTCAGCCACTGCTCACCGCGGTACTCGTACAATACCACATCACGGCATGGCGGCTTGTAGCACGATACCAGCTTGTACCCTGTGCCATGCCTCTCGACACGAAACCGGTACGACTGCTCCCTGCATATGACTCCAGGCGCGCACTCTGTTGTCACAGTCGCCGGCGCCCCTATAAAGTGGCCGACCGTCACGTGTTGCTGATGCGTTTCGAATTCACCCTCGATGCGCCACTGGAGAAACATCATGCATCGGTTATATGTCCTGTTGAAGGCCAAAACAACGTCGTTCGAGAGGCGGGGGGCGTAGCCGGCGCCCGCATCCGCCGCCTGGATCATCACGGGCTTGCCCAGGTACCCGGACCGCCCGCCGCACCGCGGAGCGACCGCGTGCAGAGGGCAGTCGTAAGCCCACCAAGTGCCGGCGCTGAGACAGCGGCCACTCGTGTTGCCGTTCTCTGGTAGCATTATGTGGTAGAGGCTGTCGATCGTTAGCTCGTGGCCGTCCGTGTCGTAGACCGGCTGCGCTTGCGCCTGAGCGGCGCCGCACGGTGCGGCCAGCTGGGAGGCCATGGCCAAGGCCAAGAGCGGGAGGAGGAGGAGAACAAAGCGGTCCATGGCTATGAAAGATGAACGTGGTTGAGTACTTGAGTTGTTGGTGCTTTGATATCTTTGAGGGCGTCAAGACGGTGGGTTTATATAGATGGTGTAAGAGTGACGAGACCTTAATTAATCGATGGAATTGATAGAAAAGATAAGTATATATTATACTCATTTAATGATTTAGATTTGTTCTTTATGCAACAATTTATGCGGTAGATTGGCCTCATTTAATGTTTTATTTTTTCATTGTTTTATCATGTAGATAAATAGGTGGATATAAAATCCTTCAATTATTAATGATAACTTTTGTCATGGATTTCATGCTTTAGATTTTTCATATATAAAATCCTTATTTGGTCCTTTAAATGTAAAGGGCTAAATAGGGTTTTATATATGAAATAAAAGACGAAATTAGGATTTTATATATGAAAATTTTCAAGGACGAAATCCATAAAAAAATCTAAAAGACTTAACTCCCCCACCGAGCTTCTCTACCATCTCACGGGGAGAAGAATGAAAGAACGAAGCGGGATGAGGAACAGATTGAGGGCAGTATAGTCGGATGCACAGTAGGTTCTTTTTTTAGGGTGCAGTCAGATGACAGATGTAGGTGTCACTACTACGGAACAACATACTACTGCTGCATATACATCCTCTACTCTGCATGGAACAAGAGATGAGCGGTCGATCGAGGTGGCCCGATCGAGGTGGCCCGTTTGGGAGATAAACACAGAAGCGGGTAGACATCAGATGGCGGCATGGTGGAGCATGCCCCATAGCCAGGTGTGCACCGACCGGCCGCTCAAGCGCCGGATCCCCTCGGGCGCCTCGCCTTGGTTGAATCCCTCGTGCCCCTCGCGTCGGCTCCCTCGAGCCCTGGATCCCACGCACGGCTGGCATCCGCTGGTTGGTTCCCTCTAGGGGAGATCCTACTCGCCGCTCGCTGCGGCAAAGAGGCGCGGTTTCGCAGAGGTGGTGTCCAACTGGGCCAGCCCATGAATATAGCGGACTTGCGCTGTAGCTAAAAAAGAAATACCACGGTCGCAAGAATTCAAACTCAGGACCTGACACTATACCTAACGTGGTACTACCAGTTGAGCTAGCAGTCGTTACCGATTCTACAGCAGCGCCAAGCTTAAAGAACCAATCCCGTAGCCCAGGTCCAAATTATATCTTGAAGTTCAAAAGCATTTTTTATTAAAAAAACAAAGGGATTTGTGACACACAAACAAATTGCTGATTTGCAAAAAAATGAGATATTTGCAAAAATCAGGAACATTTTTTTTGAAACGGGAACATTTTTTGAATTCCAAGACAGAATTTGAAAATGTGAATATATTTTGAAAAATGTGAAAACAAGAACATTTTTTGAAAAGTTGAAACTGAACAATTTCGAAACTGCTGAAAAAATGAAGACATGCACATATTTGAAAATTGCAAACAATTTTTGGAAATGGGAACATGTTTTGAACTGCCCAAACATTTTTCAAAATTTTTGAACAAAAATTTGAAACTAAACAATTTCAAAACTCCTGAAAAAATGAAAACGTGCACATTTTCAAAATTTCTGAACAATTTTTGAAAACGGGAACATGTTTTGAACCGCCCGAACATTTTTTGAAATTTGTGAACAAAAATTTGAAACTGAACAATTTCGAAACTCCTGAAAAAACATAAAACATGCACATTTTTGAAAATTGCGAACAATTTTTGAAAACGGGAACATGTTTTGAACCGCCCGAACATTTTTTGAAATTTATGAACAAAAATTTGAAACTGAACAATTTCGAAACTCCAAAATGAGAACGTGCACATTTTTCTGAATTTTTTTTGAACAATTTTCAAAAATGGGAACATTTTTTAAAATTCCGGAGCATTTTCTAATTTGTGAACAAAATTTAAATACATGAACACTTTTTGAAATTGCAAGCAAATTTTGAAACATGAATATGTTTAGAATTTTTGAACAAATTTTGAAAGCGGGAACATATTTGTTAAACCGAACATTTTTTAGTTTGTGAACAAAATTTTAAAAGACGAACACTTTAAAAAAAAATAAGTGAACAATTTTTGTCATTCTAATATTTTATGAAATTTCTGAACAAAATTATGAAAATGGGAACATTTTCTGAAAAAGGAACAAAATCTGAAAATTTCACTTTTTAGAAAATTTTCTGGAAACATTCGTTGAAAAGAGAAAAAATAGTAAGAAGAAAGACAAAAAAAAGAAAGAGAAAAAACGAAAAAGGAAAGAAAAATAAAAAATAAAAACGAAAATAAATATAAAAGAAAAAACCGGTTCAGGAACCTCCCGGCTAGAAACAGTCATAGAAGGTTCCCAAAACCGGCGTACTTGGAACGCTTAACAGGCCAGCCCACGCGCGTCGCTCGCTCGATAGCCCCTGTGCGGAACCCGACTGTTTGCCGCAGGGAGCGGCAAATAGGGTTTTCCTCCCTCTAGCGTCGCCTCGGCTTGGTGCTAAATGGGCCATTGAAGCCCGATCAACGCAACCACGGGCCTTCAAAACAAAAAAGCTGCCCATTAGGACAGACGGCCCAATCGCGGTAAACTGGCACTAAAACAATGATCTAACGGCAAGAAACAATCTAAATGCGTAATCCAACGGTCAAAATTGCTAGGGGTGCGAGAGAGCTCACTTTAGACTCGGTTTTACTGTCCTAAACAAATAGTGAGGTTTGAGGCGAGGGAAATAATGCTTGGTGATTGTGAGTGAGTGACAAGTGGGTTGGGCCAGAAGGTCGTGTGCGTTAAGGGCTGTTTGACTCCTTGATTATTTTTTAAATAAATGAGACTTTTAAAATATGCTGGAGAGAATGAATTAGTTTTGGTTCTTAACTATGAATATTTTCAAACGCTCTCATATGTAAACATTTTGGAGATTTACCCTTCATAAATCATGAGAATAGTTTATAACAGAATCTATCGTGACACGGGACGAACATAGGAAAGTAAATGGCTTAGGAAAAACAAATTAATATGAGCTACTTTTAATAGTTGTTTTCTGAACTTGTTTCAAGGGGTGACTATATAATATTTTATACCATCATTTAACTACGCTAAATATTGCAATCTAAGCAGATAGTTGAGACGTGCCATTCGAAGAAAAATGTATAAAATATTATAAACGCCCAAAACTCAGGATTTGGATTACCAAGCTTAGCAAGGTCTCAGAGTATTGCAATTTGAACTGCTCTATCCCAGACTTAACAGTACAAAGGTTACTTTTCATATCCTACAGAAAACATCAACACCCAGAGGAAGATAGTGGAAATGCAAAGTAACAGAAATCAGAAAAGAAGCTTGAACTTTACAAATACCTGGATCTGTTTCTTTTGTAGCTCGAAATGTATATCTGCCTTTGCCTGTATATCTTTTGCCAGGCTATCACCGTTCACCAGCACAGCAGCACTGACATCTCCCGTATTACCCACAGAATTGTGATCTTTGTCGTCCATCTTCACGTTATTAGTGACACAACTGGTGTCTTCTTCGTCCGTCTTCACATGATTAGTGACAGACTCGTGATCTTATTCGTCCATCTTTACATTATTAGCGAGTCAATGAAAAATACTTGGTTATTTATCCATTTCAGCCATGGAAAAGGGAATAAATTTCATTTCAACAGTATGTTAGATATGTCAAGATAACGATAGGCT